>NW_022196896.1:78013970-78025349 GCF_008632895.1 Mastomys coucha | reverse complement strand
TCCAGATGAATTTGCATATTGCTCTTTCTAAGTCTGTGAAGAATTAAGTTGGAATTCTCAGCCTGTTTATCCTTTGTTTAGAGAAAAGTCATGATTTTCTTGAGTTAATTTTATATCCAGCTACTTTGTTGAAGTTGTTTATCAGATTTAGGAGCTCTCTGGTGAAATGTTTAGGGTCATTTAGGTAACTATCATATCATCAGTAAATAGTGATAATTTGACTTCTTCCTTTCAATTCATATCCTTTTGATCTCCTTTTGCTGTCTAATTGTTCTGGCTAGGACTTCAAGTACAATATTGAAAAGGTATGGAGAAAGTACGCAGCATTGACTAGTCCCTGATTTTAGTGGTATTGCTTCAAGTTTCTTGACATATAGTTTGATGTTGACTACTGGTTTGCTATATATTGCTTTTACAATGGTTAGTTATGGACCTTGAATTCCTAATCTTTCCAAGACTTTTATCATGAAGGAATGTTGGATTTTGTCAAATGTTTCTCAGTATCTAATGAGATAATCATATGGTTTTTTCTTTGAGTTTGTTTATATATTGAATTAAGTTGTTGGATTTCCATATATTGAACCATCCCTGCATCTCTGGGATGAAGCCTACTTGATCATGATGGATGATCTTTTTGATGTCTTCTTGGATTTGGTTTACAAGAATTTTATTGAGTATTTTTGCATCAATATTCATGAGGGAAATTGGTCTAAGGTTTTCTTTCTTTGTTAGGTCTTTGTGTGGTTTAGGTATAAGAGTAATTGTGGCTTCATAGAACGAATAAGGCACAGTACCTTCTGTTTATATTTTGTGGAATAGTTTGAAAAGTATTGGTATTAGGTCTTCTTTGAAGGTCTGATAAAACTCTGTACTAATCCCATCTGGTAATGGACTTTTTTTGGTTGGGAGACTATCACTGTTTCTATTTCATTAGCAGATACATGACTGATTAGAGACTTTATTTAATCCTGATTTAAATTTGGTACCTGGTATCTGTCTAGAAAATTGTCCATTTCATCCAGGTTTTCCCATTTTGTTGAGTATAGGCTTTTGTTAGTAGGATCTCATGATTTTTCAGATTTCCTAAGTGTCTGTTGTTATGTCTCTTTTTTCATTTTTTTATCTTCTTAATTTCTTATCTTCTTAATTAAATCTCCTTAATTAGGATACTGTCTCTGTGCCCTCTTGTTAGTCTGGCTAATGGTTTATCTATTTTGTTGATTTTCTTAAAGAACTAGCCCCTGGTTTTGTTGATTCTTTTTATAGTTCTTTTGGTTTCTATTTGGTTGATTTCAGCCCTGAGTTTGATTATTTCCTGCCTTTGACTCCTCTTCGGTGAATTTGCTTCTTTTTGTTCTAGCGTTTTCAGATATGCTGTCAAATTACTGATGTTCTCTCCAGTTTGTTTTTGGAGGCACTTAAAGCAATTACTTTTCCTCTTAGGACTGCTTTTATTCTGTCCAATAAACTTCAGTATGCTGTGGCTTTATTTTCATTAAACTCTAGAAACAACTAGAAATCCATCAACTTAATTCAATATATAAACAAACTCAAAGAAAAAACCATATGATCATCTCATTAGATACTGAGAAACATTTGATAAAATCCAACATTCCTTCATGATAAAAGTCTTGGAAAGATTAGGAATTCAAGGCCCATAATTAACCATTGTAAAAGCAATATATAGCAAACCAGTAGTCAACATCAAACATCTAGAAAGCCTTTAATATCTTTCTTGCCGGGCGGTGGTGGCACACGCCTTTAATCCCAGCACTTGGGAAGCAGAGGCAGGTGGATTTCTGAGTTCAAGGCCAGCCTGGTCTACAGAGTGAGTCCCAGGACAGCCAGGGCTATACAGAGAAACCCTGTCTCAAAAAAATAAAAAAAAAAAATATCTTTCTTTATTTCTTCCTTGACCAAGTTATCATTGAGTAGAGTGTTGTTAAGCTTCCACATGTATGTGAGCATTCTATTGTTTATGTTGTTATTCAGGAACAGCCTTAGTCCATGATGATCTGATAGGATGCAAGGAATTATTTCAATCTTCTTGTATCTGTTGAGGCCTGATATATGACCAATTATATGGTCAATTTTGGAGAAGGTATCATGAGGTGCTGAAAATAAGGTTTATACTTTTGTTTTAGGATAAAAAGTTCTATAGATATCTGTTAAATCCATCTGTTTCATAACTTCTGTTAGTCTTCTGTGTCTTTGTTTAGTTTCTGTTTCCATGATCTGTCCATTACAGAGAGTTGGGTGTTGAAATCTTCCACTACTATTGTGTGCTGTGTAATGTGTGCTTTGAGTTTTAGTAAAGTTTCTTTTATGAATGTAGATGCCCTTGCAAGTGGAGCATAGAGGTTCAGAATTAAGAGTTCATCTTGGTAGATCATAATTTTGATGAGTATGAAGTGTCATTCCTTATCTTTTCTAATCACTTTAGAGTGAAAGTTGATTTTATTCGATATTAAAATGGCTACTGCAGTTTCTTTCTTGGATCCATAGTCTTGGAAAATTGTTTTTCAGCCTTTTATTCTGAGGTACTGTCTGTCTTTGTCACTGAGGTGTGTTTCTTGTATGCAACAAAATGTTGGGTCCTGTTTATGTACCCAGTCTGATAGTCTATGTCTTTTTATTGGGGAATTGAGT
The DNA here is from genome assembly GCF_008632895.1 of Mastomys coucha. Classification (NCBI taxonomy): domain Eukaryota; kingdom Metazoa; phylum Chordata; class Mammalia; order Rodentia; family Muridae; genus Mastomys; species Mastomys coucha. The sequence continues at coordinate 78,022,700 of NW_022196896.1, read as the reverse complement.
CCATTGATATTAATACATATTAAGGAAAAGTAATTGTTGCTTCTTGTTGGGTTTTTTTTTCCAATAGGAATTCTGTTCCTGTGGCTATCTTCTTTTAGTTTTGTTGGAAGATTACTTTCTTGCTTTTTCTAGGATGTAGTTTCTATCCTTATGTTGGAGTTTTCCATTTATTACTCTTGAAGGGCTGGATATGTGGAAATATATTGTGGAAATCTGGTTTTGTCATGGAATACATTGGTTTCTCCATCTATGGTAATTGAGAGTTTTGTGGGTATAATAGCCTGGGCTGGCATTTGTGTTCTTTTAGAGTCTGTACAACATCAACCCAGGATCTTCTGGCTTTTATAGTCTCTGGTGAGAAGTCTGGTGTAATTCTGATAGCCCTGCCTTTATATGTTACTTGACCTTTTCCCCTTACTGCTTTTAATATTCTTTCTTTGTTTTGTGTATTTGGTGTTTTGACTATTATGTGATGGGAGGAATTTCTTTTCTAGTCCACTATATGGGCTTCTTTTATGTTCATGGGCATCTCTTTCTTTAGGTTAGGGAAGTTTTCTTCTATAATTTTGTTGAAGATATTTACTGGCCCTTTAAGTTGGAGGTCTTCACTCTCATCTATACCTATTATCCTTAGCTTTGGTCTTCTCATAGTGTCATGGATTTCCTGGATGTTTTGGGTTATGAACTTTTTGCATTTTGTGTTTTCTTTGACTGTTGTGTCAATGTCTTCTATGGTATCTTCTGCACCTGAGATTTTCTCTTCTATCTCTTGTATTCTATTGGTGATGCTTGCATCTATGTTTTCTGACTTCTTTCTTAGGATTTCTATCTCTAGAGTTGTCGCTCTTTGTGATTTCTTTATTGTTTCTTCTTCTATTTTTAGGTCCTGGATGTTTTTGTTCCATTCCAACAACTGTTTGGTTGAGCTTTCCTGTAGTTCTTTATGGGATTTTTTTGTTTCCTCTTTTAGGACTTCTACTTGTTTACTTGTGTTCTTCTGCAATTCTTTAAGGGATTTTTGTGTTTCCTTTTTAAGGGCTTGAATCTGTTTCCCTGTTTTCTACTGTATTTCTTGTCCTTCTTAAATTCCTTTATCACTATTATGAGATATGATTTCAGATCCAAATCTTGCTTTTCTGGTGTTTTGGGATATTCATGGCTTGCTGTGGTGGGAGTACTAGGTTCTGATGAAGCCAAGTAGTCTTGGTTTCTTTTGGTAAGTTTCTTGCTTTTGCCTTTCACCATCTGCTGATCTCTGGTGTTAGATGTCCTTGCTGTCTCTGGCTGGAGCTTATTACTCCTGTGGGTCTGTAAGCCTGTGTCAGCACTCCTGGGGGATTAGCTCTCCTCTGGCAAAACCCATGCCAGAGGGCTGTGAATCAGTTGTCCATCCTGAGTCCTGGGTTCAGAGCATACCCAGGAGACAGGCTCTCCACTTGCAGGAAAAGTACATAGAGGGCTGTGGATCTGCTGTCCCTTCTAGGTGAAGACTGAGTTAGAAAGGATCTTGTCCCAGCTGTCCTGCCACTTCTGAGGCCTGTGCCTTTTGGCTGGTCTCACCTTAGAAAGTTACTGAAGAGAAAATGTAGATCTCATCTGAGTCCCTGAGTTTGAGCACTCCCTGTAGGCAAGCTATCTACTTGTGGGAAGAGGCAGAGAGGGCTGTGGATTCACTGTCCCTCCTAGGTATAGACCAAGGTAGAGAGGATCCTGTCCCGGTTGCCCTGCCACTTGTCAAGAATATAATTTTCTTCCAATTAACTTGACCAAGGACATGCTATTTTTGGAGACAGGATCTGTATTTGTGTTGAAAAGAAAGGAGAAAAAGGATTTAGACCACTTCTAGAGTTATGTGGATCAAATATAACAGGGGAAGATCCCCTGCAGATCTTGGGTATAGAAAAGAAAAATTGGAGAAAATCAAACAGGTCAGGTAACTTAATAAGCTGATTCTTGAACATGGGAACAGCTCAATAACTGGCTTAGACTTAAAAATGTCTCTATCCAAAACTTCAGCAAATTTAGACAATAAATCTTATTGATTAAAGAATCCTTATGATTCTTCATGTCCTCCTTCATATGGTTTGTATGAAATTTTATTACAATTGGTTATTGATCAAACTAACTCATAAAAGGATAGTTGTCTTTCACCTGCTCAAAGAAGGAACAAAATTCAACCTTAACTGATCTGTGCACCTTGCACAATCCATACAAATATCTTAATAGCACTAAAATTTTGTTTGTGAGATTCATATATTCCAGAATGTACAGCTCTGGCAAAATTCAACCTCAGGGACACTGATGTAACCTCCTGTTCCAGCCCCTGACTCCTGAAGCTGTTTCCAGAGAATGGCTTCCATAGCAGCTTCAGAAATAGCTTGTGATTCCACACGACCTTGTTTCATCCAATCTTTCAGATGGATAGGAGTCAGAATTTCAGTCATGTCCTGAGCCTTGTAAGCAGACAAAATCTGAATAACAAACACTAAGACTAGCTTTCTTAAGTCTAACTAAATTTTCTAATTTTCCCACTCCCCATGCCCTTTAAAGAATTTTTCCTCACTCCTATTTAACAGGAAGAAGTTGTAGAGAATCACCATCCTAATCCCTTGGTTCTGGATGTCTGGTAATGGTTAATTTATAAATCATAGGTAGGTTATATTTAAGGAGTAATTTGGAAATTGTCATAATTTTTGAACAGGAAGGAATTAGATTGGATGCATTACTAAATTTATTCTTTTTGTTTGTTTGTTTTGAGACAGGGATTCTCTATGTAGTGCTAGATGTCCTGGAACTCACTCTGTAGACTAGGCTGGCATGAATTCAGAAATCTGCCTACCTCTGCCTCCCAAAGGAGGGGATTAAAGGTGTGCACCACCACTGCCTTGCACTAAATTTATTCTTAAACAAAGCATTGTGTAACCACAATTCTACATTGGTAGAAATATTTTTTGAACAGGAAGGAAATAGATGGGATGGATTACTAAATTTATCTGTAAACAAAGCATTGCATAACCACAATTCTACATTGGTATAAATCTTTATAATTGATGTAAGTTAAAGTTATATTTTTTACATTGGTACAAAATTTATAGATTCAGATTTAAGGCTTTCATTGGTATAAATTTCTTATATTGATACATAAGTGAAATTAGCATTGTTACTCTTAGATAGGTACTGTGCTATGCAAGTCATTTAAGAATACAAGGATTAGACCCAGTCTTTCTAAAAACTGGTCTTACAGTTTATGATAATTAAGTAACACAAACTAAGGGCCAGATATTAAACTCATGGTTATATTAGAATCTGACATAATTATATTAAGGTGCTTTTTACAATATCCAAATAGAAATAGCTAAATGTAGTAAAGGTTTAACAATTCAGAGATACTTTACATAGATAGATACAAAACATCAGATAGATTAAAAAAATCAGGAATCCACAGAATATGACATTTAACATTAATTCTTTATTAAGGACTATTTAACTAGAGATATGTCTCCTCCTGACAGTTCTGCCCTTCTTGGTTCAAAGAAGAAATTTAGCATCAAAAACTCTGTATGGAGTTGTTCCAGTTATGGAAAGATAGTCACTGGACAAATATTGCCCTACTCAACTACAGACAAAAATATACTGTCCTGGAAAGGACATACAGTGTGGGATAGTTGACAGTTTAGCTCTGCGAATAGAAAACAAAATAGTCCTTCATAGTTCCTATTTCATTTCAAGGTCTGTCAGGTGGTTCCAGGCCAGGAGACTAAAGAGAGATGCTCCACCATTGTGAAGAAAATTGGATTTTCCTGGTAGTCAGCTTTCTCTACAATTTGGTTAAATTTGGAAGCTATGTTTTATGCTTCTTACATATTTAGGTAATATTTAATTCATTCTCAGATTTCTGAAGGTGGTAAAGACTAATTACAGTCTCATAATCAAACTTCAAGTTGTTTAGTATTGAGGAAGGTGATACAGAAAGGATGGTTTTCAGACACTAATAAAAGTGGTAATAAAGAATTGCAGTACAGCCAATGATTGTGCAAGAAGACAGAGGTGGGACTTTTAGACTGTGAGGACAAAGTACTAAGGGGAAGAAATAATGAACAAAATTATCATGATGGGGAAGTAGAAATACTATATTTAAAGGCCTGCTGATATGTAAGAATCAGGGTAATTGACTGCATCTGGGACAGCAGAGAACAAATAATAACTCAGGAATATCAGAAGTAAGTGTGTGCTAGCCACAGGGAGGTTTAAAAGTGCCCAGTCATTGCACATGGTGGGTCTGATTGTTCTGGCAGCATGTATATAATAGAGGATTGTAAATTCGATCATCAATAGGAGGAGAGGACCTTGGCCCTGTGAAGGTTCTGTGCCCCAGTGTAGGGAAATGCCAGGGCCAATAAGTGGGAGAGGGTGGGCTGGCAAGCATGGGGAGAGGGGAGGCAACAGGGGTTTGTTCTTGTTGTTTTTGTTTGTTTGTTTGTTTTTTGGAGGGGAAACTGTGAAAAGAGAAATTTACATGTAAATAAAGAAAATATCTAAAAAAAAATAATAAAAAGTGCCCAGTCATTGAGCTAGTTAGGCATATTAAAATTTAAGCTTACATGTGTGTCTTTGATTCTTGAGTCTAGAAAGCTCTGGTGGATAGCCAGAGGCTCAGTTATCCACAGTGAAAGATCTCAGAATGGAGCAACTATCCATTGCTACAGTTAAATAAACAAAACAATTAATGAAAGAAAAGCAAGTAAACCTCTAAATTTAGTCCTCACAAGTCAATGCACATACACAAAATTATAAATAATAAAATAAAGCATTAAAAATATAAGTTCATTTGCACAAAATTACTTATTGTCATGATGGATAATTAATGTAAAATACACTCAATCAATTTTTACATTAGTATTCATATTCATAGGTCACATTCATAGGTCCAATTAATATTGGAATATTAATACCAATATTCATTGGTATAAAAAATTTTAGTTAGCTGTTGTGTGGTGGTGTCTACATTAATTCTGGAATTCACAATAAAACTATCAATTCTTGAAAACTCTGAAAGATATACTAACATTATACTTATGGAATTGAATATTTTCTTAGTAATGTAAAAGGTCATTGGTGAGATAGGGGAAGAGCACCATTACAGAAAATAAAGTTAAAAAGATTAACCACTAGGCACATGTTTCAAAACAGAAACTACTTTTGCTCACCATTATGGACACAGTACTATATAATTATCTAAATAAAATGCTATTATTATCTTAGAAATAATTAACTACTTTGTGGACACTTTAAGGAATAACATACAAGATTAAGATCAATGTAATAAAAGTTAAAGGGAATAATTCAGATGGAGAATTGTACAAAGCTTAATCACATATATTGCCAAGTGGTTGAAGAATTAAGACCTATAAAAAATAGATGGAAATTGAAGAGGTTGTAGCAGGACAAACAGGAGTGAAACTAAAGTAAAAACTTTGTAGAGTTTGAATTTAATTGTGAATGCTGTCTGTGATCACTGAAGGACTTAGAATTGCTGACTAATTTTTTTCAATATGTTGATTTATTTTATTAAGTCCTTGAGTACATGATTTGCATGGGTGCTGTAATGATATTCTGGGGCACTGTATACATTTGAGTTCATAGATGTCAGTGAGTAATATCCCTACTAATGATGGCACTATCAAAAGCGTGTGGATGATTTTCAGTGACATTCAAAGGGCTTATTGTTGAATAATGAAACATTACTTAATATGGGATAGAAGGGGAGAGAAATGTTAATATAAGTCTGTGCAGGATTTAGATATCAAAGACAACTTATAGGATATCCATTCACAGGATCTAGTGCCCAGCACTTTGGTTGGTATTAAAAATTTAAGTTAACAATATATGAATCTTAATTTTTTTTTATTCAACATAGCTAACCTGATAAAATAAAATAAAAAGTCAAAGGTGGTAAGAATGTTTCATTATATGCAAGAAAATTGATATGCAAATTATGGGGAGCCTGGTAAAGGAAAGCTGTTTCAACGGTAAGAACACTGCCTGCTCTTGCAGAGATTTCAGGTTGGATTCTCAGCACCCATGTGTTAGCTCTGTAATACTTGAGAACTGATGCCCTGATGCCCTCTCTTGGCAAATAAGCGTACTGTACACAATTAAAGAAACCCATGCAGGGAAAAATGTTTATGTGTGTGTGTGTGTGTGTGTGTGTGTATGTATGTCTGTGTGTGGGTATGTATGTGTGCATATTGTTTTGCCAGTTCCTTGAATAGAAATACAGATTGACCCTAATAATAAAAATAATTATAGGGGCTGAGGTGAAGGTACAGTGATTTAGAATACTCATTGCTCTCACAGATGACCTGAGTTCCAATCATAGTATCCAAACTGTGGTTCCTGTTTGTAAGTCCTAAGTTAAGATCCTAAGGATCCAATGCCTTCTTCTGATTTCCATAAGAACAAGTATTATGTTCATACATGCAAGTAAAATCTTTCATATAAATAAATTAAAATATGTAATCTAAATAACAAATAATAATTAATAAATAAAGAAACCCACTTATCCTAGGCAGTGGTGGCACAAACATTTGTTTCTAGGTCTTTGGAAGCAGAAGCATGCAGATCATTGTGCATTCCAGGCCAGGCTGGTTTACAAAGATAATTCCAGGAAACCCAAGATTCACAAATAGTTTCAATTTTGGAGCCAAAATCATATAGTCATCTCATCATATATGCTACTTTTTATGATAAAACTAAAGTAATACAGTGTTTTCAAGTCAACACTAAGAAAAACCAATTTTAATTAAGAAAAATTGCTCTTAGGAAAAAAAAATCAACACATCTTATTTTGTGAATGTTCACATTGGCTTTAAAAGCCTGCTGGCTTTAAATAAACCAAATATGATGTCATATCCTTTAAACATGGAAGAACCAGTTGGTCTTTATTATGTATTATGTACATTGTGTTTAAATTATATTAATTTGTGTGTATAGTCTTAATATTGTAATGGTGCCATTAAAGAAGACTTGCTGCTGACAAACTTTGAATGATCAATAGTGCAGAGTGGTAATGGGCACTCATGGACTAAGTTAAAGTTCAGTTCAAATAATTGCATTTGAAATGGCATGTTTTTTAATATTTCCCATTAAACTAACAAACAAACAAAGGGTAATAGCAAGGCACTATAATAATTATGTCTTTCTAATAGATTGTCTTTTGAAGGAACACCATGAAGTCACGGAAAATACAAAACAAAGTGCTAAGTTTTTTTCAGATTTCTTGGAAAATGATTGCTTCCTAAATCTAATAGAAGTTTCTTGTGTAATTCAAATGAGAGAATAGCATCAAAGACATCAAAAAGCAAAAGCAAAACAAAACAAACCCTCTTGCTTGTCTTTTCTGATTTAGTGAAGTAAACATCTTTTATCTACTTTTTTTTCTACCCATAACCTTCTCCCTTTAATACCATCACTATGTGAATACTTATATGATGAATTGAATTCTAAAATTCATCAAATCACTTTCCCTTTTGGAGACAGTGCTGTGATTTATTTTTTCCTATGAAGGAGAAAATCCAAGCTAATTATCCTTTCTTGTCATACACAGTGCTAAAATGCCTTCTCTAGAGAAGCAAATAATGCCTTCCCTCTAACATTCAAGATACCAAGGACAAACTTAGGTAGGATTCAAAGCAAGTTCATACTAGGAAGTCAATGGAAGTGTACAGTCTCCTAACTTGACTAGTACTTCTCTCAGCATTTGAGGCCACAACTGTATGTTGAAAAACTTTTCATCCAGTGTGCCTTGTTTGCTATATTTGAGTACATATACTTTATTTATAATCTGAGGTTTTTCTCTATGAATTAGCTCTTGAGAGATTTATCAGTGACAGTGATGAAGGTAGGAGTCTTTAAACTGTGTTTTAAGTTATTTCTGTGTTCTTGTATGCACGAAATGTGACTTTGGCAGGCATCTAGGCCTTTTAAGATTTATTTTATTTTGTTGACGTCTTGGGGTGTGCATCAATATATGTGTGTCTGTGTGAGTGTACATGATCACTGTGATTAGAAGTCATCACAGACTAGAAGACAATATTATCTCAGTTAGCTTTCTATTAATTTTGGCCAATATTTTCAATACAAATCAGTATATAAGATGCTGTATTCAATAAATGTGCTTGGCATAAAGAAAGGTTATATAAGACTTCTTAACTCCAGCATTTATCTTTTATATTTTTTAAATCTTCTTTATCTTTCTCATTATTCTGGCACCACATATAAACCCCCTTCCACTAAAGAATGACCTGCAGGTCAAGGTAAGATCTTGGACTTTGATTTCAATGAATCCTTGACAATACAGACAAATAAGTTTAACTTGCACTGCACTCACTACACACATACACATACAAACACACATACAATTATATTTATATATTTGTATTATATATTTTATATTAAAATTAGATATGCAAATGTATTTAAGATTTTAAATATACATTTAAGATTATTCAGATTAATGAAATGTGAACATGTGTGTTACTAGATCAGTTAACCTATAGGAAAAGCCTACCTCTAGGACAACATTTATTTTATAGGTTGTTCTGATATTGAAAATGGGACTGTGGTTACTTAAAATAAGGAATATGAACACTGAAATCTATAAGATAAATGACTAAATCAAAAATGCAAAAAGTGTGGTTTTTGATAGGAATGGAGATAAGTGACATCCTC
>NW_022196896.1:77980940-78013960 GCF_008632895.1 Mastomys coucha | reverse complement strand
AAAAAAAAAAGAAAGAAATTGTGAGAGGAAAGCAGGAGGTACATGCTAATATTCCATCAGGATTTTAAAAACAAAACACCTCTTAAGTGAGCAGATTGTTGAAATAGAATTTCATCTGAGCTACAACCAAATTGAGATGGAAAGTATATGATGCCATATAATGGAGCTTCAGTCTGAAAATCGACAAACAAGATGGTAAAAAAAAAAAAATAACATATTGAGATAAAATATAAAATGGAAGCTAAGGTTTCCCTGGGATGTTGATTTAAAGTGTACCTAGAGTCTACAGTGTTATCTATTATGTTGGTTTGATTGGGAATAACAAAAGTTATGACCAGAATATCAAGCTGGAGAAATCATCTAGATACCTGTATATAAAATGAAGAATAAACACAAGTCTGAGAAAATGTGTCTGATATCACCAGTAGACAGAACCTTATTTTTAAAAGTAAAATGAACATAGTGGAGCACATGTCCTTATTACATATTGGAGCATCTTCTGGGTATATACCCAGGAGTGGTATAGCTGGGTCCTCTGGTAGTACTATGTCCAATACCCAGAGGGACTGCCAAACTGATTTCCAGAGTGGTTGTACCAGCTTGCAATTCCACCATCAATGAAGGAGTGTTCCTCTTTCTCTACAACCTCTCCAGCATCTCCTGTCCCTGAGTTTTTTATCCTAGCCATTCTGACTGGTGTGAGGTAGAAACTCAGGGTTGTTTTGATTTGCATTTCCCTGATGACTAAGGATGTTGAACATTTCTTTAGGTGCTTCTCAGCCATTCAGTGTTGCTCAGTTGAGAATTCTTTGCTTAGCTATGTACCCCATTTTTAATAGGGTTATTTGTTTTCTGGAGTCTAACTTCGTGAGTTCTTTGTATATATTGGATATTAGCCCTCTATCAGATATAAGATTGGTAATGATCTTTTCCCAATTTGTTGGTTGCCATTTTGTCCTATTCCAGTGTCTTTTGCCTTACAGAAGCTTTGCAATTTTATGAGGTCCCATTTGTTCATTCTTGATGTTAGAGCATAAGCTATTGGTGTTCTGTTCAGGAAATTTTTCCTTGTGCCTATTGAGCTCGAGGCTCTTCCTCACTTTGTTTTCTATTAGTTTGACTTTATCTTGTTTTATGTGGAAGTCCTTAATCCACTTGGACTTGAGCTTTGTACAAAGAGATAGGAATGGATCAATTTGCTTTCTTCTACATGCTAACCAACAGTTGAGCCAGCACCATTTGTTGAAAATGCTGTCTTTTTTCCACTGTATGGTTTTAGCTCCTTTGTCAAAGATCACGTGGCCATAGGTTTGTGGGTTCATTTCTGGGTCCCCAATTCTATTCCATTGATCTACCTGCCTGTCACTGTACCAATACCATGCAGTTTTTATCACAATTGCTTTGCAGTACTACTTAAGGTCTGAGATGGTGATTCCACCAGAGGTTCCTTTATTGTGGAAAATAGTTTTGGCTATCCTGGGTTTTTTGTTATCCCAAATGAATTTGCAAATTGCTCTTTCTAGCTCTGTGAGGAATTGAGATTTTTTATTAATATATTTACTATATTAATCCTACCAACCCATGGGAGATCTTTCCATCTTCTGAGATCTTCTTTGATTTCTTTCAGAGACTTGAAGTTCTTGTCATACTGATTAGTTAGTCACTCCAAGGTATTTTATATTATTTGTAACTATTGTGAAGGGTATTGTTTCCCTAATTTCTTTCTCAGCCTGTTTATCCTTTGTGTAGAGGAAGGCCACTGATTTGCTTGATAATAACCAGAAACTGGAAACAACACAGATGTCCCTCAACAAAGGAATGGATACAGAAAATATGGTATTTCTACACAATGGAGTACTATTCAGTTATTAAAAACAATGAATTTATGAAATTCTTGGGGAAATGGATGGACCTGGAGAATATCATCCTGAGTGAGATAACCCAATCACAAAAGAACATACATCATATGCATTCTCTGATAAGTGGATATTAGCCTAGAAGATCAGAATACACAAAGTAAAAACACAAACCATAAGAAACTCAAGAAGAAGGAAGACGAAAGTGTGGATACTTGGTTCCTTCTTAAATGGGGGAACAAAATACCCATGGAAGGAGTTGTAGAGACTAACTATGGAGCAGAGACTAAAGACAGGACAACTCAGAGACTGCTCCACCTAGGAATCCTTCCCATATTCAATCATCAAATCTACATACTATTGTGGATTCCAGTAAGTGTTGTGTGACAGGAACCTGATATAGCTGTCTCCTGAGAGGCTCTGACAGTACCGGACTAATACAGAAATAGAGGCTCATAGCCATCCATTGTACTGAGTACAGGGTCCCCAATGAAGGAGCTAGAGAAAGGACCCAATAAGCTGAAGGATTTGCAGCCCCTTAGGAGGAAGAGAAATATGAACTAACTAGTACCTTCAGAGCTCCCAGAGACTAAACACCAACCAAAGTGTACAGATGGTGGGACTCATGGCTCCCGAACCATACATATAGCAAAGGATGGCCAAGATGGTCATCAATGGGAGGAGAGACCCTTGGCCCTGTGAAGGTTCTATGCCCCAGCATGGAAAGGAGATATTTTAAATAAAGAAAACATCTAATAAAAAAAGTAAAATGAATGTGAAAGAAACCACATTGAAGAACTTTGGTTCACTTTGTAAATTCAAGAAGCTAGTTGAACTAGAAAAAGAGAAAAATTGACAGTAGTAATCAGAGAGAAAATCTAGAATAGAAAAGGGAATAATATGTAATAAGATGGCACTATCTCAAAAACAGAAAAGTATAAATGTCAACATATAAAAATTAACAACAAATCTTCCCCAGTAGCAACTGTGCTGAGTTAGACTGCATTAGCTGATGAAAGGTTTGTTTTGTTTTTATGTTTCTTTTAATACCTCCTCAATTGGCAAATGAATGTTATTGAAAGTAGAGTAATTAGTTGAATATCATCATCTATTTCTCTTCAAATACATGGATGCTAGAGTATCAGACAACTAAAACAATCTCAAAAGGAGACAATGACTGCAGAAAGCTAGACCTGCATTGGTTGCATACAGGTCTCAACAAAATCTAATTATCAATAAATGGATCCAGGAGATAACAAAATTCTGTTAACAGTATTATGTTCTACATTATTCTGGTCTTTAAAATGATGTTCACATTAATGTATAATACAATGTTTCTTTACCAATATATTTGAAGAAAAACCCATAATCTTGCAAATAGCTACCAGACAAGTAAAAGTAATCTATGGCTAAGAGAATATAGAGATACTGAAAAATGAAAGAGAAATATATTTCAAAAGTTGGCTAAACTAGAGCAATGAAATGCTTACGATATTTTGGAAGTAAATGGCATGAGGTATCTCAATAGATAAATGTCAGAAAACCTCTCACTGCGTCTTTGTAAATGTTTTAAATGTAATAAAGGATGACTTATGCATACGTAACAGACTTTTGCCTGTATACATTTGAATCTCATAGTTTTCAAAGTCACTCCATGCAAAAATGACATACATTACAGGCTACCAAAAGATATTTATCCCTGAAACCTGGGGCAGAATCCCTGAACCCTGGGGCAGAACTGTTGCCCTGTAAGATTTGTACTATACAAAGTCATTTTCGACAACCAGTCTCTTATGACACTCAAAGATCAATGGAAAGACAGCATTTAGAGTTGACTACATATTCTCTTTTACCATAGTACAGAAGCATAAAAGCCTTTAAGATACCTCAGGAACCATTTTCACCTTATTTTTACAATTAACACAGGTCAAGTAAAGTCCAAAAGGCAGAAATAATAGCATAAGATGTTTTATAAATAATTTTTTCTAAAGTAATTTAAATGAACATGTAGGATCAGTAAAATATTATAATTTAGTTGAATATCAGACTCATAGAAAATATGTGTTTGAACATAGTCTCTTGGGTTCAAATAGCTAAAAGAAACTACACACACAAATATTCAGTTTTGGAAGTTATTCCTTATTTAACATTTTCACTTATACATTAAAAACAACAAACATTTTCATTACAATTATTAAGTACTCCCAATTATAGTTATTTTGTATATAAACATAATGATATTTGAAGGTCGATAATGTTATATAGATTTTAAAATGTGACTTTAAAGTAGAATAACATGTAATAAATTGATTATGAAAAAAAAAACAACCTATAAAAGACAAAAAAGGAAGTTACACAGATGTGTATTTCTAGTTGCCAAATTGGACTATCAGGAAAATGATGGTTTACACTGGGATAAAGAATAATTGTTTGTCTAATTTTAACACAGAAGCTTGTACAATAATAGAACAGAATAGCACTTAATGCATGACAATACAATCAGAGGTACCACCAGTGTCACTTTAGAGGAATGTCTTGGAGGACTATAGAATTGGTGGGTCTCTAGAAATCATTGTTCCTTTATTGTGAATGGAAGTCAGACAATATCCTAATAGAAACAGCTATGATTATTCATTTAATCTTATAACTATCAACACTTTTATGATGAACATTTTATGTGAAATGTTTTAATGCAAGTAGTATTTGTACTTTTCCAATAATAACTAACTGTCTTAAGCTAACATCTTAAACAGTTAAAAGATAAAACCTTTGTCTTAGGATTACTAACTATGTATAAAGTAGTTGATATTAATATAAACTCTCTCATTGAGCCTTGGTTTACTATAAACTCCAAAATATTATAAGAGATTTTACCAAATCAATCATATATATTTGTCTCATTAAATACATTACCAAATGTTTATAATTATACAATTCCTAAATATACATTTTAATATTTTTTTAACCCTTGTCATTACTAATATCTATTTTTTGAATATTTTCATGATATATAAGATGTTGGTCTTAATGTGAAAATACATTAAGGTAATAATAGAGCTGGCATCTGTGCCAGCTTTTAAAATGTTAAATGTTTCTGTGAAATCAAAAGAGTGTATAAAATTAATGAAATTTTCCCAAACAGAACTTTACATCCAATGTTATTTATGCACTATTGAATTTTGTAGACAAATCTCATACAATTTTGGAATAGTTTGCATAGTTTTTGGTGATAGGTTTGGGAATATACTGTATGGTAGTATCCTAAGTATGAACTTAGTCTTTCAAACATATAGCTCCATTTAACACATAACTATTTGCAAATTCTGATATATTTGTGTTTGGCTAATTATATATATAACTCCTCTGAGATATAGCAACCCTTATAGTTTAAGTCACTTGCCACTATTCAAAACATAAAGAAGCTATAGGCCAAAGTAATTGCCAGAAAGAACATAATTCTCTTAGAATAGAACTAATAATTTTTCACATTTGTGGTTTGAATGTGAAATGCAGCCAAGAGGCTCACAGATTTGACTACTTGTTCCCCAATAGTGACATTGTTTGTGAATGTTGCAGAAATTTTGTGATTTGTAGTCTGTGGAAAAGGATATCTCCCTATGGATCTCACCTATTCTCTTTGTTTCTCATAAGAATATTTATACTGCAAGATCTCCAGGCTACCCTAGGAAGCATACCAGCTATTTTGACTGCACAAATACAATGCAATGAACCATTTCTTTGAAGCATGAGCCTACAGCAACCTTTTCATTATCACACATTCTATTACAACAATACAAAAGGAAACTAACACATCTGATGCATATTTTTCTTAGCTTAATAATAGTTGGCTCCAAAAAATAGTTTCATTTCATTTTTATAATTTGTATTTTAATGGTACAGTAGAATTTTGGAGGGAGATAAAAAAATTAAGAAGAATTCTACTTAGGAACTAGAAATTAGTAAGGAAGTCACTAGCCAATTAACCCATTGTAGAGAATGCTGAAATCTCCCAGGTTTGGTCTTTGAAATTAGAGCATTATTACTTGTGGCTATAAAATCTGTGGTTTGGAATTTAAAAAAAAAAAAAAAAAAAAAAAAAAACTTTAAAATCAGGCGCAAGACAAGGCTGCCCACTCTCTCCCTACCTATTCGATGTAGTACTTGAAGTTCTAGCCAGAGCAATTAGACAACAAAAAATCAAAAAGACACAAATTGGGAAAGAGGAAATCAAGATATCATTATTTTCAGATGATATGATAGTGTACATAAGTGATCCCATAATTTATACAAGAGAACTCTGACAGCTGATAACTTCAGCAAAGTGGCTAAATATAAAATTACCTCTATCAAATCATTAACCTTCCTCTACTCAAAAATAAATGAGCTGGGAAACAACACCCTTCACAATAGTCTCGAATAATATAAAATATCTTGGTGTGACTCTAACCAAGCAAGTGAAAGGTCTGTATGACAAAAACTGCAAGTCACTAAAGAAAGAAATTGGAAAAGATCTCAGAGGATGGAAAGACTTCCCATGCTCATAGATGGGCAGAATTAATATAGTAAAAATGGACATCTTACCAAAAGCAATCTACAGATTCAATGCAATTGCCATCAACATACCAACTCAATTCTTTGCAGAGTTACAAAGAGCAATTCTCAAATTCATTTGCAATAAGCAAATCAAAACAAAGTAAAACAAAACAAGATAGCAAAAGCTATTCTCAACAATAAAATAACATTTGTGGGAGACAACATTCCTGCCTGCAAGCTGTACTATAGAGCAATAGTGATAAAAACTGCATGGTGCTGGGTGGTGGTGGCACACGCCTTTAATCCCAGCACTTGAGAGGCAGAGGCAGGTGGATTTCTGAGTTTGAGGTCAGCCTGGTCTACAGAGTGAGTTCCAGGAAGGCCAAGACAACACAGAGAAACCCTGTCTCGAAAAAAACAAAAACAAAAACAAAAACAAACAAACAAAAACAAAACAACACAAAAAAACCTGTATGGTATTGGTACAGAAAGAGTCAGGTAGATCATTGTACTAAAATTGAAGATCCAGAATTAAACCACATAACTATGGTCACCTGATTTTTGACAAAGTGGCCAAAATTATCCAGTAGAAAAAGTCAGCATTTTCAACAAATTGTGCTGGTTCCACTGGAGGTCAGAATTTAGAAATATGCAAACTGATCCATTCTTATCTCAGTTCCAAGTGGATCAAGAACCTCCACATAAAATCAGATACACTGAATCTAATAGAGGAGACAGTGAGAAAAAACCTCAAATATATGGGCATAGGGGAAATTTTCCTGAACAAATAATCAATGGCTTATGCTCTAAGATCAATAATTGATAAGTGGGACCTCATAAAATTGAAAAGCTTCTGTAAGGCAAAGAACACTATCAATAGGACAAAATGGCACCAATAGATTGGGAAAAATCTTTACGAATCTTACATCTGATAGAGGGCTAATATGTAATATATACAAAGAACTCAAGAAGTTAGACTCCAGAGAACAAAATAACCCTTTTAAAAATGGGGTGCAGAGCTAAGCAGAGCATTCTTAACTGAGGAATCTCCAAAGGCTGAGAATCACCCAAAGAAATATTCAACATCCTTAGTTATCAGAGAAATGGAAATCTAAATGACCTTGAGATCCTATCTCAAACTAATCAGAACAAAAGCACTGAGATGAAAAACAGAGGTGACAGCAGATGCTGAAGAGGGAGAAAGAACGCTCCTTCCTTGTTGGTGGGACTGCAAGCTGGTAAAACCACTTTGGAAATCAATCTATTGGTTTCTGAGAAAATTGGAAATATTCTTCCTAAAGACCCAGCTATACCAATACTGGGCATATCTCCAAAAGATGTTCCAACATATAATAAGGGCACATGCTCCACTCTTTTTACAGCATCCTTATTCATAATAGCCAGAAGCTAGAAACAAGCCAAATGTCCCTCAACAGAAGAATGGATACAGAAACTGTACATTTACACAATGGAGTACTGCTCAGCTATTAAAAAAGCAGTCACTTCATGAAATTTGTAGGCAAATGGGTGGAACTAGAAAATATCATCCTGAGTGAGATAACCCAGACATAAAATAACACACATGGTATGTACTAACTGATAAGTTGATATTTGCCTAAATGCTCACAATGCCCATGGTAAAACCCACAGATGATAAGGAGCTTAGGAGGATGGAAGACCTAGGTGTGGATACTTCAGTCTTTCATTGATGGGGGAGGAGGGTGATCAAGGGAAGTAGAGGCAGGGGGACCTGGGAGGGAAAGTGGAGGTTGAGGAAATAAGGGGGGATGTATCAGGTGTTGTAGGGGATGGGAGAAAGGTGAAGAAATCGAATAAAAATATGTAGTACTGGGAGATGAAGAACTGGGGATAGACACTGGAGTGTCCCAAATGCCTCCCAGGACCTAATGGGGAAGACTTTTGCTGAAATGCACAGTGAAGGGGAGATAGAACTTTTAGAGACTACCTCCAGTAGATAGACATTTGGAGACTAGCTCCAGATAGGTCTGGGTCAAAGCGTTTAACTCAGAAATGTTCCTGTCCAAAGGAAAGACAAACAAAAATGGAGCAGAGACTGAAGGAAGGGGCAATCAATGGACCACACACACACACCCACACACCCCCACCTCCACCCCCCCACACACACCTGGTTATCCATCCTATTTGCAGATACCAAACCCTGATACTCTTGATTCCAAGAGGCGCTTTCTGACAGGAACCTGGTGTAGCTGTTCCTTGGGAGGTTCTGCCACCAACTGACCAATGTAGATGTGGATGCTTGGAGCCATCCATCAGACTGAGCTTAAGTACCCAGAAGCTGGCAGAAGGACTGGAGCAGTGGAGGGAGATTGCAACCCCATAGGAAGAACAATGTAGACTGACCGGATTACCCAGTGCTTCCAGGGACTAGAGTACCAACCAAGGAGTGTACAAGGAGGAATCCATGGCTCCAGATAATAATGTAGCAGAGAATGACCTTGTCTGACATCAATGGGAGGTGAGGCCCTTGGTCAAGTGGATATTTGATACCCCAGTGCAGGGGAATACTGGAGCAGTGTGGCAGGAGAGGGTGAGCGGGTGGAATAGCACCCTCATAGAGGTAAACGGGAAGGGGGAGAGGGCAGATGTAGGATAGTGGGGCTGTTGAGGGGTAACCAGGAAGTAGGATATCATTTTAGATGTGAACAAATGAAATGATTAATAAAAAACAATTTTAAAATAACCATTGCAAACTAAAACATTAAATGTTTAAGAATAGTGAGAAAAATTATTTCTAGAAAAGGTGGGTTTTCTATCTCTATGGTGATCACAATAAATGTGTAACATAAAATGCTGATTTTATAAGTAATTACCATCCATAACGTAGTCACATTGAAGTCACTCTGCATCCATATACACAGTAGTATCCAGTGTCAAATACCGATGAAAATGTAGCTATGGATTAGCTTTATTAAAACTCTCTGACTATGTTGATCGGTTAAAATAATTGCTGTTATTCTTTTTTCATTTATGATAAAGAAAAGTTTTATCAAAATAGGATAAATATCCAGACATGCATTCAGAAAATGTACAAAGGTCTAATAATTTCAACTATGTCGTTTCCTCTCCTCAGTTTAATTTTTTGTTTTTTCCTTTAATGTATCATTATTTTTCCATGGATACTAACAATCAGATATACTGCATATTTGGATACAAAATGTAGTCTTTTCCTCATCATCACATTTCTATTATCAGCAAAGTTTTGACTCACGGAGAGTGAGCACTAAGCGTGTAGATAAAGAAATAAGTTAGTAGACTTTATACAAAAAGAATATAAGTTATTTGTGGGTATACATCTAATATCTCCATTTTGTTATTGCTCTTTGACGCATGTGCTGTCTTTGTGATATGAGGCTGAGCCTTGCTTTGTAGCCTGAATGGACTTGAACTGCTCGTGATGCTGCCTCAGTTCTCTCAGTGCTGAGGTGTCATGGTTGCTTCACACCACTAATTTCCACCTTTTGCAAAGCATTTTTGAGAGAGTATATTATAAGACAAGATTCTAATATTACTTAAACTAGTCTTGGATATACAGAAAAATTAAAAAGAGAGAGAGAGAGAGAGAAAAGGGGCATTGGAGATATTTTGGATTTTTTATAACTATACCTGACCTTAGGAATAATAACATTTTTATTGAAATTTGTATTTGTGAGTGTGTAAATGCCAAATCATTACAAAGCTCACCATTATAAAAGCTTCCCAACAAAGCATGCAAAAGCAGAAAGCAGGTAACATAATATAATTTAAATTTGGTAACCCCAAATTCCAAGTTAACTTACAGACTAAGTGTGTTGTCAAATACCTGATAGCACTTAATTTTAAAAGAACAGACTCCTACTCTGTGATAACATTTCAAACTGACAAATATTCATTTTCTTACAGTATATTCTAAGCATGTTTCCCATGCCAATGTTCCTCCTAGATCTTTTCTACGTCCTCACTCACCAAACTTCAGGCCTTTTAAAATATCTTTTAAAGAAAGGAAACAAACAAGCAAACAGACAAATAGAAATCATAATTTTTTTGAAACCATAATTTTTTGAAAGAGAAAAGAAAGAAAGACAAACAGAAGACTAACAGATAAAACACACAAATACAAACTGACAAAACTCATAAAACAAACAAACATGAAAGAATAATATAGAGACAAAAGACAAAAATATTTCCATACAGAGTAAAACAGTCTACAAAAATACCATTTATTTCTTTTGTGTTGGTTATTGCTTCTGGATATTAGCCTGTCCTAAAGTGTGTATATCCAAAAAAACTATATTGAGGAAAACTGTTTTTCTTTTCCATGTGGGTATCAATTGCAGATAGCTTCTTGGTTATTGGTGAGAGTTGTGCCACAATATGTAAGTTCTCCAGAGTTTCTGATTTCATGTTTATGTTGAAGATTTTGAATCTGTGTCTATAGTCATATCAATTAGGATAGCCATTTAATTTTAAGGTTTTCTTGAAAGCAATCTCTCTTTTTCTTTTGGGAAATATAAGAGTAAATGAAAGTTTGTGTTAGAGGTATAAAATTATCTTCAAATAGTGATATTTTTCTCAACTATTATACTAATTTGTGCTTCAGTCCAGTACTTAGGTGCCAAAGTTTTCTTTACATGTAAGCTCATCATGGGTACATTGGAATAATATCTAAGACAATAGACTTGCATCAAATAATCTTATTCTTTGTTATTATCTACATGTAAATTCAAATGTGTAAATATCAGCCTTAACCAGACCATTTCTGGAAATGGATATATTAAGCTTGACACTATGCAACAACTACACAAGTAGGTAACTTGTGCTAATTATTTTGTTTACCATGTATCCTTTTTTTCCCACAGTTTTTAGACATATCTCAGTATGCAGTTACAATGGGAGAATGGAGCTAATAAGTGTGACAGCCTAAAATCTATCCAAAAGCCAACATTATTCAGAACATCAGATAATGTATACTCTGGGAGTTAAGAGGAGTAACATGAATAAAATATACAATCACAAAGATAAGCCACACATGACAGTCAAGCCACACATGGCAAAATATATTTTGTTATGAAGTCATATAAACAAATATAATTAGCCAGTTTTAATGAATAATCTCAAGTAAACTCAATTTTATCCGATATACCTGGGGAAGGGATGGACCAAAGCAAATTTCAAGATTTTGAAGGAACTGAGGTTACAAGACTCTTGCCTTTGTTTCTTAGAGTTTATTCATAAGCACCCAGCAATCTTCTCCCAAAACTCCATTGAGGAACAGCTGACTATGTTCCTCTGAGTAGGATATTTTATTGTTTTCATTTTCTTCCTTGGTAGAATTTTGTTACTCCAGTTTTAAAAGTACAATTACAATGTATTTGATATTATGATGCTGATCCTTATGAAGTATGCCAAGTTAGTAACTTCTCAGGAAATAGTGTCTGAGAATTATCAACTCTAAACACTTCACACCTTTTTATATTAGTTTTGAATAAGACATACTCATTTGAAACTACAGTAATACACTTATTTACATATTTTACATAACTTTGATTAATCCCATTTCATCCCCCTTTTCTTCTTTATTTTTTCTTTCCTTTCCTCCATCCCTCTAGCTCTCATCCCTCCCTCTGTCTTTTCCTTTCTTCATTATCTCAAAAGAAGAAACCTATCAAGCTTTTAACCTGGCAAGACCATACACTCTTGGAACCCAAGCAGACAGTCTTCATTAGTGAAGCTCCCTTGTGCAACCATTTTCTTCTATCCATTTATGATTACCTAGAAATGTCACACTAATCTTTATCTCAGATATCAAAAGGATGGAATGAATTATAGTAATAATCATATTTGCATGATTTACATTCTATTTAAACAAATATAAATAGATGCGAATAAAAAGAATATGTTAAAGTTTTGGAAAAAATTAACAAACATATAATGATAATTACTACATACACAAAAATATGTAGCTTCTTAAGCATCATTGTCTAATAAATTTAGAAATTATATCAAATAATGCAAAAAAGATGTCAATGATAATCTCTAAATGTTTACATCATTTATATTGTTGTATGAGTGCATTGTTTGAGTATGTGTGTGTATGTGTGTGTATCCATAGATATAATATCAACATACCCTAACATTACATTTTATATAGACATTCTATTTCTGTTCTGCCATCCATCAGCTCAAAGCATAGCTGCATTTTTCAGAGTCTCAATTCACAAAGTGAGTGAAATCAGAGAACTAAATGCAATTTGGCCACTTTTGGAGCTAGCGTCCCTAAGATTCCTCCTGAAGCCCTGTCTAGTTTCCTCTAAGACATAAAAACTATATTATGACCATTAAGAAATCTGTGTTGCTTATAAAGACCACATTTTCACAGGTCAATAATCACTACTGAGGAATCTCTCAATACAAAATTACAGCCTCCCACAATGACTCTAACAGAAATCTCAGCTATTAACTCAATAACCTCCCTCATAATAAACTGTGCAATCCATTTAGTGTGAGATTTTTGTGGGAAAATGACTGTAAGAACACTTCCAGGTCTGCATTTCAGTCTAGCCAGTTACAAAATAACTTTAATGATACCACATGAAATATCCAGACAATGATAGTTTATATGGGTGTCACTTATACTTTCTATAATGTCATTAGGTATAACTAATTAAGTCTTTTATTTGTGTTGAGGAAACTCTTATTTATAAATATTAAAATGAGAATCTTCTTTATTCTAATATACTACTATACACAAAATGAACTTTTTCTTACCATTGCTTTCATCCATTATTTGGGAGGACATTTTAGCACCCTCCCCATAGACAAAAAACAGAAATTTGAGAAAAATTCTGAAAATTTTTGAAATTCTATACTTTATTACTAACATACTACAACTAAAAAAATAAATGTCTGTGTTGCCAACTGGTAACATTTATATTATAAGTAAACATAGTATTCTCCTTAATTCAGTTTTACTATAGTTAAATAAAGTATGTTAAATGTCTATTACTGAGGTTCCTTAAGTTCTAAACAATCTGTAAACTCCCTGTGGGCAAGTGGTATTTGTCATGAATGGTTGCATAGTCTTTAATGAAAATTATTTTATCCATTTTGAAAATATTTCAGAAATCGTTTCACTTATTTTTACCAGAAGAAATACAATACTTAAAAGTGGTTAAAAGTCTTTTTAAAAAGGAGCCAAAAAAGATAGTGAGAGAAATCAAATATGCACAGTTACATGATCCTTAACACGTCTAGGATAAAAGGGACAACAAAAGGGACCTAGAGACTGATGCCAAAGACCTTCCATCTGTGATAGCTTGGAGTCTGGCCAGGTCTGCTGTATTAGAGGGGAGGCTGAGGACAGGGGTGGGGAGCAGGTAGGAAGCCAAGACACTGTCATAATTTTTAGAAAAGTGAAGTTTCATGAACTTGTATGTTGCCAGGTTGGAGTGGGAGAGTTACCTTCTAAGAGACAAGTCCTTATAAGGAGAAATTCTAGATTGTGCTCTACATAGACCATCAAAGAGCCAATTTTGCTGCAAATACATAAAGGTCTTTATTACCAGCTCTGGGGCAAGGTTTCTCACTTCCCGCATTGCAGGGGTCAGAGTGAGAGAGCACTGAGGCACTATGGGATGCATGGTAATTTTTATTTTATTTGTCCTGTCATAAAATATTGTATAAATGTTACTATTAATCTTACTATTCTATAAGTATTGACTCATTTTATTTTCAAAATTTACTAAAGGTACCAACTAAGATCTTGTATTTTAGAGGCATTTAGATTATATGTGTTAAGGGTATAATAAACAAATTTACAAAGGGTAAACTTTGTGTGTTTGTTTTATAAAATCATTAGTAGTATCCATTTCATGATAGTCTAAATAAGGAATATTAATATTTTGGATAAATCAATTTTTACAGTGAAAGTATACTTCCAAGGTAAATTCATATTTATTTCTTGAGTAAGAATACTAAGATTTCTGAGGAAGATATTTTGATTCATGTCAGTGCCAGGGATTTTAGATCTCCATGTAGCTATTGTAATTCTGGATATTTTTTTTTGTTTTTTTTTTTTTTTTTTTTTTTTTTTTTTTTTTTGATTTTTTCGAGACAGGGTTTCTCTGTATAGCCCTGGCTGTCCTGGAACTCACTCTGTAGACCAGGCTGGCCTCGAACTCAGAAATCCACCTGCCTCTGCCTCCCAAGTGCTGGGATTAAAGGTGTGCGCCACCACCACCCAGTTTTTCTGGATATTTTTACTCATGTTACTTCAATAGTTAAATACAAAATCTATATTTGTTAGGTGATGACTATATTGTTTCTCTAATTATCCATTTATATTCCATATAATATGTATCATTTAATATTAATTTACTGAGTTATCTGAAACATACTAAATGACCAAATCATGAATAGAGTCATATTTGAAAATATCTTAAAAGAAAAATGATTATTTCATTATTCACTTGATAACATATACATATTTTTTTAAATAAAATCAATCATAAAACACTATCTGCACTGCACATCACCTTTGTCTATCTCTTTGGAATATTGTAGAGGTTTTTTTCCTCTACATAAAGATTATTTCAAATTTAAATTCATTTCAAGTTATCATGTTTATAAAAATAAACTAGAAAATTTTTGGCTAGAGTGTGTATACAATGCTGTTAGTATTTATTAATTTTTCTCATTTAAAACCACCAAGTAATTTCTATATTCTTACCAAGATACAAAACTACAATACATAAAATCTCAGGAAAAAAAAAGTCCTTAAAATGCAGAAACATAAAACAAATGCAAGTACTGTGCTCTTCCTCTGCTGTCCTTGATACCCACATGCAATGACAGGGTCTCAGGATGGCACTGTCCTACTAATGTACATGTCTGAAATAAGTGATGTATTACCTGAGGTTCCTTCCATCCAGTGTACATATCCAGTCTGTACTCAGTCACTATGCCCACAACTTCAAGTTAATGATCAATTGCTGCTGTCTAAGCAGCTTCTTTCCTACACAGACTCAATGATTGATAGACTCTAAAGGAATCCTCACATTCACACTGACCATATGACACTGAGATATGTCTGTGGCTGCCATTTCCCAGACACTAGGCCTGAGGGTGTAAAACTATATTTTGTCTGTACTTTTTGTTGAAATACTTTTCTTCCCTTTATTATATTTGTCAGCCTTAATCCCCTCACCCAAAGTCCTTTATTTTAGACTCGTTCTCATTACTGTTGATTTGTCAAGCCTTTATCTTTAATCTTATATCTTTTCAACTTCCACAGGTTATCTAAACACACTTCATCTCAACTTCATCCCCCAATTTTATTTTTTGCCAATAATTTAATAAGTCCAATTAAAGTTCCCCATATATGCACAGGTAAATGATAATCCACTGGAGCATAGGAATTCATTAACTATCTATGATATATTTTTCTAAATATAATTTTGTCAAAGAAATAAATGACTAATATTAAGTAGAACACTGATAAAGAAAATTAAAATGAGCTAAGATATGGAGTCAAAGTCTTAAAGGAATATTAAAGGTATGGCTGACTAAACAAGGCCTAAGCAAGAGCAACACCAATAGAGTGCTGAGATAAATCTCAGGAGGTCACAACCTTACACAAAAAACTACAGGTAACTAATAAATCCAGAGAGATGAAGAAATACTCTTCCTCAAGTAAGAGCTCACCAATTGATTATTCAATAGCAATTAGCCATTCTTAAAATCATAAAAACACAAGTAACAACATACATACTGATCAAATTTTAGGTATTTACAGATTTTTTAGTATATTTTACAGTTATGAATGTATTCACACACATATGTTATTTCATGTATATTATTGATACACACACACATACACACATATATGTTATTTCATATATATTACTGATACACACACACACATACACACACACACAATAATATACATATTATGGAAAAATGAGGCCGCTAATTTGAAAGAGAACAGGCAGCATTATGGCAAGGTTGGAAATGATGCAAATGAAAGCGATAGGAAAAAGTAGTGTCAGAAGTTAAAATGATAATGTCTCATCCACATAAAGTACCTTCAAGAAAAATAAAGCATAAAAAATACTATACAGTGGGGAGGGAAAATGGGAAATGTCCTTAAGATGAGATATATTTCCAGGTTTGTGTCATATTCAGGGGTAACAAAGAGTTTATTTTTCCATTCATCAGATTGTACGGAGCCTACATAAAGTACATATTCAGGAACAAATGCATGCTGATATATTATATAATTAATAAATATATATATAGAGATTACTATTACTTATAGTGATGATCTATATATACTTGTACCAGGGAGTGTCACTATTAGAAGGTGTAGCCCTGTTAGAGTAGGTGTGGCTGTATTGGAGTAGATGTGTCCCTGTGGATGTGGGCTTTAGGAATCTCATCCTACCATCCTGGAGCCAGTATTCTGCTAGTAGCCTTTAGATGAAGATGTAGAACTCTCTAATCCTTCTGTGCCTCCCTGGATGCTGCCATGCTTCCACCTTGGCAAAAAAGGACTAAACCATCTGAATCTGTAAACCAGCCCCAACATTCTCAGCTTCTCTTTTTGTCCTCCCAGCTTAGCTTCGCTATGTTGCCATCACCAACCTGGCTTCTCTCTCTACCCATCTTTGTCATATGAATAAAAAACACTCAGGCAACATTATTACTTTAGAATTTTCTTACTAGCACAATTGCTAGGCATAGAATCTACTGCCCTAAACTTATCAGCTAGCCTCCATCAGCTAGCCCCCTCCAAACTCCTAGGTAATCCACTGCTGTCAGTGGCTGCTGATACTAGCTTCCCCAAGATCTTACATTATTGTTGCATGCTACTCATTTCAAAGCCTGGCTGAAAAGCCCCTTCTCTTTTCCCTACAACACTCCCTTTCCTCCTAGAACCTGGACATCCCTTTTGTCCCTTCCACATAGGAATTGGCTCTGGGCTTCCTTTATTGACCAAATCAAAAACCAATTAGGGAACCAAACCTTGGAATCAGCACCTCCCTACAGTCTGATCACAGCTGTAAAATCCTAAGACATTTACAAATGCGTGCTTTTGTATGTCAAAAATGAAAGGATCAGGGAGTTTTCTGTGATTGAATCTCCTAGAAACATTAGAAGCTATACTGATAAAGAAAGCCTCACCAACATGATTGCCTAAAAATAAGCTGAGCCAAGAGAACAATAGACATACTAAAGAGAACTGAAACTATTTAAAAGCCTGGAAGACTTCAATCATATACAAATAACTGTAAGCATAAGCTCTTAATGCTAAACTATGTCTACATGTATGAAGCTGTCTAGAGAAGTAGTATGCAATTAAAAAAGTAAAGGAATGGTAAAAAGAAAAACATCATGAAATTATGATATGTGACAGAGAGAGAACAAAACAAGAACTAAAGGAAGAACAGAAGACAAAGATTAAAGTTACAATAGAAAAAAAATAATCAGCTTTGAAAATGTCTTTTTAACTGGGAGGGGAAAAATTAACTTTTAATGGAATTGAGTTAGTATTTTGCTCTTCTTTTTCTTAAAGATAGGGTGATTAAATGGGTTTGTCTTACAGCACTGGTTTATTGAGTTTCCCAATGTTCAAGTTGTCCATAGTCAGAAGAGTACTCAAAAGAGTTCGGAAAGAAAATTGTAGAAATTCACTAATTACTTCAAAGATTCTCACAGAGTTAGAGGGTCAACAACTTACAAAGATTCAAAAATTCTACTGAAGAATTGGTAAGACTTGGTTCAAGTGATAACATCTTGTAATTTTTATATATTTTCCCAGATTGTATATCTCATGTATTTCTTGTCTTTAATATGTATAATGTTGGTATCCCACCCTCATTGATCGTTGGCTGTCCGATACTAGAGAGCTTGAGAGGTAGTTTAGGAGCACTTTAAGTACATCCCATGAATGAGCACACTGGTACTAGCTATCATGAGACAGATCAACTTTACAAAGCACAATTTAAGGCTTATAAAGTTTTGAGTGACTGAAGGTGGGAACATTCAGGACAGACACAGATCGTTGGCTTGGGCCTAGGGTGCCTGAAATGCCTCATTAGCATAGGGAGCCATTTCAGAAATTTCAGGTGCTAACTGAGATGTTATCACAAGAAAGGAAATTGATCTTATAATCAATTTGACATTTGACATTCTTCAGCTAGTGGCTTAGACTTCCCAGACAAGGTCAAAGAAGGAAAGTTCCAGTAAGGAAGCATCCCATATTGCCTTTAGCCCAGAGGCTATCTGGATGTGGTGGACTTTAACCTTAATTAGCATGGTTTTCTACAATATCTATCATATAGCCTCAAATGTGCATACTCACTAAGGCTTGTTTTGAATTGATAATGCATTTCCTTCAAAGTGCACATCCAGCAGAGACTTAAGTGCAAGGAATCCCTCCTCTAACATGCATCGTTTATGCATGTTGTCCACCCAGGAAATGTTTGCTATGTAGAAATGCACTGTGTCCCATAATTTATCTTATGTCTTTTATCTATACCTTTCAATATGTTTTAAAAATATATTTCATATTCACATCATTCATTGATTTAAAACGTAATTCATTTTCTGCTTATTTGTATATAGAAACTGGAAGAGAGAGAATGTAAAGTTGGATAGCAGGAATGGGAAAAAGTTCAAAGAAGACTTGGAGCTGAAAAAACTTGATTATATGGTATGAGCTGGGCAGTGGTGGCTCATGCCTTTAATCCTAGCACTTGGGAGGCAGAGGCAGGTGGATTTCTGAGTTCGAGGCCAACCTGGTCTACAGAGTGAGTTCCAGGACAGCCAGGCCTACACAGAGAAACCCTCTTTTGAAAAACCACATAAATTATATTGTATGAAAAACAATTATATGTCTGTTTATATATGTATGTATATATAATATATGTATATATTATATATATAATGTATATATATGTACAGCCAGAGAAAATCAAATTATCATTTTTGTTTGTATAGTCTCACTTTAAGTTGTTTTATTTTATTTTAAGAATACAATGGCATTTCACCCCTCCCTTTTCTCCTTTTTGCATCCCCCCCACATACTCCTCCTTGCTCCTTTAAACTCATAAAAAGACAGAATAAAGCTTATTTCAATGTTGTTTCTGTTGCATATGAGTTATTAACTTGACTTTCATCATTTTAATGTATTCTTTTTATATTTTTCCACGAGTCATAATACTTGTTCATCTATTCACAACAGCTGATAAAGAAAAAAATAAACTATTTCTCTCAATTGATAAATGGATGATCAAAATGAAATACATACAGATAAAGAATTGTATTAGGCTTTGAATAAAATAATGGGTTTTTCATGTAAATAGAAGTAAAAAATCCAGTGATGAATGATGTAACTCAGAAACATAAAGACAAATGCTATTGCTCTTATTTAACTGTAGAACTTAGCTCCAAATACTTAGATGTGAGTATATCACCTAAGATATCAAGAAAAAGGGCCATATGTATGTGGGGGAGTAAGGGTCTAGAGAGAAGAATTATTAGAAGCACATGCTATTTTAGGAAGATTTGAAAACATGGGAGTTCTGCTGAGACTTAATTGGAGCTTGAGAGAAAAGCCATATAGAAGTAGAGGAAAAAATGGGATAAGTAATACTAAGAGATTTGAGAAGTCCAAAGGGGATCATTGTCTTATCTTTACTTAAGATTACATGCATCTAAGTGTATGTATGTATATGCAAAGGTGTGTGTGTGTGTGTGTGTGTGTGTGTGTGTGTGTGTGTGTGTGTGTGTGTTATATACTTGAAATGAAATAACAGCATCTATAGTGGTAATATCCCCTCGACAACATGGTAGTCTAATAAAATATTCAGTTTCTTAAGCCTGAATAAGAAACCCAGATTTAGATTGTTTGTCAAGGGAAACCAAGAATCCCCTCCAAATGCCATATCCATTGGTTTACTCCTAGAAATAGAAGGCAAGTTCTTATGCTTACGATAGCATAGGCCTTAGTCAAAGATTTGGAGAAATCAAAAAAAGCTGGCCTGAAGACCTACTTCTTAGACTATCTTTCATAGTTACCTATGTAGATATATGTACATTCACAAAGAATTCACAAGGCAATCAGTAGTACAAACATCTGTGATATCTACAATGAACAACAATGACCCATATGGAAAGATATCCCTAATGGTATAACAGTGGCATTTATAACCTGGGATATATTAGTCAGTGTTATCTAGGTTTTGAATGGGTCTTCCAACTCAAATCAACCAAACAAGAAAAATCCAACACAAGTGTGGGCAGATGTTTGGGTTTTAATTAACTCTAGATGTCTTCAAGCTGGAAATTCATCATAGGGATTTATGAACAAGTATCTAATTGGAGTTAAAAAGCTCTCAATAGAAGCTAATTCATGTGTGTTACTGTAAATCAAGCCCCAATACCTGTGACTGTTTAGATAATGAACCCAGAAGAGAACCTACTACTGCTTTTTAAATCTGAGCAAGAAAACTGAGAATAGTTTTACTTTAAGACCCACCTATACAACTACTTGGCATATACCAACAAGATGTTCCACCATACAACAAACAAGTTGTTCATCTATAATCAAAGCAGGTTTATTAATAATAACCAAAAACTGGCAGCAATCTAGATACCTTCATCTGAAGAATGGATATAGAAAACACAGTACATCTACACAATGGAATGATTTTCAGCTCTTAAAAACACAGACATCGTGAATTTTGTAGTCAAATGAAATAAATTTTGAGAATATCACCCTGAGTAAGATAACTCAGTCCCAAAAGTTCATACATGACGTGTACTCACTTATAAGTAAATATTATCCATAAAACAGAGGATACCCATGCTATACCCCACAGAACAAAAGCTAAGCAGGAAGTAAGGCACAACCAAGGATGCTTGGATCTAACTTAGAAGGAAGAACAAAATAGTCATAAAAGGAAGACAGAGGGAGAGAAAGGGATGGAGGAGGGTATATGGAGAGAAATGGGAAGGGTGAAGGATCAGGTATGAAAAGAGAATGAGACTTGGTCAATGACAATGAGAATAAATGGAAATCTGTAACTGAAAGGGGTGAGGAAGTAGGGGGCATTTCCAGGACAAGACAGATCTGGAATAGTGAAGGAAAGTTACCAAGAATCATTGAGGATATGGAACCTAAAGAGGACACTTCCTGTAGCCTGGCAAGAACCCTAATGGAATTATAGAGACACCAACACACTCAAAATTTATCCTGTCTACAAGAAATACATGGACAGGGGGTAGGGCAGAGACTGAGGGAATAATCAATCAATAATTAACCCAACTTGAGAGCTACCCCAAGGGCAAGCACCAATCCTTGACACTGTTAATGATACTCTGTTATGCTTGCAGAGAGAAAACTAACATGATTGTCCTCTGAGAAGCTTCACCCAGCAGTTAACTCACACAGAAGCAGACACCCACAGCCAAAGAGTAGATGGAGATTTCAGACTCTTATGGAAGAATAAGAAGGATTGTGGGTCCTAAAGGGGATAGGAACTCAATAGGAAAACCAACAGTCAGCTAACCTGGACCCTTGGGACTCTTAGAGACCGAACCACCAACCAGAGAACATACATGGGCTGGACCTAAGTTTCCTTGCACATATGTAGCAGATGTGCAGCTTGGTCTTCATGTGCATCCCAAACAACTGGAGCAATGGAGTATTTCAAAAGCTTTTACCTGTGCATGGGATGTGTTCTTCTATTTGGGCTGCCTTTTCTGTCTCAGTGGAAGAGGATGCACAGAGAGACTTGATATGCCAGACTGGGAGAGTAGTCAGGTGTCCTCTCAAGATCAGAAGAGAAAAGGAGGAGGTACAGATGAAGGATTGTGGGAGGGGGTGACTGGGAGATGGGCAGTTAATAATATGTAATGTGAATAATTAAAATTAAATGAATAAATGAATGAATGAGTAAATAAATAAATCTGAGCTTTATAATCTCTAACTGCATATTTAGGTCCTATCTTTATATCGTACACAGCTATAGATATTTTCCCTCATCAAAAAAGCAGTTTGTTTGGTGTTCCAGAAAACACATACACTTGAACACTATGTTCACAGTGCATAGAATAATTGACTATGGGGGACTCAAAACCAATTGGTACACCTACAACATAACCCCTAAACCTAAAGCTTAGGAATCCTCAGACAATTTGGTGACATGAAAAAAATTATAAGAGTAAGAAGACAAAGAATAAAACATTGGATGATAGTGTTTTCTACATGTGACAGAGAAGCTGAGCCCAGAAAATAAACCTCAAAACAATGTTGTCTAACAAACCATAGACCTCACAGCAAGAGTTGACACACTAAAGACAATGGGCTCATTTCAAAGAAATGCCATCTGTATAAGACATACAGGCAACTGATGACTTCCAAGAGAGGGAGAATAAGTCTTCTCCAGGAGAGAGGCCCCTGAGAGGTTAGCCAGTACTAAGGGTTTAGACTTAAACAAACATTAGCAACATTAATTATAACAGTATGATCATTAGTATATCATGAGGTATATCAAGCGCGACAAACATGAGACCATAAGAAGGAATGGGAGAGTCAAGGAAGGAATCTGAGAGAGTTGAGTGAAGAGGAAAAAATATATAAAAATTATCGATACTACAACTTTGACTTTGAATACTATTGAGTATACAATGTAAAACATTAAACTGATAAATATGAAACATCTTATCTATTTACATCTTAATTTATGTCAACAATTTATAGTTTTTATAGACTTTAATGCATTTTTATATTTAAACATAATTTTTCTGAAGAGAGTACAGAGTGGGAATTTTTGAGTTTAGTTTGAAAATCATTTCTGACAATCCCTCCCTTAATTATATTAATTCATTGACTTTGTAGTTATTATTAAATTATTGATATTTATGTCTATTTTAATTTTTGTCTTTTTATGTCTACAGTCATTTTCCCCCTTTCTCTTGTATTCATCTTGAAATCTTGTAGTTATTGAGGAGAAACTGTCAAACTTCTCTTCACTCAAACTCAGAACCTGGAAACTAATATTCCATTCTCTGTACCTATTAATATATCTATTTTTATACTTTATATAAAGCTTATAAATAGCAGAGATTTTCATATTATTTGTGAATTGCTCCCCAATGAAGGAGTTGTAGAAGGGACTGAAGGAGCTGAGGGGGGTTGCAGCCCTATATGTGGAGCAACAGTGTCAACCAGCCAGATTCCCCCAGAGATCCTGGGGACTGGACCACTAACCAGAGAGTACACATAGAGGGACTCATGGCTCCGGCCACATATATGGCAGAAGATTGCCTTTTTGGACATCAGTGGGGGGAGCAGCCCTTGGGCCTGAGGGGGTTAAGTGCCCCAGTGGAGGGGAATGCCAGAGCTGGAAAGCAAAAGGAGGTGGGTGGATGGGGAATCACCCTCATAGAGGCAGGGGAGGAGGGATGGTATAGGGAGTTTCTGGAGGGGAGACTTGGAAAGGGCATAACATTTGAAATGTAAATAAAGAAAATATCCAGTAAAATAAAAAAAAAGTGTGTAGTAAAATTAAACACGCACCAAGAAATATAGCTCTCACGTTAAATCTCGTGTAGCAACTAAGCTAACAAAACAGTTAAAAGTGTAAATGTGCTGTAGAGTACTTGTCAAAGGAGCACATTGCCCTACAACTAATTTGAAATCCTCAATAAACGAGAATCACATTTTTGTTGGATTTCTTTTGTAGAAATTACAGATTATAAGTGAAAGTCTGGGTAGTCATATCACAGTCAATGTAAACAATGATTTTTGTATAAAATATTTTCATTGACTGCAACATTATATTTTATACAAAAGAGCAGAAAATATACCCTTATTGTCAAATTTTTTCAACCAGTCTTACATGTCTAAATGCCCTTTAACAAGCTTGTTTACATAGTTCTTTTAGAGATAGTGTAGAGCAACAGTTCTCAACTTTCCTGAAGATGTAAATCTACTCTTCAATGCAGTTTTTCATATGATGACCCAAAAGCAAAAAATTATTTTGTTGCTATTTCATACCTGTTATTTTCTATGGTTATTAATTGTAATATAAATATTTGGGGGTTAAAGGTATTCAAAAGCATTTAGAAACCACAGTTTGAGAACTGCTGGTCTAGAGGATCTACTTTATACTATGCATAAGTATTTTATAGATAGTCTAGAATACCCACTGGTATCAGAGATTGTAATCAGTGTTGTTGCTGAGACAGAGACGACTGTTTGCTTTCAGGAAACATCCATTGGTGGCAAGAGATATAGATCAGGTTTTCATTCTTTCCCTTTTTTAAATGCATGGTCTAACTTCTGAGCTGTGAGTAGCTTAGAACTTTTAGGCAAGGTTGTACAAAAAATGTACAACCAGTTGTAAGGTACAAAATGGAGGGAAGATGATGCTTAAAGCAGTAAGAAAAACTTAACTTATTTTGACCTTTTTTATAGAAATAATTTTGTTCACTTGCTTTAAAAATACCAGCAGAAATGTGTTGTCTTTGTTCTAATTGCTCTCTAGCCATTTTTATTCTTATCAGTCTCACAGGAAGAAAGAGCTGCTAAGCAGAGTTGGGGTGATTATTGCAATGATTTATGGAACCCACAGGAAAAATAACCCTTATTACTTAATTGAGAGAGAACCATGCTTGAACCCATTCGCTAGTCTAGAAAAGGCTACGTTTTATTCATTATTTTAGCTAGAATAGATAAAGTTAATTTTTAAGAGTCAAAGTCTGGCACCTAAGGGGGTAGTATTCATAAGATTTTTTACTCTCCTTTTGGGATACTCATTGAATTCAGATACATTATTATACATTACTTTATTAGAGACACACATGAATTAGAAAAGCTACTCATCTTTCTGTGTGCAAATGCAGATGGTATGTATAACTGTGTGCTTTTATAAGTAGTATGTGTGTGTGAAATTGGCTCTGGGAGAAAATACTGGAGTCAATAAATGGTTCATAGGAGAATGTTATCACAAAAATTGCTTCCTTTATAAAAAGCAATTGTCTTCTCAGTGGCATTTATTTAACTCTGGCAATCAGTTTTTAAATTTTATTAATTTACTTATTAAACTATTTTATTTATTTAAATTTCATTTTTGATTTACCAGTTACTCAAAGACCAACACTTTCATGTAAATTTTCTTACTTTGTAAGATTTCTATGTTGTTGTTGTTGTTTTGTTTGTTTGTTTGTTTGCTGCTTAGCACCTACTCGGTACACCCATAAAGTGGGAAGAAAGGTGAAATTCAACTAAAAATATTCATCATTTATACTCTTTCAAAGCAAATGGCATATGGCATATAATGTTTTGCTAAATGGGCACTTTGAGGTGACATTTGAAATGTGTTTTCT
This sequence comes from Mastomys coucha, assembly GCF_008632895.1. Classification (NCBI taxonomy): domain Eukaryota; kingdom Metazoa; phylum Chordata; class Mammalia; order Rodentia; family Muridae; genus Mastomys; species Mastomys coucha. Next base: position 77,988,158 of record NW_022196896.1, on the reverse strand, counting down.
TCCTGATTACTCACTAAAGGTGAAATCATTTGAAAGAAAATGTGCATTTTAATAAACATACTACTTTAACAAAATCTTCTTTTCAAAATATTCTCTATTCTAAAGAGCTAAATGTTACAAGCTACATATCGTATGCAGAACAAGAGAAAACCAAAACCAAAATCAAAGAAAAACAAGAAGACATCTATGTCATTAACATTAACATAAAGAAGAAAAAATGAATTTACATTCTTTTTTAAATTTAAAATCCATCTGCATATTGATAGTGTTGTTTTATGATGTTGCTTATTAAAATGTATGTTATTGGTATATTGTAAAATATGTATCACTATTCATAAATACCACAGTTTTTAAATTAGCTGTAAAGGACCATTGATGAGTCAGTGCAATGTTGTACCTGGAAATCACCAGGCACATTTCTGAGAATTATGAGAAAGATATTTATAAAATTGATTTTATAAAAACATATACAGAAACATGAAGTCGTACAATAGCATGAAGTAGTACACTCTATTTCCCATTCTCTTGTTGAAATACCAAATTTTCAAAGAAGGAATATGCAAAGCCCACAGAAGTTTCTCCATATTTTAAATAAAACCTGACTGAGAATCCATGAAATATTGGCACTTATCAGATCACAATATACATTAAATATATAAAAATATATCAATAGTTCATTATATATACATATTGATCATCAGGCATATGTTATTGTCTCCTTATGTGCATATATTTCTTTTATTTTTGAGATTAAATAAATTAAACACATTTCTCCTTTCCTGTCTACTAACACTATCATGTAACTCCTTGCCACAATCCATCAAATCAATGGTCTCTTTGTTACTAATTGCTATTGCATATATATGTGTATGTGTATGTATATATATATATATTTCTAAATATAATCTTTTCACCCCATATAAGGTTATATTATGTTTGCTTTATGGTTTGATCTTTTAACATTGCACAATCAGTTGGCTTTCTCCTTCTTCCAGCTTTCCTTGTGAATTTTTCTCAATCAATTTGTATGTGAATCATTGTAATCCTTGATCATCTCACATTTAAGCACTCACGCTTGTGAGAGTTTATGGGTACAGCTTCTGAAATTACTAAGAGACAGTCTCATAGCAGACTTTCCTATCTCTGGCTTTTACAAACTGTCTATCCCCTCTTCCCAATGTTTCCTGAGCCTTAGGTGCAATATTTTTATATACTTCTTCATATACATTGAAAGATGATGCTGAAGAGGGAAAGTGTTGAGGAAAGGAAAGAGTGTACTCAAATCTTCTTACAGGTTATTTTGCCCATATTCTGAGTGTTCTTTGCTTACCAGAATGAGAAAATTAATTTACACAGTATTGAATCATGAAGTGAGAACATTTTTATGCATAGGTTCTGATTTCTGGTGAAATTTGAGTGAAAATTCATTTGATATTCACAAGTGAATTATTATAATAATCTGATATTATAGATTTAAAAGTCAATGCAGTCTCTATTACAGAGTGCCTCCCATTAGCAGCAAACTTGAAAGCATGTGATAAAAGTAAAATTTAAAGGAAAGTAAAAAAAAAATACAATATGCTATCTGCAGATGGAATCTAAGCACTGTCATTTAAACTAATATGAGCAAGATAAAGAAAAGAAACCTATTTAATGTATATTTTAGTTTCTGTGCTCATGTCTATGAAATTAACCAATAAACTTTGGAATATTAAGAAGAATTATACTATTAAAACATTTATATTTCTGACAGAGCTGAATTCAATTGGATTTTTAAATGCAAAGAGCTGGCTCACACACGCGACCCAGAAAAGCTATGCATGACTATTTTACTGTGTAATGTCGAGAGTTAGCAACCAAGGGAGCTTCAATCTCACACTTCCCTTAGGACAAGGCCTTCCCACTAGTATTGAAGATGCCTTAGACTTTTATTTTAAGACTGTATATACACTCTTGTCTTCTGTGTCAGTAATAGATGACTTAAGCACTCTGAGAAGGGCATAATTTCTTAGATATGTTTTGACTACTCCAGTGGAATAAAATTAAATTAAAACTACCTTTGTGATCTGGCAGCATCCTTGATCTCTACATCTATGAGGAAGCATGTCTGGAAGAATATTGTCTTTCCTAATGTGATCTTTGGAAAGAAATGGAAAGCATGCTGGCCTTCTTGATCTGGTCACAACTCATAGGCAAAGAAAATGAGGACTAAATGATGCCATAAGTCACTGAGAGGCATAAACACGAGATAAAGACTGTGCAAGTAGACAGTATGTTCAATATTTTTAATGTTTATTTTATTTATTGACAATTCATAAACGAATATCCTCCTTTTCAGTTTCCGCTCTGCAAACCCTCTTCCCCTTCTCCACTCTATCCCCAGCTTCTATGAGGGTGATCCCCCACACACCCACACTCCTTCCACCTCACTCCTTCCGCCCACGCATTCTCCTATTATAAGGACTTCACAGAACCAAGGGTCTTCCCTACCATTGATGACAGATAAGGCCATCCTCTACTACATAGGCAGCCTAGAGCCATGGGTCCCTCCATGTGTATTCTTTGGTTGGTGGTTTAGTCCCTGGGAGCTCTTAGGGTCTGGTTAGTTGATATTGTTGTTCTTCCTATGGGGTTGCAAATCCCTTCAACTCCTTTAGTCCTTTCCATAACTCCTTCATTGGGGTCCCTGTGCTCAGTCCAATGGTTGGCTGCAAGCATCCACCTCTGTATTTGTTAGAGCCTCTTAGGAGGCAGCTATATCAGGCTCCTGTCAGCAGGTTCTCCTTGGTATCAGCAATAGTGTCTGGGTTGATGGCTGTATATGGAAAGAATCCCCTGCTGGGGCAGTCTCTGGGTGGCCTTTCCTTCAGTCTCTGCTCCATACTTTGTCTTGGTATTTCCTTTAGACTGGAAGAATTCTGGGTTAACATTTTTAAGATGGATGGGTGGACCCACCTTTGAACCAGGGTTCATGCTGAACCTCTGGATGGTCTCTACAAGTTCTTTCTCCCATTAGTTGGGTATTTCAGCTAATGTCGTCCCCATTGGACCCTGGGAGAATCTTGTTTTCCTGGCATCTGGGACTTTCTGGTGGATATCCACAATTCCCATCCTCCCACTGCTATACACCTCTGTTCAATTCACTGACCCTCTGTATATATCCCCCCTCTCTTCCTATGCCTGATCTTGTCCCCTTTTCCTCCTCCTCCACCTCTCTAACTCACAAGTCCCTCCTTCACTCTACCTCCTGTGATAATTTTTTCACCCTTCTAAGTAAGATTGAGGCATCCACACTTTGGTCTTCCTTCTTCTTGAGTTTCATATGGTGTGTGAGTTGTATCATGGGTATTCTGAACCTTTTTCTTAATATCCACTTATCAGTGAGTACATACCATGTGTGTTCTTTTGTGACTGGGTTACCTCACTCAGAATAATATGAGCCCAGAAATTTTATGAAAGCAGTTTTTATTAGATGAGTAGTATTGCATTGTATAAATGTACAATAGTTTCTGTATCCATTCCTCTGCCTTCATGTAGGTTGTTTTCAGCTCATGGATATTATAAATCAGGCTGCTATAAACAGTGGAACATGTGTCATTGTTATATGATGGAGAATCTTTTGGGAATATGCCAAGGAGTGGTATAATTTGGTCCTCAGGTATTACTATGTTCAATTTTCTGAGGAACTACCAGATAGATTTCCAGAGTGGTTATATTAGCTTGCAGTCCTACCAGCAATGGAGGAGTGTTCCTCTTTCTCCTCATCTTCTTCAGCATCTGCTGTCTACTGTGTTTCTGATCTTCGTCCTTCTGACTAGTGTGAGGTGAAATATCAGGGTCATTTTAATTTGTATTTCCCTGATGACTAAGGATGTTGATCATTTCTTTTTTCTTTTTTTCCTTTCTTTTTTTAGGATGAGAATAGATTTGTCTTTGTTTTTGTTTTTAATTAGATATTTTCATTGTTTACATTTAAAATGTTATCCCCTTTCCTCCTTTTCCCTCCAACCCCCACTATCCTATCCCCCCTCCCACTGCTCATCAACCCACTCACTCCCACTTCCCTGTCCTCATATTCCCCTACACTGGGCATTGAGCCTTCACAGAAAAAAAGGCCCATGCTCTCATTGATGTCCCACAAGGCCATCCTCTGCTACATATGAAGCTGAAGCCATGGGTCCCTCCATGTGTACTCTTTGGTTCATGGTTTAGTCCATGAGAGCTCTGGGGGTACTGGTTAGTTCGTATTGTTGTTCCTCATCTGAGGCTACAAACCCCTTAAGCTCCTGGGGTCCTTTTTCTAGTTCCTCCATTGGGGACCCTGTGCTCAGTCCAATGGATGGCTGTGACCATCGACTTCTGTATTTGTCAGGTACTGGCAGAGCCTCTCAGGAGACAGCTATATCAGGCTCCTGTCAGCTAGTATTTGTTGGAATCCACAATAGTGTCTGGGTTTGGTGATCGCCAGGTGGTACTATCTCTGGATGGCATTTTCTTCAGTTTCTGCTCCACGCTTTGTCTCTGTATCTCCTTCCATGGGTATTTTGATCCCCGTTCTAAGAAGGAACAAAGAATCCATACTTTGTCCTTCCTTCTTCTTGTGGCCTTCATGTGGTCTGTGAATTGTATCTTGGGTATTCAGACCTTCTGGGCTAATATGCACTTATGAGTGTGTACATACCATGTGTGTTCTTTTATGTTTGGGTTACCTCACTCGGGATTTAATTTTCTAGTTCCATCCATATGCCTAAGAATTTCATGAATTCACTGTTTTTAATAGCTGAGTAGTAGTACTCTGTTGCATAAATGTACCACATTTTCTGTATCCATTCTTCTGTTGAGGGGCATCTGGGTTCTTTCCAGCTTCTGGCTATTATAAATAAGGCTGCTATGAACATAGTGGAGCAGGTTATCCTTATTACATGTTGGAGCAACTTCTGGGTATATACTCAGGAGTGGTATAGCTGGGCCCTCAGGTAGTACTATGTCCAATTTTCTGAAGAACCACTAGACTGATTTCCAGAGTGCTTGTACCAGCTTGCAATCCCAGCAGCAGTGGAGGAGTGTTCTTCTTTCTCCACATTCTTACTTGTATCTGCTTTCACGTTAGTTTTTGATCTTAGCCATTCTGAGTGGTGTGAGGTGGAATCTCAGGGTTGTTTTGATTTACACTTTTGATGAGTAAGGATGTTGAACATTTATTTGGGTGCTTGATTGCCATTCAATATTTCTCAATTGAGAATTATTTTTTTAGCTCTGTACCCCCTTTTTGATAGGGTTATTTGGTTCTCTGGCATCTATCTTCTTGAGTTCTTTGAATATATTGGATATTAGCCCTCTATCTTATGTAGGGTTAATAAAGATCTTTTCCCAATCTGTTGTTTGCCATTTTGTCCTATTGACAGTGTTCTTTGCCTTACAGAAGCTTTGCAATTTTATGAGGTCTCATATCTGGATTCCTGATCTTTTGGGTTCAAGCTATTTAAGATTCCTCAGTTGAGAATTTTTCATTTAGCTCTGTATCCCATTTTTAATAGGGTTATTTGGTTCTGCACAGGGGAAAATTTACTGATCAGAACACCAGTGGCCCAGGCTCTAAGATTAACTATAGACAAATGTGATCTCATAAAGTTCAAAAGCTTCTGTAAAGAAATTTAAAAGCTTCTGATAATGTTGTTTTCAGGATAAAATAGCAACCTACAAACTGGAAAAAGATCTTTTCCAATCCTCCATCTGATATAGGACTAATATCAAGTATACAAAGAATTCAAATGTTGGACTATATTCAATATTTTCAAATATATGTTAACTTTCTTATGAGAAAATAATTGTGTCTAGAAAATATAGTCCCTAAAATTGTCTAATTTCATATATATAATTATATATATGTATGTATATATATACATATAGATGTGTATATATATATACTTACATATATATATTATTTTTAGATTTGAGTAACTATAAAAACATTAAAACTTAAAGTATTTGCATCTTCCTCCAAAGAAGTCCCATACATGCTATCAGTTGCTACCATTACCCCAAGCATGTGAACTCTGAGCTCTCAGAAGTCTGTTTTCCCTTTATAGAGTTATCTTTTTGTAAATATTCAGATGTGTTGAACATCTGCCAAGCAATTCTTCACAATTTCTTGTAAGAAAATTTTACATAGTATAATATGTTCAAGGTTTATTCATGTTACTGAATGATAAATTTTTTATGGATAACTCATTCTGTTTGTTCTCTGACAAAAGAATTGCATTTAGTTTGTTTCTGCCTTTTGACTGGTATGACTATTGTGGATGTAAAGATTTTATAGTGGCCTCTTAAGAATTTTTCTAGGGAAAGAATTGTAAGACCTACAATAATGTTCTGTTCAATCCTTTCGGAACACTCAGACAACTTTTAAAACAGCTGAATTATTTCATGCTCCCACAAACTGTATGTACAATTATTTTTTTCTACACTTCTGACAATATTTGCCAGTATTGACACTTTTTATCAGCCATTGTGGTGGGTATGGAAAACATCTCACTGTATTCATACCATGCATCTAATGCATGGATAAAAAAATGCACATAGTTTTAATATTTTTGTTTTAAATTTGGGTTATCATAATGGTGGGATAAAACTACTCCAAACACTCTTGTTATTAATGAATAACTATGTACCTTGTAGTAAAAATGTCTACACATAGTCTTCCTTGTTTTTAACTAAACTCTATATTATGTTTGTATTTTGGGTTGTTAACACTTTTTTTAAAGCTTAATTGAAGTATAGTTTTATCACTCCTTCTTCCCCTTCCTTCCCGTGACACTACCTCTGTCCCTTCCTTCCCTTGACGTTACCTCTGCCCCTTCCTTCCCTTGACATTACCTCTGTCCCTTCCTTCCCTTGACATTACCTCTGTCCCTTCCTTCCCTTGACACTACCTCTGTCCCTTCCTTCCCGTGACACTACCTCTGTCCCTTCCTTCCCTTGACACTACCTCTGTCCCTTCCTTCCCTTGACATTACCTATGCCCCTTCCTTCCCTTGACATTACCTCTGTCCCTTCCTTCCCTTGACGTTACCTCTGCCCCTTCCTTCCCTTGGCATTACCTCTGTCCCTTCCTTCCCTTGACATTACCTCTGTCCCTTCCTTCCCTTGGCATTACCTCTGTCCCTTCCTTCCCTTGACGTTACCTCTGCCCCTTCCTTCCCTTGACACTACCTCTGT
>NW_022196896.1:77926184-77980640 GCF_008632895.1 Mastomys coucha | reverse complement strand
TTCCCTTGACATTACCTTCTTCCCCTTCCTTCCCTTGACGTTACCTCTGTCCCTTCCTTCCCTTGACACTACCTCTGTCCCTTCCTTCCCTTGACATTACCTCTGTCCCTTCCTTCTGTTCTTCACATAATCTTTGCCCCAACTCCATTTCCATGTAAGTTCAGGACTTCCTTTTTCCTTACTTACCATTGTTAGACACATTTTTGTATATCTTTGTACATATGCACACACGTATGTGTGTGTATCAAATATATATGTGCATATATAGACAATATTATGAGTTTGTTTAGTGTTTCTACTTTGTATATGATATAGCAATGACCATTTGGTTTTCGATGAATGTGTATATTACTCATACCTGGGTAAGATTAACTCTCCCTCTCTCTACTGTCATTAACTTCTTATACTACTTAACTTAGAAAACTGATATTTCCTCCTTGCACATTTGCATTTTTATTAAATGTTGTCATTGATCATGTCTTGTGTTGGCAGACATATTATGACTCATCAGTAAGAAACATTTCTGTAATTTCTATGAGATATTCTCTACGGCATTTTCTATACTTCTCAGAGAATACTAGTTAGTTCATATTGTTGTTCATCTTAAGAGGCTGGAAACTGTTCATTCAGTTCCTTGGGTCCTTTCTCTAGCTCCTTCATTGGGGACCCTGTGCTCAGTCCAATGGATGGCTGTAAGCCTCTATTTCTGTATTTGTTGGGCACTGTCAAAGCCTTTTAGGAGACAGCTGTATCAGGTTCCTATCAGCCAGCACTTGCTGGCATCCAAAATATGTTCATAGTAGCCTTATTTATAATAGCCAGATGCTGGAAAGAACCCAGATATCCTTAAACAGAGGAATGGATACAGAAAATGTGGTACATTTACACAATGGAGTACTACTCAGCTATGCCCCAGTGTAGGGGAATGCCAGGGCCAGGAAGCATGAGAGAGTGGGAGCAGGGGAAGGGGGGAAGAGAACAGGGTTTATTTTATTTTATTTTATTTTCATTTTTTTCTTTTTCTTTTTGATGGGGAAACAGGAAAAGGAGATATCATTTGACATGTAAATAAAGAAAATAACTAAGTAAAAAATGACTTTATGAAATTCTTAGGCAAATGGATGAACTGGAGAATATCATCCTAAGTGAGGTAACCCAATCACAAGAGAACATACATGGTATGCACTCAGTGATAAGTGGATATTAGCCCAGAAGCTCAGAATACCCAAGATACAATCCACAAACCACAAGAAACTCAAGAAGAAGGAATACCAATATGTACATACTTCGATCCCTCTTGGAAGGGAGAATAAAATACCCACGGAAGGGGTTGCAAAGACAAAGTATGGAGCAGAGACTGAAGGAAGGACTATCAAGAGACTGCCCCACTTGGGAATCCTTCCCATACTCAATTACTTCTCTTATTCTTATAATCTTTGACTCTTCCATTTAGTTATTTTGTTAGGCTAGTGATATAAGAGTAGTACACTTTCCTAAAGAGACGTGCATTCACTAATCCCAGGTAGTAAGTTAAGCTTCTGGTACAAAGCAAGATTTTCTTTCTGTTGAGTAGAACTTGAATTTAATTACAGAGCTTTTGTTTAATACAGAAATATGAATGCCAGTAATGCACATCCTTAGTTTACAGATGACTTTTGTTTCTACAAAGAAAACTGTTTTAAATGTATTTTCTCCCATGATATATGTGTACTTTTCACATTATTATAAGGAAAAAATATTTTTTATTCATTGAAGCTTAATTTTTCTTTTTTTCTTTTTTCTTTTTTGTCTCGAACACTGTATCTATAAACTCCTACTAACTTGGTGTAACAACTTTTTTCAATTTTTCAAGATATTTTGTTTTATTATATGTCTGTAGATGGTACTAATGCTATTCTTATTTGTAAATAATTTTTCAAAGGATCATATTTAGCCCCTTTGTATATCAATAAGTAACATTCAATGTTAAACATGGATAATCTATTTTGTTTACTATTTCATGTATACTTCATGTATGCTTCATCTATACTTCTGAAGAGCATTTTTCTTGTAACTATATCTATTCTGTTATTGTGTCCAATTTCACTGGTTTCCTTAACTTCCTTTTGCTACACTGTGCTAACTTACTGAACAGTTTTTGTTCAATGATTTTTAAGTTCAGATACATTGATTTTCCAAATGGCTTCCACTTTACTTTTTTCTCCTTGTCTATTTAAGGAACCTTATGTTTACCATAAAGTGATTCATCCCTGGTTTATTACATAGTTCTGGGGATTTTATAGAAAGTTCTTTAACTGTGGACTCATTTGCACAATACTGCTTATCAAAGAGCGTCAATTCTTCTAATCCATTAAGAAGTTCTATCTTTCAATTTGTCTCATCATTAATTATTTCCAATAATATCTTGAGTTAAACTTCTATAAAAGGTAGCAAAATTATTTCTTGTAGTTCATGCTTTGTTTATTTTAAAATTATGTTTAATTATTTATTCATTTTTGGAGATACTTGACATAACATTCTCATGGAGATCAAAAGACAACCTACTGGAGTCAGTTTTGTTCTTCCATGTAGGTTCCAGGGAATAAACTTAGGTTGTAAAGATTGGTGGCAAGCATCTTTACATACTAAACACCTTACTGGCCCTTGTAGTACAGTCTCACAGTGTTAACATGGTTCTACTAGATTTAGTAAATAGTCACCCTTGAGAGTTCTACTTCTCTACCCTCCCTGGACTCCATAAACTCCCTCCATGATACTTCAAAAGACAGAAAGCCTAGTTTGTGATCTTGGGTTCCAGGTTTCTGAGTATGTTATATGTCATGGTAACTCACACTTATATTTGCCTCTCTGTCCACTCTGAGTTGAATGGCTTCCTCATCTACATGTTCCCACTGTTATAAGGCTCTGCACCATGGAACCAAAGCCATGGACTGAATCTTTGAAACCTTGAACCAATACAAACAATATCCCCACATTAACTGTCTTCTCAGGTGTCTTAGACGCAGCTACACAATATGAACTCATAAAGTAATTTAAACTTTATGATATAATTTTCAAAGAATATTGAGTAAATATTCAAAAACTAGATAATTAGACTAGGTAACTTTGAATTTTTGTGTTAAAACATCTATAAACTCATAAGTGGGAACCTCTAATAATTTTTCTTTTTCATTCATTCTCATGGCCTTCTGGCCATCTCTCCTGTTCTTCTCTACATCTGATCTGAAATGCAAATGCCCCCATTCTCCTTTCTATCCCCTCTCCAACCGATGCTTCTTCTTCCATCTGCCTTTTATGACTATTACTATTTTAACACCCCTTCTAAGTGAGATTCAAGCATCCTTGCTTATGTCTTCTCTCTTGTTCAGCTTCTTTTGTTCTGTGGAGCGAAGCAAGGGCATCTTGTTTTATGGCTAACACCAACTAATAAGTGAGTATATACAGTGCTTGTCCTTTTGGAACTGGGTTACCTCACTCAGAATGGTGTTCTCAAGTTCTATCCATTTGCCAGTCTTCTTATAAAAATCACCTTGTCAATATAAAAAGCTTATGGCCAATGAGCTGAAGAAGGAAATAAAAAATCACACATTCAGCAGGGAGAAAAAGATTTCTGGTAAATAGTCCCAGACACAGGAGATTTGCCTGGGAATGCAGAGGAGTCAAGCATAAACCAGCAGGTAGCTTAACCTCAGTATATAATATAGGGGACAATAGTCCTACGAACTTGGAGGATATGGATATAATAAGATAAGGAAAGGAAAATGGCCATATAATTGAACTCAGGTTAGAATAAAAAGGATAATCTGTTAAGAGTAAGTCAGAGAACAAGCAAAAGCTTATGGCCTAGGCATTGGTTAATAAATCACTAGTGTCATAGTCACTCTTGTAGGAACTGGATGGAAAGCATTCTTTACTTTTTACAATAAAAAATTTTGAGAAGTTTTGTTAAATTTATTCATAATTGTGCTATCATTTTATGCTATTGAAATATAGAAATGCTTTAATTAATTTACTCATTGAAATATGTGTTAATATAGAATTACACTTACTTTTATATTTTGTATATGTACAAATATAACACCTGTGTATGTGTGTACACATACTTTTGAGATTTATTTCAGATGCTCATACCATAGCATATATATAGAGGTGAGTAGACAACATCTAAAGGGTCTCAACAATCACATTGATTGAGACAGTGTCTCTTTGTTGTTTCTTTACTTTGTACATCAGATGAGCTGACCAGTGAATTGCCAAAAATTCTCCTATTTTGTGACAGCACTAGCTTATACCCTTAGAATACTTGTCTAGATTTTGCATGGGATCTAGAAATTTAAACTTAGAACCTTCTGCTTATACAGCCAGCACTTTTTCCCAATAAGATACCTGCTCAACTCTGATTTTATATCTTATTTACGTTCTGTAACACTGCTTGATTTATTAGACTAATGATTTCAGTTGGTTCTATGGAAGTTCCTAGTTATAATTTCATCTAAAAGTAATTTTATTTAATTTCTAAATTTATTGTATTTAATATTATGTTTATAAATAACTTATCATAGTAGAATTTCCAGCATAGTATCCAATAGAAATGCTAAGAAAACATATCTGGTTTTAGTTCTAATATGAAAGAAACCGTGTCTTGCCTTTGACATTTTAACATGACTTTTACTATAGAAAATTCATATATTTCCTTTATAATGTTAAGGTTGGTTCTTTAACTACTTGCTTGTAGATGTTTTAAATCATGTAAAAATTCAAATTTAAAAAAGAGTTCCATATCTATTAAAACACTAATGAGATTTTCTATGAAGTATAAAACTATATTTGTTTCAAATTATATTCATGTGATAAATAAATTTGAATTCCAAATATGTAAACTTGCAGTAGTGAGGGTTTTAATTATTGCTAAATTTGATATATGATTAGGATGCTGAAAAATTATTATTTTATTCATAAATGATAGTAGTGTTCTTCTGTAATATAACTTTGTTTGATATTAGAATAATGGATTCCTATAAATGAGTTTAGAGACCTTTTCTATTTGCTTACACTCCCTTCATTAGTAATTTCACAGTTATCTATAGTATTCACTTATAGATTTTAATTCATGTTAGGTTAGTAGTAATTTTTGGCTTTATATTTTTTTGTTATTTGTTTAAATAATTAATTTTTAAAAAATTTACTCTTGGTTATTTTACTTATTTACACTTCAAATGTTATACCCCTTCCCAGTTTCTGCTCTGAAAACCCCCTATTCCACTCTTCTGTTCCCTGCTTCTATAAGGGTGTTCCACCACTCCTGTATCGTCACCCCAACATTCCCCTACACTAGTGCATCAAGCCTTCACAAAACCAGCCCATGTATGTTCTTTGGTTGGTGGCTTACAGTTTGGGTGCTTTGATGGGTATAGGTTGGTTGATTCTATTGTTCTTTCTATGGGTTTGTGACATCCTTCAGTTCTTTAAGTCCTTCCCCTAATTCTTCTATAAGGGTCCCTGACCTCAGTCCAATGGTTGGCTGTAATTATCTGCATCTATCTCAGTCAGCAGCTGGTAGAGCCTCTCAGAGGATAGTGATGCTAGGCACAACATGGCATCAGTTGTAGTTTTCAGGTCTGGTGCCTGCACATGGGATGGATGCCAAATGGGGTCTGTCTCTGGATAGCCTTTCCGTCAGTCTTTGCTCCATTTTTGTCCCTGCATTTCGTTTAGAAAGGAACAATTATGGATCAAAATTTTTGAAGATGTGTATGTGGCCCCATACCTTAAATGGGTACCATATCTATCTACTGGAGGTAGTCTTTTCAGGTTCCATATCCCCACTGTTGCTCATTTCATCTAAGGTCATCTCAACTGGATGCTAGGAGCCTCTCATATGCCTGAGACTTTCTAGAGATTACCCCTGCCCCCATGCATAATTCTAATCATTCTTCTGGCCCTCTGGGCTTCTCTTCTATCTCCTTCCATACCTGATTCTGCCCTCTTTTCCCCATTCCTCCACTCTCTCACCCAGGGCCCTCCCTGTTTGCCTCCTGTGATTATTTTGATCCCCTTCTAAGTGGAATTGAAGAATCCACACTGGGCCTTCCTTCCTTGTTAATCTTCATAACATCTGTGACTTATATCATGGGTATTCTGAACTTTTTATTTTGTGCCTACACCATTAACATTGTGTTCAGAATATTTTCTCCTGTATCAATTACTTCAAGGCTATTCCCTAGCTAAGACCTCTAATAATGCAGGACTGAGAGCCATAAATTGCCATCTCTGTAATGAGGCAAGCCTCCAGTAGAGGGTTTGGGATACTAACCCAGCCACACAACCTTCAATCTACAACTTGTCCTGCAAGTGCTGTGGTCAATGCAGCACTGAAATTGTGGGAGTGGCTAACCATAGATTGGTCCAGCATGAGAATCATGCTACAACATGGAGTCCACCTCCCACATTGCCTAGGTGACCAGAAACCAGAGGCCAGTTGTCCCAGAGATATAGGATATAACCAAATACAAATAGAAAAAATGTCAATGAAATGATGCGTAATGATATTCTGCTATACATATAGGTTGGTGCCTAACCTACTTGTCATCAAAGAGGCTTTATCTAGCAACTGATAGAAACAGATGCAGAGACACACAGACAAACATTAGGTGGAGCTTAAAGAAGTGTAGGAGCCAGATTCATTAGGAAAATGCACAGAACTATCAAACTTGACATCATCTCATAGGGGCTCACTGAAACTGAACTGACAATCAGGGAGCTGGCATAGGTCTAACCTAGGCCATCTGTATATATTTTATGGTTGTGTAGCTTGGTGTTTTGCAAGATTCCTAACAGAGAGAGTGGGAGTTGTTCCTGAAACGATTGCAGGCTTTTGGTATCCTTATCCTCCTATTGGGTTGCCTTGTCCATGTTTAATATGAGACAAGTGCCTAATCTTATTATTAGTTGTTATACTATGTTTGGTTGGTGTCCCTGGGGAACTTGTCTTTTACTGAAAGGAAATGGAGGAAATGTTGGGGTGCACTAAGATAGGAACGGTCATGGATGGAGGAGCTCATTGGCAGAAAAAGGAAAACAGCTGTGGTATGTGACATATGGGAAAGAAAATTAATAATAATGTATGTATGTATTAGTATATATGTTTGTATCTATGCATATGTAGTTATATGTAAATAAATATTTTAAGATATTTTTTGTTCTGGGCGTATGTATTATTTCACTGCTGACCATTTTTCATTGGACAATCAATAAGTATATTCCTGCCTGGGAGAAGATACTTTTCCTTATTCCAACATTCATTAGTTGCCTGAAGTCTCTTTCTAGGGGTGAGACTCTGTGATATTGTTTCTTTTTCACATTAATATGTCTATTAAAACTGCCATTGTTTTAGTCTTACATATGGAAGTATTTCTATGACAAATTTTTCATGTCATTCATTCTGGAATTTTGTCAATTATAATCTCTCTGTCTTCTATTTAGAGTTGCTTCCTAAGCCACAGGTACAGGAGCTATGTTGTAGATACATCCTTTAGAACTGGATAACTATAATTTGTTGATCTTAGCATTATAGTTTCTGTGATAGTATTCATTAGCAGTAGGGTAGTAGTTTCATTTAACTGTAGGAGTAAAATAAGAATGTACAAAGGAATTGTGCTTGTCTATGAAAGATAAGTTTTACAATTGATATCAATACTATAATTAGGTCAGACTTCTATCATCTTATCATTAACATAGATTATGTGTTTGACAAAGGATGGTAACTAATGACTTGTTTCATAAGTCATTGGCATTTGGAATATAAAACTATCTTATATCCCAAATAGATGAACCAATGTAAATCCACGTGTTGGTGTATGAAACCTAGATACAATGACATGTCAAATTAGAAAGCTGCAGAGAAAAAAAAGATGCACAATACTAAGCAATTACTAGACTCTTCTGTAACATAAAAAATGACCCATAACTACTTTGTTGTCTGATGTAGGACCAATATATTTTTCCAGATCCACACTTAAAAGAGGAGTAAAATTTTCAAATGCTTCTTCTTATCTGAAAAAAAATCCCCCAAATAATCTTCTACTTGATATTTTTTAACAGCTAAGCAGTAAATAAGACACAGTCAAGAGTTTTCAACAAATGGTGGTGGTCTTACTGGCAGTCTGCATGTAGAATAATGCACATTGATCCTTATTTATCACCTTGTACAAAGCTCAAGCCCAAGTGAATCGAGAATTTCCACATAAGAGAATATATACTATATCTAATAAAGAGAAAGTAGGCTATATCCTTGAACACATTGGAACAGGGAAAAATTTCCTCAGCACATAGATCACCAAGAACTCAAGCTCTAATATCAACAATTGACAAATTAGATCTCATAAAACTGGAAAGCTTATATAAGATTAAAAAAAAAAAAGGCTATCAATAGGATAAAGCTCCAACCCACTGATTGGAAAATGCCAACCCTACATCTGATAGAGGGCTAATATCCAAAATACTCAAAGAAATGTTAATTTAAACAATGCAATACTACTCAGCTATTAAAAATGATGACATCACTTTCTGCTAGCAGTGTGCTCCCCTGAAGATTCTGTATTCTGAGGAATCCCAGAAGATTTACTGCACTCAAAGCATTTTCCTGAGACATCACAGGAGATCCACAGAATCTACTGGCTACTGGCATGTCAAGAGACCCACTGCACACAGAGCAACTGATACCACAGCCTGAAGGTATCCCAGGAGATCCACTGCACACAGAGGAACTGCACAACTGATCACCAGCTGTGTGATCCCCTGAAGACACCACAGGTTGAAGGCATCCCAGGAGTTCTTCTGTACAAAGGGCAACTGGGCACCCAAAAACACAATCTGAAGAACTCTCAAGGCTCTGTGGAATGCAGGGAAACTGACCCAACAGACTGAAGCTGCCCTGGAGTTCTGGGCACACAGGAAAAGAGAAACCATGGTTCACAGGCCCCACTGGAGAACAGCTTCACACAGGGCAACAGTTTGATTGCTCGTCTAAAGATCTAACAGTCTGAAAGCATCCCAGGAAATCTACTGCAGCTAGGGCAACAGATCAACAGCTTCTCTGCTACTCTGAAGACACCCCCCACCAATTGGGAGGTTCCAAGGGGCCAGGAGACCTGAAACAACACAGGGACAAAAGAGGATGACAACAAACAGAGTCACCCAGACCAGCAAACACCAGAGATAACCAGATGGCAAAAGGTAAACACAAAACCGTAAACAGAAGCCAACGTATGTGGGTATCATCATAACCCAGTTCTCCCACCACAGCAAGCTCTGAACACAACAACAAACCTGAAATTAAGGAAACTGATATAAAATCCTATCTCATGAAGACAATAGATTCCTTTAAGGAGGATATAAATAATTCACTAAAATAAATACAAAAAAAAAAAAAAAAAAAAAAAAAAAAAAAAAAAACACAGGGAAACAGGTAGAAGCTCTTAAAGAGGAAATAAATAAATCCCTTAAGGAAATAAATACAGGAAAATACAATCAAACAGGCAAAGGAACTGAATAAAGCAGCCCAAGACCTAAAAGTATAAGCAGAAACATTAATAAAGAAAACACAAATGAAATCAAACCTGGAAATGTAAAACCTAGGAAAGAGGTCAGGAAGCATCACCAGCAAAACACAAGAGAAAGAAGAGAGAATCTGAGGTGTAAAAGATACTATAAAAGAGGTTGATACAACTGTCAAAGAAAATTTAAAACATAAAAAAAATCTCCTAATCCAAAACATCCAGGAAATTCAGGCAAAATGAAAAGACAAAATCTAAGAATAAATAGAATAAAGGAGAATGATGATTCCCAGCTTGAAGGACTTAAAAATGTCTTCAACAAAATCACAGAAGAAAACTTCCCCAATCTCAAGAAAGAGATAGTCATAAAGATACAAGAAGCCTATAGAACAACAAATAAATGGACCAGAAAAGAAAATCCCCTTGTCACATAATAATCAAAACATTAAATGCACAGAACAAAGAAATAATATAAAAGCTGCAAGGGAAAAGGGCCAAGTAACATACAAAGGTAGACCTATCAGAATTACACCAGACTTCTCAACAGAGACACTAAAAGCCAGAAGAGCCTGGTCAGAGGTCATGCAGAGTTTAAGAGAACACAAATACCAGCCCAGGCTACTATCCCCAACAAAACTCTCAATCTACATATATGGAGAAACCAAAATATTCCAGGACAAAACTAAATTCAAATAGTATCTATCTACCCTACATAGGATCCTAGAAGGAAAACTCCAACACAAGGAAGGTACCTACACCAAAGAAAAGACAAGATATTAAACATCTCACAACAAAGCCTCAAGGAGAGAAACACAAGCACATAAAGCCACCTACAAAAATACACATAACAGGAATCAACAGTCATGTCTTTAATATCTCTCAATATCAAAAAATTCAACTCACCTATAAAAAGATATAAGCTAACAGACTGCATATGCAAACAAGATCCAGCATTTTTCTGTATACAAGAAACACACCTCAATAACAAAGACAGATGCTATCTCCCAGTAAAAGGATGGAAAAGGGTCTTCAAGCAAATGGTCCCAAGAAACAAGACCTTTTAATATCCAATAAAACAGACTCTAAACCAAAAGTTATCAAGCATGACGACAGAGGACATTTTATATTCATTAAAGGAAAATCCACCAGGATAGGCTCAATACTGAACATGTATGACCCAAATGCAATGGCACCCACATTCATAAGAGAAACTTTACTAAAGCCCAAAACACATACTGAACCACACACAATAATAGTGGGAGATTTCAACACCCCATGCTCATCAAGAGACAAATCATGGAACAGTAACTAAACAGAGACACAGTGAAACTAACAGAATTTATGAACCAAATGGATTTAACAGATATTTACAGAACATTTCACCATAAACCAAAAGAATACACCTTCTTCTCAGAACCTCATGGTACTTTCTTCAAAATCGACCATACCATTGGTCACAAAACTGTATGCAAGAATATTGAAATAATCTCACGTATCCTATCAGATCACCACAGACTAAGGCTGTTCTTCAATATCAACAGAAACAACAGAAAGCCCACATACACATGGAAGGTGAACAATGCCCTATCCAATGATAACTTGGTCAAGGAAGGAATAAAAAAAGAAGTTAAAGCCTTTTTAGAATTTAATGAAAATGAAGGTATAACATACCCAAACTTATGGGACACAATAAAAGCAGTGCTAAGAGGAAAACTCATAGCTCTGAGGGCCTCAAAAAAAAAAAAACTGGAAAGAACATACTCTAGCAGCTTAATAACACACCTAAAAGCTACAGAACAAAAAGAAGGAAATACACCCAAGAGGAGTAGATGGCAGGAAGTAATCAAACTCAAGGGCTGAAATCAACCAAGTAGAAAGAAAAAGAACTATACAAAAAATCTGAAAATCTCTTTCTTTCTTTCTTTCTTTCTTTCTTTTTTTCTTTCTTTCTTTCTTTCTTTCTTTCTTCCTTTATTTCTTACTTCCTTTCTTTCTTTTGGTGTTTCTTTGTTTTTTATCATATATAATCTGGCAGAAGTCAAATTGAACAAAGAAACTTTAATTCAGAAAATGTCTCCATCTGATTGTCTAGTAGGCAAAAGATCACTGAGTATTTTCTTGATTGATGGTTTATTATTGCAAGTGCCATCCCTGAACATCTGGAATAAGAAGTCCAGCTGCACAAGATAGTAATTCTATTCTTTCATGACCTCTTTTTCAGTGCCTGCCTCCAAGTTCATGTTTGATTTCCTGTCCTGACTACCATTCATAATGTACTGTAAAATATAAGATGAAATAAACTTTTTCATCTCCAAAAATAAAAATATAGAAGGAGAGAAAGGAGGAAGTCAGAATGATGTAATACAAAAAGATGTTGGTATACCTCACTGGCTTTGAAGGTGGAGAAGTACTTGTGAAAAAGGATGAGTGTTTTGTGGGAACAGGAGAGGTAAGGAAAGTGGTTTGTCACCAGAGCTCATGAAAACAATACCATCTAGATTTGGTGAGGCCCAGACCAGAATTCCAACCTACAGATCTGTAAGGTGATAAATATGTGTTATTTGAAAAAATAATAATCAATCCAACCTTAATTAACATATCATTAACTATAAAGTTTATAAATTATGAGATCTTTAATGGTTTTAGAATATTATTTTAGAAAAGCAATGTTTTATTGTTTCATGCATGCACTATAAGACATCTTTGGGGCCAACAAGATGGCTCAGAAGAATAATGACTTCATCATTGTGTTCAGTGATTTCCTAATGTTTAAACACAAATTTGCATGTGCACACACATGCATACACACACAAATGCACACACACAATATAAAGAGAAGGATATCTCTGAAGTCACTTAAAATCTTACATGGTTTCTTCTCTATGTACTCTCTACTTTCTCTACATTCCTATTTACTATACATCTATTTTCATGAAGAACTTCCTTCCAATGCTAGAGGATCCTTAGACTCCCATTAGAGAAAAATAAATCCTTATTCATCTCTCAGTACAAAAGTAAAAAAAGAAAAATGCAGAGCCTAATTAGAGGAAGCAGATTAATGGGAGCAGATATCAGAAGGGTACGCCTTTCCTTTCCCTTCCTGTGTCTCTCACTGCTTTCTGTTTACCATGAAGGACGGAGATGAGCAACTATATTATAGACTGGCAGTTTGAAGTAGTGCTTTGTCAAAGTAAGTCTTTCTTTCATTGATGTGTTTTCCTGGAATTTTGTCCTAGTGATAAACTGTAATTCATCATCCATAAGACACACACTGTAAAAGTTCAAATTTGAAAGCATTTTAGAACATACATTACTTGATTTATAAGCTAAAACATAAGAGACTTTTGGATGTAGATGTTGTCAATTGTATTACTCGTCTATTGTAATAAAGAAAATAACTTTATAAAAGTTTATCAGAATAAACTTTAAACACCAAAACAGGTGTTGGTCACAATCATACCCTCAAGTATAACTTAGAGTCCACAATTTATAATGAAGAGCTAGCTGAGAACTTCTGGAAAATACAATGTGGTTTTATGAATTTCTTCTGTCCTTGATAAATATATTCTTTTTGTGGAATGGAAAGCTGAATAATTATCTTCAAATGATTATTTATTAAATACTGTTTGCTTCTTGATCTATGAAAAAAGATGAATAATATATATGTAAATGTCAATCTTAAATATATAAGATATATCTATATCTATTATCTCTACCTCTATATAAATCTAGATCGTAGGGATAATGAATAGTATATAATAGCTTTGAATAGTTTTTTTGTATGTGACTCCTGGTCAAAGACCTTGCATGTAGTTTTATAAGTTCAGTTATTGGCAATTGTGAAGACTTTGCCAGGATCCCTCAAAGATTGAAGTTGTTCTTTTACCTGAGATTCTATTCAACCAAAAATTATATTTTTTTAAGTTCTTGTCTCATTTCCCTCTCCCTTCACTGCTTCTTATGCATAGCTGTGTCCCTCATACATGTAGCTTTGTATGTATTTGTCTATAGCAGGGCTGGTACTCAGAGTCTTTGGCAAAGTCTACTTATAAAAAAGGAACCAGAAGCCCATTTTGTCCTACTGTGATTCAATACCAAGAGCATATATATTGTTAGGTTTTCTTCCACTCCCTCTGCTTGTCTCAAATTTTATAAAGTTGTTGGAATATTTTCCAGATATAGAATATTACAATGTTCTTTTATGATTTTTAAAGGCATACTCATAATGAAATCCCATTGACACTGCACAGCAAAGGTAAATCATCCAATAAATTTTTGGATAGTGAACTGAATAGTTAGCTCTCATAGAAGAACTACAATTTCCAATGAATATTTCAAAAAGTTTTCAGCATCTTTAGTCAACATGTCATGTAGAGTCCATCACAACCTAGTAAGAATGATGACCATGTAAAAATCAATTTATATCAGATATTAGAATGAATGTGAAGTAAGAGGAACCCTTACACATTTCTGCTTGAATGTAAATTTACAAAAGCAATATGAGAATCAGTTCAAAGATTCTTCAAATAGAAAATCATCCAAAAAGAAAGCAGAATCACTCCAATCACCAGCCAATTTGTAGCTTCAAATGAAGGGTAACAGGGTTCATGAGCTGAGAAGTTATAGTAGTTTGTGGAAGTTATACAATCAATAAGCTATTTTTCCTACAATATTTGGAAAGAAATGTGGCCCTACTAATACTTAGATTTTCAGTTCAGTGACTCTCACACCATGTTTCAGAATATCGTAAAGTTAAAAGAACATAACTGAATTGCTTAAATCACTAATATTGTTGAAATTTTTAGGAGACCTATGAAAAGTTTTCTTGGTGCCTCTAATTCATGCACTTAATTCATCTTACTCCATATATGAGAAAGATACTTCATCAAGAAACATCTCTGTTTTCATTAATAGTGTGTGTGGCTTCAGTGCTCAAAAATTCTGATGTAACCCATTTCTTCATGAAGAGTTCCAGGCCCCAAGGAATATCTTGCTGAAGAGCCTCATAGAGAGTGGAGAGTCTCTCTCTCTCTCTCCCTCTCTCTCTCTCTTTTCTTATAAAGGTACCAGTTTACCAAGAGGGTAAAATTCTTCATTATAGCTTTATCAGTTCAACATTTCAATATTTTCTAAATATTTATCTTTTCTCTATAAGTTATATATCCAGGAGAGCTCTTTTAAAAATCTGAAATATCTAAACGTATATTTACATTAATGTTCTATCCAGATTTGTATAAATAGTACAGCTTTTTCTTTTTTCTTTGAGTTTAAAAAAAGTAGAATCATATGAAGTAGTTATGCTTGGAAGGATGGTTTGAAATTTGGATAGTTTAAAACAAGAATAGCAACAGCAGCATCATATCAGCATACCCTTTTATATATAAAACAAAGCAAGTAGTTTTTGTCTGTACTAGGATTTGGTTTGTTAGTAGACATAATAGATACAAATATCTCATAATGATTCCTAAATCCAAAATAATATAGGACAATGCTACTTATCAAAACTGAGAACATGTTTTTTTAATTAGATATTTTCTTTATTTACATGTCATATGATTTCTCCTTTCCCAGTTTCCCCTCTAAAAAACAAACAAACAAACAAACAAACAAAAATAACAAGAACAAATCCCTGTTGCCTCCCCCCTCCCCATGCTTGCCACCCCAACCTCTCCCACTTATTGGTCCTGGCATTCCCCTACACTGGGGCACAGAACCTTCACAGGGCCAAGGGCCTCTCCTCCCATTGAAGATCAACTTTGCAATCCTCTACTATACACATGCTGCCAGAGTAATCAGTCCCACCATGTATAGTCCTTAGTTGGTGGTTGAGTCCCTGGGAGCTCTGAGGGTACTAGTTAGTTCATATTGTTGTTCGTCCTATGGGACTGCAAACCCTTCACCTCCTTTGGTCCTTTCTCTAACTCCTTCATTGGGGACCCTGTACTCAGTTTAATGGATGGCTGTGAGCCTCTACATCTGTGTTAGTCAGGTACTGTCAGAGCCTCTCAGGAGATAGCTATATTAGGCTAGCTTGTCCTTCCTTCAGTCTCTGCTCCATAATTAGTCTCTGCAATTCCTTCCATGGATATTTTGTTCCCCCTTTTAAGAAGGAATGAAATGTCCACAATTTGGTCTTCCTTCTTCTTGAGTTTCTTGGTTTGTGAGTTGTTCTTCCTGTACAGATCACTATGCTTTGTTGTACTCCTGAGGATGATAATGTATCATAAACAAATGATCACTGTTTCAACCAAAATTCAGTGAGACAGTAAATCACCTTCACATATTTTGATCTATGTAAATATGAGTTTTACTAGTTAGGATTCATAATTAAATTATTGTATTCATGAATTTCCACAATAATATGAAGCATTTTATTTGAAATAAATATGGTAAAAATAACATCTGAAATAGGTGGTGTTTATCTAAAACACAAAAATGGACATATGGAGGACTCTCTAAATTTAAGGAACCATGTTCTCCTAATATGTTACATGGTGCTTTTTATTTCATCCACCCATACTATTTTGGCTCCTTTCCTACTATCAGCAAATATAGAGTATGAAATTTTGCTGCAGTTGAATTGTGTGAACCAACATGTCTTAGAGTTAGGTCTGTCAGGGACGTGACATGATAGACAGCTTTCCTAAGTCTTGAAATTTTGCCTGGAGTATTGGTTTACAAAAAAATTACCATTAATTTAACTTTTGAAGTGCAAATTTAAACAGAATTTTGTTAAGTATCTATTAAAATAACAAATTATACTCCAAATAGAAAATTAATTTCTGAATAAAATTGATCTTAATTGAGTCTAATCATCAGACAGAAATATTTTTTCAATATTTTTTGTCTGTACCAATAAGCTACATCAAATTAATATTATATCCTTGTAATATTAAGCAAGGCAGCAATGTATTAAAATTGGTTTAATTAAATGTAAGGCTATGAAGGTTTGATAAGAAAAGAATTTTTCCTTCCACTCAGAGAATTTCTGAAAAATCATTTACTATAAGTTTTCCAAAAGAGGTACCATTTGTCTTTAATCAATCTAGTAAATTTCACTGAAAAATACACACCTTCAATGTGAAGTAATAAGGATACATAGTTCATGAGACATCTCTGAGAATTAAATAACAAACATGTTACATATTCTGATAACCTTAAAAATATGTCATCATTATTAAATATATTTCAAATAAGATGGTAAAATTTTTTTATAAAGTCTATGCATTCAGAAATAAACAATATATTATTTTCTAATAAAACACTCAAGAAGCATTATTTGTTCAGGAATAATCAAAATGCAGAAGAAGATATAGAAGTTACATATCTAAGAATTAACTATTTCTTTCAACAATACTAAAGTATCAGTTTATTACATCAGCCTTTCTCCCTGTGAACAATGACACCTTTACACAGCTACTGGCTTTGATGCCACACGTATTCAACTTTCAGCAATTTATTCATATACAACAAAGGCTCAATCACAAAGAAGTTGTCCTTACTCTCTTAATGAGAATAGTGACTTCTGAAACCTAACATATCTTCTCTTACACCAAGTAAAGAAATCCAATAAATTTATGTGGTTATGAGGGTCACATGTACAGGAGCATCTCCATGAAAATAGAAGTGTATTCTTTATGGTGTTCTGTAACCAAATTGGGAGGCACACCATATCTTATGTTCTATGTACCACCTCCTTTTATTTCATCTCTTAACACTGGACAAATCACACATAAACCAAACTTCAGCTGACATACTGTAATGTGGTAAAGGCAAGTACCAACATTAAATAAAGATTATAATTTTAGAAGCACACTTGGAAATATAATGACTAACAGTAAGAGCAGACATATTATGAAATTAACTGAGATCTTGAGTCCCTTCAATGAGAAAACACCCCAAAATTACCATGTACATTCTTTGTAAAATATACGAAAAGAAAATAGATTTTTCATTCAGATAAGAGAATGACCCTCAGAAAAGAACCAGTATGCTATATAGCAAAAAGGTTTTGCAGAGAGAAAGCTTGGTTGGGAGATAGGTCATCAAATTCTAGAACTTGTTTGACCACAAGCCTAAAGACCTAAATCCAATTTCTAGAACAGTAGATAGAGAAAATCAACTGTCCTCAATTCATATTTGGGTGTTGAGTTGAATATATAGACCTAAACATAAAAGCATACAAAGTAATAGTAGTATTTTTAAATAAAAATTATATATAACAAAAGCCAGTGTATGGTATTGTTACATAATAGTACTGGGACAAAGGAGACAAGATAAAATTTATCTTTTGTTTGACTTTGTTTTATACTAGAATGTTTTAATGTTTATTTGGTTCAAAAGATATTGAAACAACTCTTTACTCAGTACAGGTGCCGCAACTGTATACTGCAAGTAGCAATAGGTCTTTAATATGGCAGTGAACAGGTTCACCCAAGCACACTGAGAGCTTTGATATGTGGGTCCACAAATATCTCCCTTTAAAGTATTTCTTTGCATTGGTGAGGTTTCGATTAGTAGCCTTAGAGACTCAACTCGTAAAGACAGATGTTATTTTTGTTTACATCCCACATGTTTGAACTCCTGATGGTTGGCCTTGTTGAATTTAGGTTTGTGAGATGGGATAACTTCATGGAAAATTTAATGGTAGGCAAATTAATAAAACAAAACTATTTACATTAAAGCAATAAAACAAAATAAATTTGTCACAAAATAAATTTGGCAGCTCCTCAAAAGCTCCTCTCCATTGGAAGGTCAATCAGACTCAATACTGTCAAGCTGTAAATGAATCAAATCACTAGGCTTTATTCTAACATGATTGATCCAATGTGAACACAAAATATACCTTTTAGAATTCAGCCTTCAGTTTCCAGAAACAATTGCTATATCAAGATTTATCTCTTATTTTCACTCCCACATGAGATCTTGTAAGGAACCTCACTTAGCCAAAGAAGTAAAATGAAGGTTATGGAACAAGAGCCATTAATTATCTTGTTTAATTACCACAGCTCTTCAGATCTGGGAGAGCTCTGCGGAGCATTGGTTGAGGTGTCATTAATTAATTTAAAAATTAGAGACTCCCATTTTCACTCTGGTGACTTTCTAAGGTGGGACCAGCCAGGAAGCACAGGCTGTAGAAGCAGCAGAGCAGCTGAAACAGGGACCTTCCTGCATCCATCTGCACCCAGGAGGGACAGTTGATCTGCAGCCCTCTGTGAACTGGTCTTATTAGGAGAGAGCTGAACTTCCTGAAGGGCTGACACATGCTTACAAAATCACAGGAGGTACAAGCTCCAGCCAGAGACTGCAAGAATATCTAACACCAGAGATTATCAGATTGCAAAAGGCAAATGCAAGGATTTTTCCAACTCCAGGTGGTGGTGGCACATGCCTTTAATCCCAGCACTTGAAAGGCAGAGGCAGGCAGATTTCTGAGTTCGAGGCCAACCTGGTCTATGGAGTGAGTTCCAGGACAGCCAGGGATACACAGAGAAACCCGGTTTCTAAAAAACAAAAATAAAAAAATAAACTAAAAAATAAGTAAAGAAAAGAATCTTGCCAACAGAAACCAAGACTATTGGCATCATCAGAACCCAGTACCCCCATCACAGCAAGTCCCGGACACCCCTACACACTGGAAAAGCAGGATTTAGATCTAAAATCTTATCTTATGATGCTGATAGAGGAATTTAAGAAGGACATAAATAACTCCCTTAAAGAAATATAGGAGAACACAGGTAAACAAGTACAAGGCCTTAAAGAGGAAACACAAAAATCCCTTAAAGAATTACAGGAAACACAACCAAACAGATAAAGGAATTTAATAAAACCATCCAGGATCTAAAAATGGAAGTAGAAACTATTAAGAAATCACAAAGAGAGACAACTCTGGAGATAGAAAACCTTAGAAAGATGTCAGGAGCCATAGATGCAAGCATCACCAACAGAATATAAGAGATAGAAGAGAGAATCTCAGGTGCAGAAGATACCATCGAAAACATTGATACAACAATCAAAGAAAATGCAAAATGCAAAAAGATCCTAACCCAGAACTTCCAGGAAATCCAAGACACAATGAGAAGAACAAACCAAAGGATAATAGGTATAGAAGAGAGTGAAGATTTCCAACTTAAAGGGCCAGTGAATATATTCAACAAAATTATAGAAGAAAACTACCCTTATGTAAAGAAAGAGGTGCCCATGAATACACAAGAAGCCTACAGAATTCCAAATAGATTGGATCAGAAAGAAAACTCCTCCAGTCACATAATATATAATAATCAAAACACCAAATGCACAAAACAAAAAAAGAATATTAAAAGCATTGAGGGAAAAAGATCAAGTAACATATAAAGGCAGATCTATCAGAATTACACCAGAGTTCTCACCAGAGACTATCAAAGCCAAAAGATCCTGGGCTGATCTCTTTCAGACCCTAAGAGAACACAAATGCCAGCCAAGGCTCCTAAACCCAATAAAATTCTCTATTACCATAGATGGAGAAACCAAGGTATTACTTGACAAAACCAAATTTGCACATTATCTTTCCATAAATCCAGCCCTTCAAAGGATAATAAATGGAAAACTAGAACACCAAGAGGGAAACTACATCCTAGAAAAAGCAAGAAAGTAATCTTTCAACAAAACTAAAAGAAGATAGACACATGAACAGAATTCCAGCTCTAACTACAAAAATAACAGGAAGCAAAAATGACTTTCCTTAATATCTATTAATATCAATGGACTCAATTCCCTAATAAAAAGTCATAGACTAACAGACTGGCTACATAAACAGGACCCAATATTTTGTTGCATATAGGAAACCTACCTCAGTGACAAAGACAGAAACTACCTCAGAGTAAAAGGCTGGAAAAGAATTTTCCAAGCAAATGGTTCCAAGAAATGAGCTATTAGCCATTCTAATATTGAATAAAATCAACTTTCAACCTATAGTGATGAAAAAAAGATAAGGAGGCATACTTCATACTCATCAAACATAAAATCTACCAAGATGAACTCTCAATTCTGAACATCTATGCTCTAAATGCAAGGACATCTACATTCATAAAAGAAATTTTACTAAAGCTCAAAGTACACATCCATTCATGATAAAAGCCTTGGAAAGATCAGGAATTCAAGGCCCATACCTAAGCATAGTAAAAGCAATGTACAGCAAACCAGTAGCCAACATCAAACTAAATGGAGAGATACTTGAAGCGATCCCACTAAAATCAGGGACTAGACAAGGATGTCCACTTTCTCCCTACATATTCAATAATGTACTTGAAGTCCTAGCCAGAGCAATTATACAAAAGGAAATAAAAGGAATAGAGATTGGAAAGGAAGAAGTCAAATTATCACTATTTGCATTTGATATGATAGTATACTTAAGTGAACCCAAAAATTCCATCAGAGAACTCCTAAACCTGAAAAAAAAAAAACTTCAGCAATTTAGATGGATATAAAACTAACTAAAGTCAGACAGTGGCCTTTCTCTACACAAAGGATTAACAGGCTGAGAAAGAAAGTAGGGAAACAACACCCTTCACAATAGTCACAAATAATATAAAATATCTTGGCGTGTCTCTTACTAATCTTTATGACAAGAACTTCAAGTCTCTGAAAAAAAAAACAAAAACAAAGAAGATCTCAGAAGTTGTCAAGATCTCCCATGCTCATGGATGGGCCGGATTAATATAGTAAAAATGGCCATCTCACCAAAAGCAATCTATAGATTCAATGCAATCCCCATCAAAACTTCAACTCAATTCTTCACAGAGTTGGAAAGAAAAATTTGCAAATTCATCTGGAATAACAAAAAAATCTAGGATAGTGAAAACTGTTCTCAACAATAAAAGAACTTCTGGTGAAATCACCATCCCTGACCTTAAGTAGTACAACAGAACAATTGCAATAAAAACTGCATGGTATTGGTAGAGTGACAGGTAGGTAGATAAATGGACTAGAATTGAAGACACAGAAATGAAACCACACACCTATGGTCACTTGATCTTTGACAAACAAGCTAAAACCATCCAGTGGATAAAAGACTGCATTTTCAACAAATGGTGCTGGCTCAACTGGTGGTTAGTATGTAGAAGAATGCAAATTGATCCATTCCTTTTTCCTTGTACAAAGCTCAAGTCCAAGTGGGTCTAGGATGTCCACATAAAACCAGATACACTGAAACTAATAGAAAAGAAAGTGGGGAAGGGCCCTGAGCATATGGGCACAGGGGAAATTTTCCTGAACAGAACACTAATAGCTTATGCTCTAAGATCAAAAATTGACAAATAGGAACTCATAAAATTGCAAAGTTTCTGTAAGGCAAAGGACATTGTCAATAGGACAAAATGGCAACCAACAAATTGGGAAAAGATCTTTATCAATCCTATATCCTATAGAGGACTAATATCCAATATATACAAAGAACTCAAGAAGTTAGACTCCAGAGAACCAAATAATCCTATTAAAAAGGGGTATAGAGCTAAACAAAGAATTTTCAACTGAGGAATATCGAATGGCTGAGAAGCACGTAAAGAAATGTTCAACAACATTGTTAGTCATCAGAGAAATGTAAATCACAACAGCCCTGAGATTTTACCTCACACCAGTCAGAATGGCTAAGATCAAAAACTCAGGTGACAGCAGATTCTGGCAAGGTTGTGGAGAAAAAGGAACACTCCTTAATTACTGGTGGGATTGCAATCTGGAAATCAGTTTAGCGGTTCCTCAGAAAATTGGACATAGTATTACCTGAGGACTCAGCTATACCACTCCTGAGCATATAACCTGAAGATGCTTCAACATTGGATAAGGACACATGCTCCACTATGTTCATAGCAGCCTTATTTATAACAGCCAGAAGCTGGGAACAACCCAGATGTCCCTCAACAGAGAAATGAATACAGAAAATGTGGTACATTTACACAATGGAGTACTACTCACTTATTAAAAACAATGAATTTATGAAATTTTTAGGGAAATGGATGGATCTGGAGAATGTCATCCTGAATGAAGTAACCAAATCACAAAAGAACACACATGGTATGCACTCGCCGATAAGTGGATATTAGCTCAGAAGCTCAGAATACCCAAGATACAATCTACAAACCAGAGGAAAGTCAAGAATAAGGAAGACCAAAGTGTGGACACTTTGATCCTTCTTAGAAGGGGGAACAAAATATCCACAGAAGGAGTTGCAGAGACAAAGTGTGGAGCGGAGACTGAAGGAAAGACAATCCAGAGACTGTCCCACCTGGGAATATTTCCCATATACAATCACCAAACCCAGACACTATTGTAGATGCTAGCAAGAGTTGGCTTATATAGCTGTCTTCTGAGAGGCCTTGCCAGTGCCTGACTAATATAGAAGTAGAGGCCCATAGCTATCCCAACTATGGGACTGAGCACAGGGTCCCCAAGGAAGGAGTTAAAGAAAAGACCCAAGGAGCTTAAGGGGTTTGCAGCATCATAAGAGGAACCAACAGTATGAACTAACTAGTACCTTCAGAGATCACACGGATGAAACCACCAACCAGAGAGTACACATGGTGGGACTCATGGCTTCAGCTGCATATGTAGCAGAGGATGGCCTAGTCGGTCATCAATGGGAGGAGAGGCCCTTGGTTCTGTGAATGTTCTATGCCCTAGTGTAGGGGAATGCCAAGTCCAGGAAGGGGGAGAGGGTGGGTTGCTGAGAAGGTGGAGCAGGGAGGGAAGTGGGGTTTTTATTGGACGGGACACTGGAAAAGGGGATATCATTTGAAATATAAATAAAGAAATTATCTAATAAAAATTCTGAGGCTCTCAGAATTCAGTTCTCAGAGAAGCAAATATTAGTATTAGAAAATAATCATATATGTGACAAATGCAACAGTGAAAATATTCATCATTCTAGTCTCCAGCTTGTATTTTTACTTTATGCAGTTAACTGATATGTCTACAGTTTCTAGGGTAAATTTAAAATTATATTATTTTAATTAATACATAATGATAAGATTTCTCTTATTGACTTCTTCCTTCATCCTAACCCTCCATGCCTTAATTATTCCCTCTTAAATTCAGTCTCTTTTTGCATGTGTGTGTACATGTGTGTATATATACATGCATGCACAAACTACTGAGTCTAGTTAGTGCTTCTTGTATGTGTATGAATTTATGACAGTGCATTTTCAATGCTTATATCCATTTTGTTTTTTTAACAGAAAATAATATCATATACCTTCAAATGCTTTTCTAAAATAATGCATAAATTCCTTAAATTGATCCCAAGAAATCTTATATAGTCATGTGAGTTAGTGGTGGCTACATGCTAGCTTTTATGACTTATTCTGAAACAACATATTATGAGACAAAGATTTAAAATCTTATTCTTGACATTTTTCTTTGAATATTTCATTCAATTTTCTCTATTTAGATATTGCTTTCATCAACAGTATTAAATTAAACATTATCGTGTGACCTCCAAATTTCCATCAAATTATTTACACATCTATTTGCTGCTACATCAAGGACAGCACCCCTCCCCCCATCTGTTCAATTATTATAAAGTGTCCATTTCATTCAAACTCCCTCGCCTTGAGAAGTTCATGTGTAGGAGGATGCGTATGATACTGTTGCCATTAAGAGAATAATCATACACACTGTGAAAATATCTTACTTTTGAAAGCAATAAAATTGACTCTTAATTGCAAAGAATATTAACACATTGGACATCTAAACTTGTAAATTAAGTAGTCTCAGCTCTTCCCCTTGGGGACTGAATGTTGGAGACATGAGGAGGTAACATCTTTGCTATATGAGGAGACATAAATGTCACACAATTTCTTGTATGATATATAGCTCCATTAACATATTAAATAGAATATTGAAAAATGAAGATGATATTGAAAATTATAAGAACTCCACAACTTGAAAGAGATTTTATTTTGTATGCATCCTGAGCCTCAGATAGTGTCCTTCCAAGCTGATGTTTAGTATCAAGTAAAAGACATCTTCTGAGAAGAATTCATGGGCAAGCTCTTCCATAAGGATCTGGCAGCTCTCAACCTGAAGGTCTATATCATCATGGGCCTGTAAAAAGTGTGATAGGATACTATAGCCACAGATATTTTTCTAATAATAGATAATAGGCAATATAGGATATTATGAGTCCTACCTCAAAATCTTGAAAGTCAATTTTTATTGAAGCCTTTTTAAGTTGATAACCTTAAACATTAATTCAATAATTAACATATTTTGGGCAGAAAGGGAATACTGGCATATGAAGCAAAGGTAAATCACAGTAATCTATAGTTCATGGTACTCAGTTTCATTATTTGATGTGTTTATACAAAACTATTTTAAAACAGATGTATGAAATCTGAGATTTAACACATTTTCTAAATACAAAAATATTAGGATTTTTTCATCTATCCAAATAATTGTAGAAGAGAATGTACACATTTATGTGTTCTTTAACTCTTTTTTAAAATTTTTATTGGATATCTTCTTTATTTACAGTTCAAATGTTATCTATTTTCCTTGTTTTCCCCACTCCTGGAAACCCTCTATCCCATCTGCCCTCCCCCTATTTCTATGAAGGTGTTCCCCTTTCTAGGAAGGACTGAAACACCCACTTGATGCTCTTCCTCCTTGAGTTTTAAGTGGTCTGTGAATTGTACCTTGGATATTTGGAGCTATTGGGCTAATATCCACTTATCAGTGAGTGTATACCATGTGTGTTCTTTTGTGATTGGGTTACCTCTCTCAGGATGATATTTTCTAATTCCATTCATTTGCTTGAAAATTTCATGAATTCCTTGTTTTCAATTAGCTGAGTAGTAATCCATTTTGTAAATGTACCACATTTTCTGTATCCATTCCTGCATTGAAGGACATTTGGGTTCTTTCCAGTTTCTGGCTATTACACATAAGGCTGCTATGAACATAGCACATAGAGCACGTGTCCTTGTTATATGTTGGAGAATATTTGGGGTATATGCCCAGGAGTGGTATAGCTGTTTTTTGAGGAAGCACCAGACTGATTTTCAGAGTGGTTGTACTAGCTTGCAATCCTACCAACAATGGAAGAGTGTTCCTCTTCCTCCACTTGGACCTGAGCTTTGTTCAATTAGATAAGAATGGGTTAATTTACATTTTACTACATCTGACCAAGAGTTGAACCAGCACCATTTGTTTAAAAAGCTGTCTTTTTTCTACTGGATGATTTCAGCTCCTTTGTCAAATATTAAGTGGCCATAGGTGTGTGGATTCATTTTTGGGTCTTCAACTCTATTCCATCGATCTACCTGCCTGTCTCTATACCAATACCATACAGATTTTATTACTACTGCTCTGTAGTACAGCTTGAGGTCAGGGATGCTGACTCATTCTCTAAGAAGTTCTTTTATTGAAAATAGTTTTCTCTATCCTGGGTTTTTTGTTATTCCAAATGAATTTGAAAATTGTTCTTTCTAACTCTATCAATAATTAATTTGGAATTTTGATGGGGATTGCATTGAGTCTATAGATTTCTTTCAGCAAGATTGCCATTTTTACTATATTAATCCTACCAATCCTTGAACATGGGAGATCTTTGTATTTTCAGAGATCTTCAATTTCTTTCTTCAGAGACTTGAAGAGTTTTTGTTATACAGATCTTTCACTTGCTTGGTTAGAGTCACACCAAGGTATGCAATATTATTTGTGACTATTTGTGAAGTGTCATTTTGCTAATTTCTTTCTCAGCCTGTTTATCTTTTGAGTAGAGGCAGACTCCTGATTTGTTTGAATTAATTTTACATCCAGCCCCTTTGTTGAAGTCATTTATCAGCTTCAAGTGTTCTCTGGTGAAATTTTTGGGCTCACTTAGGTATACTATCACATCATCTGCTAATACTGATATCTTGACTTCTTTGTTTTCAATTTGTATCCCATTGACCTCCATTTGTTTTCTAATAGCTCTGGATAAAATTTTAGTACTATATTAAATAGAGAGAGAGAGAGTAGACAGCCTTGCCTGTTTCCTGATTTTAGCAAGAGTGCTTCATATTTCTCTCCATTTAGTTTGATGTTGTTGATTGGTTTGCTGTATATTGCTTTTAATATGTTTAGGTATGGCCCTTGAATTCCTGATCTTTCTAAGACTTTTATCATGAAAGTATGTTGGATTTTGTCAAATGTTTTTTCAGTATCTAATGAAATGATCATGAGATTTTTGTCTTTGAGTTTGTTCATATAGTGGATTACGTTGATGGATTACTATATGTTGAACCATCCCTACATCCATGGTATGAAGCCTACTTGATCATATCAAATGATCATTGTCATGTATTCTTGGATTCATTTGGCATGAATTTTATTGAGTATTTTTGCATCAATGCTCATAAGGGAAATTGGTCTGAAGTTCTCTTTCTTTGTTGGGTATTTGTATGGTTTACATATAAGCATAATTGTGGCTTCATAGAATGAATTGGGTAGTATTTCTTCTGTTTCCGTTTTGTGGAATATTTTGAAGAGTATTGGTATTAGGTATTCTTTGAAGGTCTGATAGAATTCTTCACTAAACCCATCTTGTCCTGGGATTTTTTTTGGGGGGGTGGGGTTGGAAGACTTTTAATAACTGCTTCTACTTTGATAACAGTTATTTCAATCTTCTTGTATCTATTGAGTCCTGTTTTCTTACCAATTATATGGTCAATTTTGGAGAAGGTGCCATGAGGTGCTGAGAAGAAGGTATATCATTTTGCTTTAGGATGAAATGTACTGTAAATATTTATAAGATCCATTTGGTTCATAACTTCTATAAGTTACACTTTGTCTCTGTTTAGTTTCTGTCTCCATGATCTGTCCATTGCTGAGAGTGGGATGTTGAAGCCTCCCACTATTATTGTGTGGGTTGCAATTTGTGCTTTGAGCTTTAGTAAAGTTTCTTTTATGAATGTAGGTACTCTTTCATTTGTAACATAGATATTCAGAATTGAGAGTTCATCTTGGTAGATTTTTACTTTGACCAGTGTAAATTGTCCTTCCTTATTTTTTTTTGATAACTTTTTGTTGAAAGTTATATTTATTCAATATTAGAATGGCTACTCTAGCTTGTTTGTTGGAACCATTTGCTTGGAAAATTGTTTTCCAATCTTTTACTCTGATGCAGTGTCTGTCTTTGTCATTTAGGTACATTTCACATCTAACAACAAAATAAACAGGAAGTAACAATCACTATTCCTTAATATCTCCTAACACACGTGGACTCAATTCCCCCAATAAAAGGACATAGACTAACAAACTAAATACATAAAAGGACTCAACATTTTGCTGCATACAGGAGAGAAAGTGAGAGAAAGAGAATTTCCTCTGTTTATAGCATGTATTTAACTTTCTGTACTGCTATCTTTACTATTTTTACTTATTTAGTCACAAATTGGTCTGATTATTACTCATAATGAAAATTATGTACTTTTACTTTGATTTTGAAAGTCTTTTTTGAGGTATAATAATGTTAGTTAGCAGATATTTTGTTCCATAGTCTGAAATACATGAGTGAATGTTCTTCTGGATATCAAGACTTCTTAAGAAAAGTTTGCTGTTGTTTTGACAGATTTGGATGCATAAGTAACCTTGCACTTGGGCAATAATTTTGTTTTTTAATTCTTTTCTTATATTTTAGTCTTAGCATTTTTATAATTTTGTAGAGGACTCTTGTGGCCAGTTTTGGGAGTAATATCTACATCTTATACTTTCAGGTGCATTTCTTTCTCTAGATGTAAGAAAATTTGTACTATCAATCCATTAAATTAAATTTAAATTTGTTTGATCTGACTCTTGGTTCCACTTTTTTCTTACTCGATGTTCTATTGCTGTGAAGAGACACCATGACCATGACAACTGTGATAAAGGATACTTTATATCTGGGTCTTACTTACAATTTTAAGAATTTAGTCTATTACCATCCTGACAGGGAGAATGGCAGCACAAAGTCAGATGTGGTACTGGAGACAGAGATAAGATCTACAGGTACCAAGGAGGAGTTGGGGGAGGGAGAGGGAGAGAGAGGGAACCACTGAGCATTACTAGGGCCTTTTAAACCTGGGACGCATACCCCCAGTGACACACTTCCTTCAACAATACCTTATACCTTAAAGCATAGGGGATCCTTTTCTTTCATCCCAGGTTGTACCATTCATTTAAATATATGAGCCATTGAGGCCTATTCTTATCCAAACTACTACAATCATTTATATAACAACATTGTGTCTGGTGTCTTCTGTTCTAGAGGCCTTAGCTGTATAAGTTCAGTTGAAATTATTTTTTCTTAGTAGTATTAAAGTATAAAATTATATTAACATTGTCTTGAATCCTTGAAATATTGTTTTCATGTGACATAAACTATTGTTCCTCTCTCTCATCCTTCTCTCTTTCTTTCTTTCTTTCTTTCACACTTTCCATAGAATAATCTCTTCTTTGAGATCCTGACACATTCACAAAGTCATATCCATCATGATACCTAATATACCATTTTAACAAAGTATAGATCATTTTAGATAAAAAGTATTTTAAAGAGTAGACTATTTAGATGCATATTTTATATGAATACAGTTTGGGTATTCATATATGATATAGGTATATATATGTAAACTCATGATAGAATTCAAAATTTGATTATTTTAAACATTGAAATATTTTATTTATAATTATACAATAGTTTTACTATTATACACAGATAATATATACAATCTTTCTTTTCTTTTTTAATTTGATGCAGTGAATGAAAATGAAGATAATTTTGGTGATAAGTTTTTCTCTAAATAATATTTTATCAAAGTTCTAGGACACAATCTTTTGTATATCAGGTACTAAAAAAATTAGGATAAATAGAAATTATTCTCTTTGATTTTGTGTGTTTGTATGTTTCATGCTGACACAGTTATACTAAAGTTCCGTAAAAATATGATCTTAATAAAACTTCAATCAATTCTACAAGATGTATATTGAATTAACCTAACAACATCCTGTATTGATTAGATGCAATTAAACAAATTGCTTGAAAGCATATCCCTTGCTCTGAAGCACAATATCCTGTACAGCAACATTATTTCATTCAATATATAAATAAATTAAACTGACACAAGTATACACTTAATTTCCTATTTGAAATTATCACTTCAGGGCATTAAGCTACTGCTGCTACAATAAAGTATTCTAATATTAAATTAACTAGTTCAGGGTTTGCACTAGTGATTTAGAACAATTCTGGTTTTAGGAATATTAAAAATGCAAAACATCCTTATAAGTACAAACTAACCTATTTCAAGCTTAGTTTTGGGGGTTATAATGTTTTTGTATGAATTGAAGAAGTGATCAATAATAGTTTCATTTTATGTCTAAGATGAAATATCAGTGAGATATAATGCTATTTGTTTAGACATATTCAAGAGAGTATATTATATATTGGAATTTATAAATGAGTAAATAGTGTCAAGTATATACTGAATTTTTTTCTAATATGTGGTATCCAACTTACTATTAGACTATGAAAAATATAAAAATAAGTAAGATATAATGTAAGATAAAATATAACAAGAAAAAGAACTAGAAAATTAAATTATGTAAACACTTATCACAATAAAATAGTCTGTATTGGAGATATTATAATTTTCAGACCAACAGGTTGTCATCTTTGTGATTTATAGACAATTTACAAGAATTTTGCTGATTTTCTGTCAATCTCTCCTCAAGACTTTATAGTGTGTCACCACACTACTCTGACTAATGATCTTGATTGTCCCTGCTAGAACTGATCTCTTCTCTAGACAAAGAAAGATATATGAAAACAATGACAATGCAAACAATCATGGTGCTTACTGTGGAGAGACTAGCACATTAATCTTAGAAAAGCTTCATATTTTTTAGAACTAGAAGTAATTGATATTTCTATAAAAATGGCATATTTATCCAAATATGCCCTAGGGAGTTTTCTGTAGTAACAGTGTGAAAGAAAAATTATAACTAATGTGATAATACATTTCAAAGGCTTGTACAAACTTGTGTAATATTTTAATGATTGAAAACATATTAATCTAGAAGATATAAATTATGAGTTCAGTAAAAATTATTCTAAGTAAAAACAACAGGATTTATATAAATAACCAGCATAGATAAGAGGCGAATTCAGAATACCCAGGATACAGTCCACAGAACTCAAGAAGGTTCATAGACCAAAGGGTTCAAGTGAGGATGCTTCAACCCCACTTGGGAGGGAGAAGAAACCAATCATGGGAGGCAGAGGGAGGGAAGGACCTGGGTGGGATAGTGGAGGGGAAAGGGAAAAGGGGAACATGGTCATGTATTGAGAGGGGGGAACTGGAGAGAAGCCCTAAGGGCCAGCAGAATGATTGGAAATATGCAGTCTCAGGGGATGAGAGATAGAGGGACCTTATAGAATGTACCAGAGACCCAGGAGGTTAGAGACTCTCAGGATTCAAAGGGATGGACCTTTGATGAAATGCCCAACAATGGGGAGAAGGAACTTGTAGAGTATACCTCCAATAGAAAGACAGAGCATTAAGTGGCGAGATGGGATTGCCATCCCACAGTCAAAAACTCTGACCCAGAATTGTTCCTGTCTGAAAGAGCTGCAGGGACAAAAATGTAGACAAGCCTAAGGGAAAGAAGGTCCAGTGGCCAGCCCACCTTGGGATCCATCTCAAGAGGAGGCTCTAAGTCCTGGTACTATTACTGATGCTATGGTGTCCTTACATGCAGAAACCTATCATGGCTGTCCTCTGAGAGCCCCAAAAAGCAGCTGACTGAGACAGATGCAGATACTTACACACATCCAATGAGCTGAAGTTGGGGACTCCTGTGGTTGCGTTAGAGAAAGCCTAGAAGAAGCTGGGAAGGAGGGTGAGCCCATGATAGGAAGACCAGCAGTCTCAACTAACCTGGATGCCTGAGATCTCTCAGACACTGAGGTACCAAGCAAGTAGCATGCACTAGCTGATATGAAGCTCCCCCAAAACATATACAGGACTACCTGGTCTGGCCTCAGTAAGAGAAGACTTGCCTAACCACCCAGAGACCTGAAGCTCAAGGATGTTCTGAGGCCTGGCAGGGGGAGGGGTTACATCCTTCTGGAGACAAGGATAGGAGGAATGTATGAGGAACTGTGGGAAGGTAGACAGGGAGGGGGGTAATGAATGGATTTGTAAAGAAAATAATAATAATAATAATAATAATAATAATAATAATAATAACAGAAACATAAATGAATTTTGTAAAAAAAAAAAGCTTTAAACTAAGACAACTTACATGCATGCAGTTTACTTATAAGGAGACTATATAATATTTTAAGACATAGGCAAAATTTAAGACTAGATGATATAAAATACTTGCTATTTCATCTTAGTAAACATTTAGTCAGATACCTTTGTTAAGAAAACTAACTAGCTATTTATGTTAATATTATGCTCTCATCAAAATTATTTATCAATATATTAGACCCACAAAAGCTTGGGAACATTAAAATTCCTATATGAGAGATAAAAACTACAATCAATATTGCAAAAATTATTGGAAGCAAAAGGTAGATCTAAATACTACAAAGGGATTTGAAAATGTATAACTTTACTCAAAGACTGCAGTGACATTAGGATGGCAGATGGCAAGGCGTTAGGAACAGAGAATGATATCTAAAACCACTGGAAAGTCAATGTCACACAGAAATATGAGGTAACAAGGGACTTTAGAGTTGGTATCAAGTTGAGGCAATCATCAGGGCAGCCCTAAGATAACCTTCACCGTTTCTGGCAGGGAAAAACACTGTAGTAAACAAGCTCAAACTGTGAAATGTACACGGTGCTAGGTTACAGCTAAGCTCCTAAAGAAGGTGGCAACTGCTCTTAGTATCCTTCATAAAACGTGGCAGTGAGCAAATATGAAGCAAGGGACTGACTGAGTAACAGTGAAAATCAATCCATATCACACTGCCCCAGCAAGCAGGACACGAACGTGTAGGAGCTGGGACAAGGTTTGCATTCTCACATACAAATGTCTGGCTGCCACATGTTGAAACCAGCACAGGCAGAGAGACAAACTGGGAGTCAGGACATAATGATGGAGCAGTCCAGAGAGAAGAGAATATAATAACTCTATTTTAATCTGATGAGGCAATCCCATTAGATTTCCAAATGGATTTTCAGTGATTACAGAGGTCTTTAGGCTACTTACTGCAAATTGAAAGAGTTTATAATGGTTTACAATGATAATATGATTGTAGCAGTGCAAACAGTCAAATGTACAGAAGCAAAATGCCCTGAACAAATATCTAATAAGAATCCTTGATGTGTTAACTTTAAATGTCTTACAGTATTAGGAACTTGATAAGTATTGGAAGTTTTGGACACTGCTCTCTTTTCACAGTAAGGGAAACAATGGGAGGATGCAAGAGAAAAGTTACTTGAAGTCATTCTTTAAATATCTAGATGTACTTTGATAAAAAACTGGTGACAATGAAATCTCACTACGTCTTTGATACCATTGCCCTTTAACACTACATTTTTGCTTTTCTTCATGTTGTTTGCTGGTAGGAGAGATGAGGATTCAGTGACATGGGGGAGCTTGTTATTTTTTAGTTTCCTTTAAGTTTTTTTTTTTTTTTTTTTTTTTTTTGCAACAGAAATAGAATGCACACAGGGGAAGTGTGAAAAATCTCCTGTGAAGGATTTAGGAAGCACTGTGACATTGGGGATTACATTGCGTATTTTGTGAGAACCAAAGTAAGCTAGGAGAGCTAAAAGATGCAAAGAAAAAAATCAAATAGGAACACTCTAAATACCCATGAACTATAGAATATGTCAGCAGTTACATAACATATATACATATAATTATGAAGACCTAGAACTTGTTACCTTTATGGTTCATGAAAGCTTGACAAGAAAAAATAAAAGAAATAGAAAATATCCTCAGGGACTTTAATATACAATCTAATTTCACAATATTTACAGTTTACAAATAAAACAACTGAGTATTACAAAAGAATCTAATCCAAAAGGGTGGTTATAATGATTCTCTTTAGCAAAGTATGCAGGTATGTCATAGAGGTAAATGCAAATCCTATCTAGAACCAGCAATAGGAAAGACTCATCATTTGCCATGGTAAGATTTCATAAAATAGATTAAAGAAAATGCTCACAAAACATCAATGCACATCCCATGCAATGAAGGGTAGAATCTGCAAAAGCTCAAATATTGAAACTATACAGGGAACTTAATACAATGTAGTAAAATTTTAAAAAGGCAAAGATTCATAATAAGAAATATAGGTAAATGACTATAAA
This sequence comes from Mastomys coucha, assembly GCF_008632895.1. Classification (NCBI taxonomy): domain Eukaryota; kingdom Metazoa; phylum Chordata; class Mammalia; order Rodentia; family Muridae; genus Mastomys; species Mastomys coucha. The sequence goes on along the minus strand of NW_022196896.1, from coordinate 77,946,766 downwards.
TAAGTAAGCCCTCTTTTTTTGGTACAAAAGCTTTATTGTTTACAAGTAAGCCCTTTTAAAAAAAATCTTCAAATACAAAATGATAAAAACATTAGCAAAAACATACTGACTTAAATAGCTGCATACGATAAATGAATATAATTACAATAGATGATCACTCTTAGCCTAGAAAGAACAATTATGCTTATGTTTTTATTTTATATGCATGAACCATTTTCTTTAATTCAGTAAGTAATGTCTATTTTTAAAAGAATAATAATGCCATTTGGTTAGAAGAGTGGGGATAATTATTAGCCCTATTAGGTATTTATAGGCACAGATTCATAGCAGCTGTTTTTGAAACACTGTCTCAGAGTTTTTGTGGACAGATGTGAAGGAAAATTGAGTGGAAAATTCCACGGGTGAAGATAAATGATAACTCTTGAGTCCCAACCTAGAAGAGCAGACAAAGAGAGTTGTTAACATGCATATAGCACTCAGGTGTCTCAATAATATCCTAAGTCTGTAATTTCGGTTTTCAAAAAGAGATAGAGGGAAGGATAGAGGGAGGGAAGAAGGAGAGAGATGGATAGAGAAAACAGGAAAGAGAGAATGAGAGAGAGATCATAGAATACACATTTCTGTACTAGATGTTTTAGTCAAATCTTTCGAAGCACATAAAACCTCATGAAAGTTGAGGCAGAAGGAATGAGGCAGATAGGAACTAAGAACACCACGGAGTAAAAGACAATCTAAAGCAACTGAGCAAAGCTCATATGAACTCACAAAAGCTGAAGCACAGGACCTACACAGGTCTGCAGCAGCTCCTGTATCTCTCTCTGTCTCTCTGTCTCTCTGTCTCTCTCTCTGTCTCTCTCTGTCTCTCTCTGTCTCTCTCTGTCTCTCTCTGTCTCTCTCTGTCTCTCTCTCTCTCTCTCTCTCTCTCTCTCTCTCTGTGTGTGTGTGTGTGTGTGTGTGTGTGTGTAGAACAAAGCTTCATGCTATAAGCATAAGGAAGACACGTTCAAATGGGGTTTTGAGGCACTGTGGAGCTCACAACACTGGAATGCTCATAGCACACACATTCTAAAAGTTAAAGATGACTGATGTTCAGGTATTAATGCCTGATTAAATGTAGAAAAGAATTAAAAGTAGGGAGGAAGGAAGGGTACCATTGAAATGTTTCCTTTATAAGATAAAATATAGTTTGTTGGTTTATGATAAATATCAGTTCTGTGCATTGAATATTGTCCAACATCCATTAACCATGCAAAGAAAACAGAATTATTTCCAAGGTCCTACATGATCCAACTGTATCAACATTGGACAATAAGAACTCATTACTATCTTCAGCAAAATTATGAGATGGAAGGTCATAAAGTGCTTATATATAAGCTGTATGTCAAGTGACTTGGGACCCATGGTCCTTCTATCCTCTTACATCCCTTTTATATTCACTATTACCCACATGAATTCTTTGTTCAATTATCCATACATATGCATGAAAATGTAAATGAGTTTCTTTTAACTCATTACCTAAAATTTCTAGTTTTTTTAGTGTAATGTTCATTGGATCAAAAAATGGAAGTCTTAAATTCCTAACACATTATAAATCTCTGTTCTGCAAATAATCCAAGCCTTATCTTTCTTAATCAAGAGTATTGTAATATGATCCACTCATTTCCAATGGTGGGGCTATTTTTCTCTAGTTACATTTCTGGTAATTTCCCTATAATCTACCATAGTTTATCACCCATTGGGTATAAATAAAAATATTGAATATTTTACTGAAATTTGAGTCATTAATTTTGATTAACTTTAGTTCACTCTCCTCAAAAATGCATTCAAATTTCTTATACTGTCATGCAAAGCTCTTTATAATTTAACCTGAAGTTAAATTATAGTTTCAGCAATCAGAACATCTGTACTCACTCAAACGCTTTTTTAAAAAGATTTTTTTTGTCTGAAGATAAAATATGTAAAAGACTCATTTACAGGAGGAAAACAGCATGAATATTTTAAAATGAAAAGGAAAATCTGTGTATATGCAGAGGTCATTGTGCTCCCTGGCATTAAAAAATAGATATTCTTATCTCAGTTACATGATAAAGTTACAATGTATCACTTTATATATCTAAGCATATAACTGCGAACCCTTTCCCAACTTAATGACTCTAACATTAGGAATCATTCACATGCATTATTTATAGACATAAACCACCTAGGAAGGGCCGAAGTGCCCCTTGCATCACTTCTCTTGCTTCAGGTAGCTACCATCGCCATACTGCCCCTCTTTATTCTTGCTGCATCTGAAAGTATACTTTTTCCAAATGTCTATTGAACTTCTCTGTAGCCACGTCTCTCTCGAAGGTCATAAAATTATGAATGGTTTACATGTGTATATATTAGACTGCATGGAGTAGGGAGAATTTTTGAGCTCCCTGTAGACTTATCTGAAAGTATTTGTGTTAATTTGTGTATATGGTAGCCATTCCAGCATTTCTTTCTCTAAAACTTGTAAGTTCACAAGACTAATACTGGTTTACTTTACTCCATATCAACTAGGCTTCTAGGCAAATATATCCCATCAGTACTGACTAGAATAATGTATGTGTTTGTTCCACTCAAAAGAAAGTCTACCATTTTTAGCAAATTCACAGAAAACAACCAAAACAAGTTAAGGAATATAGACATAGGTGTTTTTACATTTTCCTCAGAATCTAAAATATCATGGTTTCAGTATAGACTGTGGAATATAGTTAGCCAATTCATGTTTACAATGTTTGCATTTTGTTATATCTATGCATATCTATGTTAGAAAAGTAGCTGATCTGCATGAAGCATAGACGGTTTATTCTGTTGTCATTCACAAAAACCTGAAAATTGCACAGGATCAACAAACTCATAATTAATATATCAACAGCATTTTCACCTTCTAATAAAATTTGTTTATTTTAACCTAGTGGGTTTTAGCAGCAAGTGGAAACTAGGTCTCTTAAAAATAAAAGAAAAATTGAAACAGGGTAATATTAAGCCTCTACAACTCAAATACATGTTAGTAGTAAGAGAATATTTCCCCTGCGGTGTAAAAGATTGGACCCAGGGTCTCAAACATGTTGACCAAGAGCTGTACTACTGTAATATACTCTCAGTCTTGAAATAAGCATGGTTGTATTTGCTTTTTCTTTTTATCCTCTTGTATGCTGTTGCTCCCCAACTTATGAAAGGACTACATATTGATAAAATTGAAAATAAACTAATGAACTCAATAACATGGCTTGGTAACTTCCTGTGCCCCAGACAATATTAGCAGTTTAGCTTTTTGTAACATAAGCAGTTGAGTACAATCTGTAGGTCACTTGTAATTCCTGTATCATAAGAGAATGATAAATGTTTCTCCTATATTGGGGAAGGAGGTCAATTATAAATTTAATGTGCACTATATATTGGATATGACTTTTTTGGGCAAAATTGGCTGAGGCACTTCCAGTCAGCTCTATGTAAAGACTATAGTTCAGTGACATTCCTTGTCATCTCTATGTTAGAATACTGAATTCCTTCTTTAGTGAAAATAAAAACTTTGTAGTTGGAAGAAATTATTCATGAAAATGCCCAGAAGATGTTAAATTTCATTCCCTGTAAAATTTTATGCCTCTTACTACTTGGCTTGAAAAATTAAAGAAGTAGAACCAATTCCCTAAGAAATGAGAAAAAACTTACCAATTCACAAATTCAAAGCATTATGACCCGAGCCACCAGTGCACAGATGGCAGTTTTGAAAAGACTGTTATAAAACATGTCAGCTAGGCTTTCACCGGTGTTGGATACGAGTATTCTTTTTGTCTTGGTACATATAAAGGTTCATCATTTAAGATGATTGTTGAGAAAATGTTATTTTTAGAGTTGAGGGATAAATCAAGGAAATTACAGTAAAAGGAACATGTAACAGAAAAAGACATCTTCTTGGAGACGGGGGGGTGGGGAGGTATGGGATGAGGAAAAGTCAGAGGGCAGACCAGTAGTGGGATAATGACAGAACTGTAAAAATAATGATAATAATAATAATAATAATAATAATAATAATAATAATAATAATAATAATAAATAAAATAAAAGTTGTCAGTTTAAAATGTAGACCATTTCATACAAATATTTACTTCTAGGAACCAAATTTTTATTTCTCACGGGGTAGAAATGACTAACTGCTGGTTCCTGTGACACTGGCAATGATTGGCCCTAGTTCAGTACTAATGCACACTTCTGCTATACGTATTCCACTGCTGTTTTAATTATTTTAGGTGGAAATACACACATACACACACACACACACACACACACACATACACACATACACACACATGTGAACACCAGACTCAAACCTGTGAATAAAGTGTAATTGCTAAGAAATCAATCAATAAAATTAGATTGAATTAACTAGATTCTTAAGATTTTTTAAAGTGCAGTTTATAGCATTCAATTTTATATTCTAATACTTTAAATACATTTTTTCTGTAAGACAAAGCATTAAAACTATATAAAAAAGGCATGTTTTGCTCCAGTTCAACTAGGCAAGCTCTTGTTCTATGTGTTGATTAGGGAGGAAATCAGCCTGTCCAAGTCATGAGTGCTTCACTAAGTACCTATTAGCTGCATGCAAGCAGCCCAATCTAATTACAGACTAATAAGAAAATGAGAAAATAAATGGTATTATGAAAATATGCATTAGAAACTAAACTTGAAAGTAGAAGTAAACATTAAATTTTTTTCATCTAAAAATTCTAGCTAAGAGAGGAAGAATAAATTTACTTGTAAATCAAATAAAATATATTCTTTGCTATTAAATAAAATAAATGTTTTGTGTATAAAAAGGGACTCAGGATAAAAGGGAAGAGATTTATTCTCAGTTCATTAATGCTATATAATATTTACATATTATTTCTCAAATAGAAAAATCTAAATAGAACATTAGTGACAATTTTACAGCTTAGTTACTGATTTGCAAATTCTTTTGCAATATAATGGTGTGTTTTAGTCCTTATTCATTGATCCCAACTATAGACAAATGCTTAAAAAAAATAAAAGAATTGAGTTTAGAAACAATGCTAAAAGAATACTTTTTGACTAACAGAACTTTACACTTCAAAGTCATCTATAAAACATAACTTTTTATATTTTTTCTTTTATTGGATATTTTCTTTATTTACATTTCAAATTTTATCCCCTTTCCTAGATTTCCCTCAAAAATCCTCTATCCCATCCCCTTCTACCTGTTTCCATGAACGTGTTCCCCTACCCACCCAATCTCTCCTGACTGCTTGTCCTGGCATTCCCATACAATGGGGCATTAAGCTTTTACAGGACCAAGGGCCTCTCCTCCCATTGATGGTCTACAAGCATATCATCTGCTACATATGTGATTGTAGCCATGGGTTACTCCATGTGTACTCTTTGGTTGGTGGTTTAGTCCCTGGGAGTTCTCAGGGGATGGGTGTCTGGTTGGTGGATATTGCTGTTCTTCCTATGGGGTTGAAAAATCTTTCAGCTCCTTCAGCTCTTTCTCAAATTCCTCCATTGGGGAACGTGTGCTCAGTATAATGGTTAGCTGCAAGCATCCACCTCTGTATTTGTCAGGCACTAATATGGCCTCTCAGGAGACAGTTAAAACAGGATTCTGTCAGCAAGCACTTGTTGGCATCCAATAGTATCTGAGTTTGCTGACTGTATATGTGATGGATCCCCAGATGGGACAGTATCTGGATGGTCTTTCCTTCAGTCTCTGCTACACACTTTGTCTCTGTATTTCCTCCCTTGAGAATTCTATTCCCCCTTTTAAGAAGGACTAAAGCATCTACACTTTGGTTTTCCATCTTCTTGAACTACATATAATCTGTGAGTTGTATCATGGGTATTCCAAGCTATGTTACTAATATCCACTTACCAGTGAGTGCATACCATGTGTCTTCTTTTGTGACTGGGTTATCTCATTCAGGAAGATATTTTCTAGTTCCATATATTTGCATGCGAATTTCATGAAATCATTGTTTTTAACGACTAAGTAGTACTCCCTTGTGTAATGTACCACATTTTCTGTATCTATTACTCTGTTGAAGGACATATCAGTTCTTTCCAGCTTCTGGCTATCATAAATAAGGCTGATATGAACATAGTGTGGGATGTGTCCTTGTTATATGTTAGAGCATCTTTTGGGTATATGCCCAGGAGTGGTAAAGCTGGGTCCTCAGGTAGTACTATGTTCAATTTTCTAAGGAACAGCCAGACTGATTTCTAAAGTAGTTGTACCACTTTGCAATCCCATCCTCAATGGAGAAGTGTTCATCTTTCTCTGCTTCCTTATCCATGTCTGCTGTCACCTGAGTTTTTGATCTTAGCCATTCTGACTGGTGTGAGGTGGAATCTCATGGTTGGTTTGATTTGCATTTCCCTGATGAATAAGGATGTTAAACATTTCTTTAGGTGCTTCTTGACCATTTAGTATTCCTCAGTTGAGAATTCTTTGTTTAGCTCTTGTAGAGGCTATTCCTGGTTGTCAACTTGACTATATCTGAAATGAACTACAATCCAGAATTAGAAGGCTCACCTGGCCCTAATCTGGAAGCTGAGAGATACAAGATAGAAAGATCTATGAGTTCAAGATCATCTGGGATTAACGGTGTGGTGGCATAGTGGCTATGAATCCTAGAAGATTAAGACTGGAAGATCTACAAGTTCAAGCAGGGTCATCTGGGGTTAAAGGTGTGGTGACACACACACCTTTAACCTGGGCCACACCTTTTGCTGGAGACCTATATAAGGACATTGGAAGAAGGAAGGCTCTCTCTGCTTCATCTGCTTGCCTTGTGGAACTGAACAACTGCAGGATCCTTGGACTTCCATTCACAGCTGCTGCAGACCATTGTTGGGGAGTTGATTGTTGGGAGTTGGACTACAGACTGTAAGTCATCAATAAATTCCTTTACTACATAGAGACTACCATAAGTTCTGTGACTCTAGAGAACCCTGACTAATACAGCTCTCTACTCCATTTTTATTAGGATTATTTGGCTCTGTGGAGTCTAACTTCTTGTGTTCTTTGTATATATTGGATATTAGCCCTCTATGGGGTGTAAATGTGTAAAAAATCCAATTGGTCAAGTTGTGCTAAAGAAGTTATTATAGAGCTAAGAGCTTTGATTGTTTTGCCTTCTTTTCTGTAACATTCTACTGTCTCCCACAGATTTAATTTCTTTGTAAATATTTCAGCTCCGGAATTCATTCTTTTTTAAAGTACTTTTTATTTAGAATTTTTCTTTATTATATTTTGGTCATATTCTTTTACATCCCTCATCTCCTTCTATGCCATTTAAACCTCTCTACACACATAAACTCCCTCTTTCACCCTCTTCCTATCTTTTCCTCCTCTCTCTCATACACACACACACACACACAGACACACTTCTCTCTCTTCTCTTCCTCCCTCAAAATTAAAATAAACAAAAAGCAAAAAATGAAAAACCAAGGATCTAATAACAACTGAAAACTTTAGAACTTACCATAGTCACCTGCCTGAAATATATACTTCTAAAGCCTTGGCACAAACGAAACAGGAGAAAATAGCCAATTCTTGATTGGATTTAAAGCCTACTCTTTCATGTGAACGACATGGGCAGGAACCCAAGATTCGATAGGCCATCAGCCCTAGTAGAAATACTATTGCTAAACAAACACAGCAATAATGACTCCTAAAGACATATTGCTATACCCAATAATTTTTTCTTGAGTTCTGTCCTAGTTATTGTGAGGAGAACCATGACCAAGGCCACATATAAATTAAGGCATGTAATTGAGGCCTTGCTTACTGTATTAGTCAGGGTTCTCTAGAGTCACAGAACTTATGAAATGTTTCTATATATTAAAGGAATTTATTGTAATGACTTTCAGTCTCTAGTCCAACTAAGAGAACAATGAGCAGCTGTGAATAGGAAATCCAAAAGTCTAGTAGTTTCTAAGTTCACAGGGTTAGCTGTTTCCCCTAGTCTTCTTTAGAGATTGGGATCCTGAAGAGGTAGGTACTAGCAGACATGCCCACAAGTAAGTGCGAGCAGGTAAAGAACAGTAAGTTTTCATTCCACCATTGACTTTATCTAGGCCTCTAGTAGAAGGTGTGATTCCAATTAAAGGCATGTTCTACCTTGCCTGGGGCTAAGTTTTCATGGCCACTATGTCTCAAGATCTCCACATCAAGATCAGGGTAAGAAGTCCGTGTCTTCCAGCTTCAAGACCTGGATCACAGTTGTGACTTCCATTTCTGGATTGTAGTTCATTCTAGATGTAGTTGAGTTCACAATCAGGAATAGCCATCACATACATCAGATTAATTAATGATCATCATGGTGGGAAACTGGACAGCAATTAGTCATGATGCTGGGGACAATCCTAAGAGTCTACGTCGATCAACAAGATGAAGTCAGGGGAGGTACGGAAGAGAAAGAAAGGGAGATAGAGAGAGGGAGAGAGAGGAGAGAGGAAAGAGGGAGAGAGAGGGGGAGGGGAAGAAGGGGAAAAGCAGAGAGGAGGAGAGGGAGAGAGGGGGAGAGGGAGAAGGAGCAAGCTTAGCCTGGTCTTTTGGAATTTCAAAGCCCATTCAAACCCAATGGCAGCATATCTGAAAGCTCTAGAACAAAAAGAAACAAATACACTCAAGAGGAGTGCAGGACAGAAATAATCAAAATCAGGGCTGAAGTCAACCAAGTAGAAACAAAGAGAACTATATAAAGATTCAACAAAACCAGGAGATGGTTCATTGAGAAAAATCAACAAAATAGGTAAACCAATACCCAGAGAAACCAGAGGGCACAGAGACAGTATCCAAATTAACAAAATCACAAATGGAAAGGGAGACATAACAACAGAAACTGAAGACATTCAAAAAATCATCAGATCCTACTACAAAAGCCTATACTCAATAAAACTAGAAAATCTAGATGAAATGGGTGATTTCCTAGATAGATACCACGTGCCAAAGTTTAATTAGGATCTGATAAACCACCTAAACTCTCTCATAAACCCTGAAGAAATAAAATTACTCATTAAAAATAAAAAGCCCAGAAGCAGATGGTTTTAGAGCAGAATTCTATCAGACCTTCAAAAAAAGACCTAATATCAATACTCTTCAACTATTCCACAAAATAGAAACAGAAGGAACATTAGCTACATCGTTGTATGAAGCAACAATTACAGTGATACCTAAACCACACAAAGACCCAACAAAGAAAGATAACTTTAGTGCAACTTCCCTTATGAATACTGATACAAAAGTATTCAACAAAATTCTTGCAAATCAAATCCAAAAACACATCAAAACTATTACTCACCATGATCAAGTGGGCTTCATCCCAGGGATGCAGAGGTGGTTCAATATATGGAAATTCATCAATGTAATTAACTATATAAACAAACTCATGTAAAAAAAAAAAAGCACATGATCATTTCAATAGATGCTGCAAAAGCATTTGACAAAATACAGCACGTCTTCTGTTAAAAGTCTTGGAAAGATGAGGAATTCAAAGGCCATACCTAAGTATAGTAAAAGTGATATACAGCAAAGCAATCATCAACATATAAATGGAGAGAAACATGAAGCAATCTCACTAAAATTAGGGACCAGGCAAGGCTGCCTATACTTTCCCTCTCTATTTTACATAATACTCCAATTTTATTCAGAGATATTAGACAAAGAAGGAGGTCAAAGGGATACAAATTGGAAAGGAAGAAGTCAAAATATCACTATTTGCAGATGATGTGATAGTATACCTAAGTGACACCAAAATTTCCATCAGAGAACTCCTATACCTGATAAATAACTTCAGCAATGTGGCTGGATATAAAATTAACTCAAACAAATCAGTAGCCTTCCTCTACTCAAAGGATAAACAGGCTGAGAAAGAAATTAGGAAAATGAAACCCTTCACAAGACTCACAAATATAAAATACTTTGATGTGACTCTAACAAAGGAAGTGAAAGATCTGTATGACAAGAACTTGAATTTTACCAATCGTACATCCCATAGAAGTCTAATATGGAGTATATACAATGAACTCTAGAAGTTAGACTCCAAAGAATCAAATTACCCTATTAAAAATGGGGTACAGAGCTAAAAAAATTCTCAAGTGAGAAATATCAAATGGCAGAGAAGCACCTAAAGAAATGGTCAACATTCTTAGTCCTCAGGGAAATGCAAGTGAAAATAAGAATGGCCAAGATCAAAAACTCAGGTGACAGCAGATGATGGCAAGGATGTGGAGAAAGAGGAACACTCCTCCATTGTTGGTGGGATTATAAGCTGGTACAATCATTCCATAATTCAGTGTAGCAGTTCCTCAGAAAACTGAACATAATACTACCTTTGGATCCAGCTATACCACTTCTGGGCATATACCCAAAATAGGCTCCAACGTATAAAAAAGACTCATGCTGCCCTATGTTCATAGCAGCTTTATTTATGATAGCCAGAAGCTGGAAACCACATAGATATCTCTCAACAGAAGAATGGATACAGAAAATGTGGTACATTTACACAAGGGAGTACTACTCAGCTATGAAAAACAATGACTTCAATGAAATTCACATGTAAATGATGGAACTAAAAAATATCATCCTTTGAGAAAACCTAGTCACAAAAGAACACATATGGTATGTACACACTGATAAGTGGATATTAGAAAAATAGCTTGGAATACCCATGATACAACTCACAGATTACATGTAACTCAAGAAGAAGGAAGACTGTAGCTGTCCAACAGCCATGGAAAACTGGATACCTGAACAGGAGGCTGGGAATGAAAAAGGACAGGCAGGGGGAGGGGAGGACAGAATGATGAAGACAAGACAGAGGGTTCTGATCAAGTCTCAAAGTTTAACTTTCAGCTCTGCATTTATATAGGCAAAACCCCTAAGACCTGTCCTTTGTTTCAGCTGGGCTGAGTTGCAAAGCAAGCTCAGCAGGTGGTCCACTCCTTAAGGCTTTAGTTAGAAATGCAAATGTGGCAAGGACAGGTGATGACTTCAGCCAGGTTATAAAACTGTTAGAGTTTTGTTTAGCCTATTCAAGGCTAGGAGAATGCTATAATTCACCTTTTTTTTTTTTTTTAAAGATGAGTATGATTAGGGATAGGGAGCACAAGATTTACTTGTTTTCCCTCATCTGGTCTAGAGAATAGAGTGGCTAGGTGGCTGTGCCTATCATAGGCCCATGTGTATACTGTTTCTTCTTACCAGTCCTTGAGAACAACCACATCTCTTGCTCTTTGTCTGGAGGACAAATGCAGGTTTTGGTGTTTGTCTCTGTCTTAGGTCAAGACTGTGGTTTTCAGTCTCTGACCACCAGCCTACAAAAGTACACTCTTTCCCATCCAACCAAAAGTCCAAAAGTACATATGAAATATGCACTTGAGGCATTTCTTCATAGCAGAGCTTGCTAACAGTGATCCTGTGTGAAGTCAACCAATCTGCTTAAGATACAGTCAAAATTTAAAAGCAACAAGATTAAAGTTGTCTGAGGGAATGTCCCAGGTATTCAATTCAGCTACTAATTAGCAAAGATCAAACACAAGGCCTCCAGCTATATGGAGGTGGCTTTGAGAATTGATAGAAAGCACTTGCTCTCCAGTTGGAGTGGAAACTACACTCCAAGTTAATTCAGCTGACTGATAGGGATTTTGAGCTGTCTTCATCATTGGTTTCATAATTACTAGAAGGCTCAGGATCTGTGTCTACTTGCCGAACCAATCTTTCATGCAACCATCTGGCCCCATTTTCTTTTTGTTAAAAAACACATACAGAACCTTGCCCCCATATTAAGCAGGGTTGGGACTGTTCCATGTATTATTTAGGGGTCTCACCATTTAATTATGGCATATGAGCTGGAACTGACTGGATGCCAGTGGTGATCCACTGCAAACTGACCATTAGCATCAGTACGCAAAAAATGTAAAACAAATGAGACAATCCCATCCTCTAATTATTGTTACATCAGCCTCAGTATATATTAATCCCTCAAAACTTTTTCCTTCAATTATTAATTTAAGGTTAAGTCTTTTACTACTAATACACTGAGCCCAGTACACATCAGAGGAACCAAAGCCACTCTGACTTCTCTCACTCTTAATGAATCTGGAAGTTAGCAGTTGTAAAGGGACTAAAATAAGTTGAGTGATTCTTTTGTTAGCAGGTACAGTTTCTAATACCATGGAGGAAGCAGCCATAATTTTAACTTCTCCCTCATAATCATTATCTATAACACCTGGATACATCTCCAATCCTTTTACAATAATGCTGCTTTGGCCTAAACATAATCCCCAAGTCCCTGGAGGCAAGAGTCCAAAATCTCCTATAGGCAAGGTTTAAACTCCCATTTCTTGGCTCAATACTGCATGGGTGGTGGAACTGAGGTCTAGTCCCATAGTTCCTGGGGTTGCTCTCATAAGTTCAGAAATGGATTTCCCTGTCTTGGCAGCAGCTTGATGGCCCTATAAGCTACTTGCTGTGGTCATCTGGGCGCCCGAGGTTAGCCCGTTTGCTTGTTTCCCAATGTGGACAGCCCTGTACATCTGTTTTAGATCAACATTCCCTGGCCCAATGATTATCCTTCTTACACTGAGGGCAAATTTCTGGGACATAACCTTTATTCCTGGGACAATCATTTTTAAAATGACCCAAACCTCCACATTTAAAGCATCCTATATTCCCTCAATTCCGTGAAAACATTGCTTGCACAGTGGTCCCTTGTAAGGCAGCAGCCATAGCCAGACCCTGATTACATGAGTGTCCAATGTCTGCACAAAGACAAATATATCTTGATAAGTGTGCTTTGCATGGTCAAATGGCTGTGTGGCAAGCTACATTAGCATTCCCATAAGCCAATTATGTAACAAAAGGGATTCCTTCTTGAGGGTCTCCAAAAATTCTACTAGCTGCTTTTAGAAGCCTATCCACAAATTCCTGAAACAGTTCATCAGGAGCTTGTTTGATATTAGATGAATCCCCACTGAGATCCCCTTTAGTTTGTAATTGATTTCAAGCACAGTAGGCAGCCACTGCAATCTGTGAGTATACTCCTACAAGTAGCCCGATCTGATTAGTATTGCCTTCATACTGAACCTCTTCTCTAAGCATGTTAATATGCCAATCCATGTTACCTGCCTGAGCATTCATTGTAGCAGTTCTCTTACTTGCTTCACTCCATTCAGAACTCCAAAGTAAGTAATCTCCTCTTGACAAATTAGCCTTACATAGAGTCTTCCAATATTGGGGAGTGAAATTTGTCTCCAGGATAGTATCCAACAAAGCTTGGGTAAAGGGAGCTATAGTTCCATACTGTGTCACAGCTGTTTTTAATCTTTTAGCACTTTGAACGCCAATGCCTGATATTGTCTGACTCTATTGCCCCGCTGGTCAATTATCTCAACTACAGGGAAAGCTAGCACATCAGATGTGCACCCTTTCCCTCAAGTCTGATTCACAGCCCTTTCTAGTGGCAATTGGCATATCTCAGATACCTTCTTTATCTCCTGTCGCTCATTAGTGAAATTCTACAGCTTAATTTCCAACTCTAGTTTATGTACTTATATATCCACCTGGGCAGTAACTCCTGCAATAAAGGCCATAGGCAGAGCAGAAGGTACACAAGGAGACCAATCCTCACCATATTTGGCAGTCCTTTTTTCTAAATGAGCTTCTTCCTCTGAAGCTAGCTCATCATCAGTGTCTCAGTACTTTTCTAATTTAGAGTTGAGAGAGCCTTTTTCTGGGGAAGCCTTCTCTGACAGGCATTCTTCCTGAAGTTCTTTAAGCTCTCCCTGGGCACTAGCTAATGCTTGCAAGGTCTCTTCATCAATAGCATCTTCTATAAGAGTTCAGAGGCAGAGGGTGATAGAATCTGTCTGGGTGGTTTTCAGAACTTCTCCAATTTTTTCCCAGGTTTCCTTATGCAAAGTTCTTTCGTCTTGAAACTATGGAAAGCATGAATCTACCTGATCTAAAATAGTTTTCTAATAGTTGTTCTTTAAACACTGCCCCTCTTGCCTGAAGCAGCTCTTGGAGGCTTCAGGCAAATGCCTATTCAGAATTTCCCAGTCTCATTTTTGCACTGTCACCTCTTAAGTGAAGTCAGGTTTGGGTCAATGCTGTGCCAGCCTAGCCTGTATCATTTTTGCACCTCCAACCATAGCCTTCTAAAGATGAAATTTATGGCTAGTGCTAGCACTGATGCTGTATGTATGGTACGATATGCAGGATACTGTAACTCCTTCCGTTTTCTATGGAGCTTCACCCAAAACTGCAGTTCCTCAGTTGATGCATGCCCCGCCCCCCGGGTGTTCAGTCCCCACATTTGGGGCCTACCTGTGTCTGTCCAGCAGCCACAGTGAACTGGATACCTGAAAGGGAGCCTAGGATTGAAAAGGGACAGGTGGATGAGAGAAGGATAAAGCCAAGACAAAGGTTTCTGATCTGAGCCTGAGAAATACAGATGTGGATGCTTGCAGGCAAACATCAGACTAAGCATAGGGAAACCAATGGAGGAGTTAAGGGAAGGACTGAAGTAGTAGAAGGGGTTTGCAATCCCAAAGGAAGAACAACAATATCAACCAACCAGATGCCCCAGAGCTCCAAGAGACTATACCACCAACCAAAGAGTACACAAGGAGAAGGAGGAACCCATGGCTCCAGATACTTATGTAGCAGAGGATTGCCTTATCTAGCATCACTGGGAGGGAAGTCCCTAGGTCCTGTCTCCACAGGACCCAGGATAGAAGAATGCTAGGCACTGAAGCAGGAGTGGGTGAATGGGTGGGAAATCTCCCTCATAGAAGCAGAGGGGAAGTCCTGGGGGTGGGGGCTGTGAAGGGGAAACTGGGATGTGGAATAACATGTGATATGTAAATAAATAACATAATCAATAAAAAAAGATGTACCTCTTCCAACAAAAACATACATACTCTTCCTTCTCCAACAGTTATACTAGTTGTGAACCAAACATTTAAATATATTAGCTTATATGGACCAGTATTATTCCAAATTTCACAATTTTCAAATTTTTCTTAAGTTAGGTAAGAATAGTCACATAATTTACCATGTAGACAAATTTTTCCCATTTTGTTCTGGTTACCATAAAAGCATTACCATTTTACCCCCAAAATACCAATAAGTAAAATTGAAAATTTACACATTTTCATGTAGTTCTAGTATAAGTCCCAATTAGTGTCAGTGATGAACAATGACTAATACTTCCTATGTACAATGAATGACAAAGTAAAACAAAATCAGTCTATGACTTTATTGCTCTTAACCCAGTATATCTAACATATACGTACATTCAACCTACACACAGACACTACATAGTTGCATTTTACAATACTAATCTTAATAATATAATAGATATACATGGTGCATGTTTACATAATATTACAAAATTTTTATATTTGTAGGCAACTGAATTAAGTACTGGGGTGGTTTTTCTGTATTTTATCCCTGTTTCTCTCTACATGTATTTTCTGAGACATGCTAATAGTATGTATGTGCCAAAATAAAACTTAAGGTTTAAATCCTTGTGTCTTCTGCCATAAGAAGAAATAATCTGAAGAATAGTAGTTAAAAAAGCAAACATAATATGATATGTTTTATACAATATTTTATAGAATGTCATAGTTTTGGTTTGCTTTCTGTTTCTTTGTAAATAAGTTCTGCTTATACATTCTACAGAAATATGACTTATGTTTTGGTTAATTGAAAAAATATTTTTATAAAATACAGTGAAGGACAGATTAATAGAATACTAAACTACCATTCATCCTAGTATTATTTTTATGTTAGCCTTCCTTTTATTTGTTTGGAATAACAAGTTACTTTTTTCTCTTACTCATAAAGCATTATAATAATTCCTTATACTTAGAATCATGGTTATTTACATGTTGTCATTACAAAAGGCAAATGAATAAATGAAGAAAATTAATCATTAAGAAAGCCAAGTACTTTCAGATCAGAAGGTCAATAATAATGGTCAATATAGCAGGTAAATTCTTCTACTTTTAAAATGCTGGTCAACACTTAGGGAAATTAATCATGTATTTTACAAATTAATTTTTTATATTTTATTATTAATATCTAGGTTCAAAATCCTTTATAATCAATGTGTACTACTTTGAATATATTTATGTGATAAATGAGGGATCTGGCTAATTCTTGTTATGTTTCCAAATATCTGAAATAAGTTTGCAAAATCTTTTATTTTATATGAGTATAGTTTTTACTATGTTTTATTTTTCAGGTTATAATTGCATCATTCCCTCCTTCATTTTTCTTATTCCAAACCTGCTCATATTTCTCTACTTGATCTATTTCAAATATTTTTACAAGAATTGTTGTTTGTACAGTAATTGTTTTAATTCATATGTATCTATGTAGATATATATATATATATATATATATATATATATATATATATATATTCCTAAAAACATAAACAGAACCTGTTGAGTTCATGTATATATATTTTCATTGGTGACCATTTGGTATTGGATCAAGAATTCAAATGTTATACCCTTTCCTTGTTTCCCCTCTGAAAACGCCCTATCCCATCACATCTCCCCTTGCTTCTATGAGGGTGTTCCCTCACCTACCCACCCACTCCTGCTTCTATATACTGGCATTTCACTACACTGGGGCATCAAGCCTTCACAGGACCAAGGGCCTCTTCTCCCATCAATGTCTAAAAAGGCAATTCTCTGCTATTTTCAAAATTGGAGCTACGGGTTGCTCCATTTGTACTCTTTGGTTAGTGGTTTAGTCCCTGGGAGCTCTGGGGGAAGGGGGATCTGGTTGCTTGCTATTGTTCCTCCTATGGGGTTGCAAACCCCTTCAGCTCCTTTAGTCCTGTCTCTAACTTCTCCATTGGGGACCCTCTGCTTAGTCCAATGGTAGGCTGTGAGCATCCACCTATGTATTTGTCAGGCTCTGGCACAGCCTCTCAGGAGACAGCTATATCAGGCTCCTGTCAGCAACCACTGCTTGGATCCACAATAGTGCCTGGGTTTGGTAATTGTATATGGTATGTATCCCCACGTGGGGCAGTCTCTGGAATGTCTTTCCTTCAGTCTCTGCTCCATACTTTGTCTCTGTATCTCCTCCCATAAGTATATTGTTCCTCCATCTAAGAAGGACTAAAGCAACCACACTTTGGTCTTCCTTCTTCTTGAGCTTCATGTGGTCTGTGAATTATATCTTGTCTATTCCAAGCTTTTGGGCTATTACCTGAGGACACAGCTATACCACTACCGTGCATATACCCAAAAGATGCTCCAACGTGTAATAAGGACACATGCTCCATTATGTTCATACAGCCTTATTTATAATAGCCAGAAACTGGAAAGAACCCAGATGTCCTTCAACAGAGAAATGGGTAGAGAAAATGCACACTTACACAATGGAGTACTGCTGAGCTCTTAAAAACAATAACTTCATGAAATTCTTAGACAAACGGATGGAGCTAGAAAGTATGAGTGAGGTAACCCAATTGCCAAAGAATACACATGGTATGCTCTCACTGATAAGTGGATATTAGCCCGAAAAACAAAACCAAAACCAAAAACTTTTAAGTGGATGGAAAGACAAGAAAACAGAAGAAGGCAAAATATTTGAAGTGCTATCTCCTAGATGATTTATATTCAATTTTAAAAACGTTAAGTATTTGAATGGAACTTTTGTTTAAGTAGATATATAAACATCACATGTCCTGCTACTGAATATGAGATAGATGAGTAAGGAGTTTAGGACAGAAAAAGAATAAGATCTCTCTATATTATTAAAAGTGCTAACATGGAGGATATTTCTACTATTAGTCACCTGAGATATAGATCAAGGGAACCAACATGATACTTCAAAACATGAAGTAAATATAGTTTGAAGTGTTTTCTAACAAACCACTTATACATGTCATATAAAACTTTGACTCTTTTAGAGTTTCTTCACAAAACCAAAATAATGCATCTAGAAAACCTATACTTGATTCTCTCTCCTTTTATTTTTATTTCTGGCAGGGGGGAGGGGACAGAGACATGGCCTCTTCAAATAGCCTTGGCCATACATGAATTCACTATATAGTTCAGGCTGGCCTCAAATTCACAGAAGTCTGCCTCTGCCTCCCTAGTGCTCAGACTAAAGCATGTGCTACCATATAAGAATACACTTGTATTCTTAACACAGTATTCACAATTGATAGAACCCAGAAACAATTAAGATATCATGAACTATACTCAGTATTAAATGTGAATAAGCAATAAGATGCTAAATAACATTGAAAACATTAAATACATATTGCTTTTTGTAAGATAAAAACATTATGTATTGTATATATAGGACTCTATGACATTCTTTAAAAGACACATTGACAACAGAAAGGACAAAGCTTGGTATAAGTTCAAGGATGTACTCAAAGAGCACAAAGCATCTACAGATCAGCCGAAGCCTCTCATACAATTTAATAATGGTGAAATATTTAGCATTTGTCATAAAATTCCATTGAATGCACTAAATAAATCAACCATAATGAAAATAATGGATTTTAGCTTCCCATAGTATATATTAATGTAATGTATTGAAAATGAGGTAAACATGGAGTCAAGCCTATAGACATACAAATCTATATTTTGTGTTCCTTATTAAACCAACTTAATTAACATGAGTTAATTTGAAGGATATTGTTGCAAAATGAACTCTTAATTATAGATCTTTAAGGTTTAAAGGCATTTAAATAAGTACTCTGATAAAGCAAACAATATAAATATATATACATATATATTAATGCAATATATTCATGTTGCTAATATATTGAGGCTTTATATTAATTTACATTTCTATATTAAGAAATGAATAATAATACATCAATAATTCTTTTATATGAATTCCAGAAGTTCGTTACTTTGCTATTCAGGCATGATTCTATTTATACTTTATAATATTTCTTATATAACTTAATCATTCTCATTAAAACGCTCTTGCAATTATTTTAATTCTTTGAGATGATAATATAATTAATAAACATCTTGAAATTAATTAATAGTACTAAAGGGAAATTATGGTAAAGAATAATAATGAACTTTTATTTAGTAAAGATTCTAGATGGAATATATCGTAGAATGTCAACTTAAATTTAGGCTGCCAAGGTCTATATTATAACTTTTATACCAAGTAATCTATTCATAATTAATAACTATATTTCATGTTTTATATTAAAATAAGAATTCAAACATTTATATAATTCTTATTATAGTATAAAAGCTAAAAATAGTTTATGAATCATAGTTAAATATGAGTTTCAAATTATATATTTAATTCAATTTAACTTCTGGATAAAATTATTGATTATTTTTTATTTTTGATATTAAAACATTTGTTTAAGAGATTGGACATTTAATTATAATATTCTTCAGAGTCAACCTAGAGTGAGCAATATATTAACTCTACCTTAAATATCTCTAAGAACTAAGAGCTGGGATGTCTCACAAATTTTTGGTTTCTGGGAGCATATTGAACCTTTGTAAAAACAGAACATGCAAATTGTCTGAAAGTTTGAAGTGTAATTATCCAGGGAAGGAGGATGTTCTGCACTATCACAAGAAAAGATGTGGATCTAATGAGGTTTTTCTTTTTTTTTAAGGATTCCAGAAACAATCACTCCCACAAAAATTTAACCCTAAATATATTCTCTCTAGGATCACTTCAGTGTTCAATTTTAACCTGAATTGAAAAATCATGAGGAAATATAGAAATAAAAGTTTGTACAACAGAGAACCTATTCATGTTTTGTCTCAGATGACAAAGAATATTTCATTAAATCAACTTTAATGGAATATATGTATATATATATATATATATGATTACATATAATACACACAAATACATTGTTCCAGTATACATACATAAAATATGTGTGTGTGTCTCTGGGTGTGTGTATTTGTAAACAAAGCAGTACTTTGGCTGAAGAGGTTATAGCTAAGTGTATGTCTGCAATTACAGCACTCAGGAAGTTGAAGCAGAAGGTTCTTAATTTGAAAGGCAATCTAATTGACAGTGAAAACTTTTCTGTCTCAACAAAATGAGATCATTACTCACAAGTTAAGTGACCACAAATATGAAATTCAGAATAATATTTTAAAAAGAATTTACATACTCATATTAAATGTACAATGTTATTATGTGTAGCCCGCGCAGTCGTCTCGCCGGGAAGAAGACATGCGGACACACTAGGTTCCTTCTGCAGCGACGTTTACTGCCCTCTCCCAGAGGGAAAAAGAGGTCGAGCCCAAAATCCCCACTGCTTATATACACCACAGTGGGCGTGTCTGCCCACAGTGTGGCGTGTCTGCCCATGATTGGCTGTCCGCTCATTACCCTACGTAACGCCCCAGAATGAGCCGTACGCACATGTGCAAACAGTTGTTTACTAGGAGTTAACAGCGGAAGTAGGCGCCATCTTGCCATGCCGAATGCCGGCTCCCTACATCTCCCCCTTTTGTTTTAGTTAAAAGGGAAGGCCAAATGTAGCAAGTCA
>NW_022196896.1:77918754-77924301 GCF_008632895.1 Mastomys coucha | reverse complement strand
ATCAGCCTTGTAGCAGCTTTCAGCTTTTCAGAGGATAGGGGCCATTGAGGAACCCACACGGCCTCTTCTGTAAGCCAGGGTGTGGGCATCACCTCAGTGGCCGCTAGGGAAAACCCAGGCCCTGTGCACTTGGAAGAGCAGGCAGGACAGCATAAAGCGTTCCGCTGCTCTGATCTCTCCCTCCCTTTCGCTTTCGATTCTGGAGAGGCTGAGAATGCTCATCCAGATGATACCTATCTTCCTTATAGCGAGCCGCTTCTCCCTCCAAGTCCTCCTCTTCAGAGGAGCTCAATTCCTCAGAGCTATCAGGCTTGAGGGGCTTCCATCTTGAAGCTCCATCCCTTTCTCTACTTTTCTCTCCCAGGGCGTCCTTTCCCTTATCTCTCGCTTCTGCAGGTCGAGCAGAAGGGCCTGTACTCTTGAGTATATCCTTTTTTCTCTTCTTTCTCTCCCTTTTCTCCTGGCTAGCCTCCACTCTCCCATATTTTCTCTCCCTTTTATTCTGGCTAGCCCCCACTCTCCCCTCTGTTTCTGACATGCTATCTTGTAACTCCTCAAGTGCCCCCGACGCCACAGAGGTGGGGCATTTCTCATCCTCCAGGCAAGAATGTATAACAAGGGCCATTAGCACGATTACCGTGGCTTTGGCTGTGCTTTCTAACCCTGAGAAAGGGTCGGAGGAATTAAAATCAAGCAGCATGCCTCTCAGAGCTCACTCTGTCCTGCAGTTCTGAAACCTACCAGCTGTTGTAAGGTTCTCCCGGTGTCCTGGGTTTCGGCACCAGCTGTAGCCCTCGCAGTCGTCTCACCTGGAAGAAGACACGTGGACACTAGGTTCCTTCTGCAGCAACGTTTACTGCCCTCTCCCAGAGGAAAAAAGAGGTCGAGCCCAAAATCCCCACTGCTTATATACACCACAGTGCGGCATGTCTGCCCACAGCGTGGCATGTCTGCCCATGATTGGCTGTCCGCTTATTACCCTACGTAACGCCCCAGAATGAGCCGTGACATGGCGTCTTTTTCACTCTATGCACATGCGCAAACAGTTCTCTACGCACATGCGCAAACAGTTGTTTACTAGGAGTTAACAGCGGAAGTAGGCGCCATCTTGCCATGTTGAATGCCTCTCCAGCTTCACGGCTCCCTACAATTATGACTTTACATAAAAGTTAGCTCCTTTAAAATCAGTCATATGGAAAATATATTAATTTTATCAACATTCATAGAAAAGTAAATGTCTGATAAGATAAAGGAAAACCCTTTGTTTTAATTCTAATTTCATTTTAAATTTGACTATATTGATGTGTATATGTCTAATAATCATATAGTTTTGGGTGACTTTTTATATACTGGTACTGTAATAAAGTTTTTTCAATACTTTTATAAATTATCAAACTATTTAGTATTCATTTGCCAGAGATGGAAATTCAATAAATATAAAAACAGCTAAAAATCAGAACCTCATTTCAGTTTTATCATAATATTGTAAACCAGTAACTAGATAACAAGTAATCAATTGACTATGGGTGTGGAAAAGAATTAGATATCAAATAAAGATTTCTAAATGTCATATATTTGTTAAAAATATAAACAATATTATATTAGTATTTCATACTGAAAATATTGAGTATCTAAAATTTATAATTACTTTTGTGTGTGCAATATGCTTATAACTATATGAAGTGTGCACCTTATTCCAATGAGGATATGCCATTCAACAGATTAAGAAGCATATCAATAATTCAGAGAAATATTGTTATAAATAATTACAAATTACTATAAAACAATTATCTACTGTAATAGAGGTTGCAAAGACAAAAGGGAAATAAAGAAAGAAGAGATGTGGGAAGCACTTTTAAAGCTCTTAATGAGTAAAAGAGAATAAAGAAGAAGCTGTGATATATCCCTGATAAATGCTTCCAGGCAAAGTGAATAATGTACTGAAAACAGACTGTCTGTATGATATGAAGAAGCAGAATATATGAATGTGGATTGGGAGGGAGGTAGTGTTCAGGACTGGACACTCTGAATAGAGGAGGTAAATACAACAGACAAGCTCATTAACAAAAAGCACAATATGTTAGCTTGTCTGTAGAAATTGTGTAATTATCTATTAAATAGCAGCACTGAAATCTGAACTTGCCAGGCTTCCCATACATTCATTTATTAATAAATATACCAAGTTAGGAAATTAAACACTAGAAGTGTATATTATTTGGCCTGTGTATTATTTGGTCTTCACAGCTTGTCAGCCTTCTGTAGAGATAATATGCAGTAGTGCCAAGAGTCATATAATTTTATTTAGAGTTCAACTACAGGATTAAGTATGACATCATACAATAGACAGACCAAACACATGATAAAATTATTCCTGAAATCCACCCGTTTGTCTCCTCAGTTAGTATGGACCCTTTGTAGATATTGAAAATTTCAGACAAGAACAGAACTTACTACTTATATAAACATGTTATCTTTGTGCACGTTAAAATGTTAAAATATCCTTAGGCTTTTTCTAGAAATGAATAGATGCACATATGTAAATTATTTTAAGAGATTTCTATGTCAATGTCATTTCAAATCTGTCTACAGTCTTACAGAATAATAAATTACTTTAATATTAAGATTGAGATAGTTCCCTGGCAATCTAAATTGTAATTTGAAATAGAAGAAAAAACCTGTAAGGTACATGGAGAAAATGTACAGGTTAAAGATAGGAAGGTTAGTATCCTAAGCTCTGTTGAGTCTTTAGTGATCTGTAGAATCTTGGCCATAACTCTTGAAGGAAGAGTTCTTACCACGGAGTCCTTTCTCCTACTGTGATATCACTGCATTTTAAAAGTGTAAATACACTTGCTAAATTTGTCTGCTGATCAAGTCAAATGGTTTTTATGGAGGGACATTAAGAACAAAAGGCAAATCTACCCCTAAATAAGTAAAATGGAATGAAGTTCCAAAATGGAATCATATGTTTAAAGTCACATCAATTTAATAATGGGCAAATAATGTCCACTGGATATCTCAATATCAGAGAAGGAACCTCAAACACAAATTAACACAAAATATAGCAGAAGTTTAATTTTTTTATTTAACATTTTATTTATTTATTTATTTATTTACACTTCAGATTTTATTACCCTCTCAGTCCACCCTCCTACTGTTCCACATTCCCCTGTCTCCAAGAGGATTGTAACACCACCCACCCCCTATGCCACCATACATATGAATGTACACCGTGGGGCCTCCAGTCTCCTGAGGGTTCGGTGCCCTTCTCTCACTGAACCCAGACACTGTAGTCCTCTGCTGTATATATGTTGGGGCCTCATATCAACTAGTGTATGCTGCTTGGCTAGTGGTATAGTGTTTGAGAGATCTCGAGGGTCCAAGTTAATTTAGACTGCTGATACTCCTACCGGGTTGTCTTCCTTCTCAGCTTCTTCCAGCTTTTCCCTAATGCAACCACAGGGCTTAGGAGTTTCTGTCCATTGGTTGTGTGCAAATATCTGCACCTGACTCTTTCAGCTGCTTGTTGCATCTTTGGTGAGGGGGCAATCATGATCTGTCTCTTTATGTGAGTGCTCCATAGCCTCAGTAATAGTGTCAGGCTTTGGGGCCTCCCTTTGAGCTGGATCCCAAATTTGGTCCTGCCACTGGACCTTCTTTTCCTCAGGCTCCTGTCCGTTTCCATCCCTATAGTTCTTTCAGACAGGAATAATGAATTTAAAGGAAAAAATAAAATGATTACAAAATATAAAGTGAATCTGAATAACATTGTATTTATAAATGAATTCTCAGTTAAGGTATCAAAAATTATATATGAGAAACTAAAGCAGAAAAATTGAACACAAAATTAACCATATTCCAAAGGAATGCATCAGGAAGATCAATACCTTCCACACAAGTAGGATAATTATGAAAATTATGGAAATATTCTAAGTCTGTGGTGATGATAGGTAATATCTGTGAACAACCTGGCTCATACATATAACTAAGTAACTGGCATTGCTTTTGAATTACATTTTAATAAAGTATAACTACTTTAAAAGGAGAGAGAAGATTTATTGCAAGTAGAGGGTAATGTATTAAGTGCAATATATATTGAGGAAATGGCAGTTCAATAGAAAGTCAAAGAGAGAAGTGGAGCACACAAGGGATTGTATCAAAGAGCAAAATGTCAACATTCTATCCATTTAGCACTGCATGCAGTCACAGTGTCAAGTGACTAAATCTAACAGAAATTACAGATTTCAGTGTGCCAAGCTGTGCTAAAGCTGAGTCATTCACAGTTAAGAAACTAGGTATTTCAGACCTTCTGCAGCAGTGCCATACACCATGAAAATCTTGATTAAATACTGTGAAGCCCAGAAGTTCTAGATTACTCAAGATGTTTCTAAATGCCAAAGATTTTGGGGAGCTGTTCACGAGGTAATCAACCATATTCAAGTGAGGTATGGGGTTAAAGGCAGGAAAACACACAAGCACACACAGAAACTCTATAATTAAAAACACCATCAACATTTTTCAAATTACAGAGGCTAGGCACTAAAATAATTGTACTATCTATGCATGTTGCTATGAGTTATAAATGAGAAATAAGACAAATATCTTTATTACTTCCGAAAAGTCAGTAGAAATCATGTATGTGGAGGAATTAATTTTTCTTACAAGAATATATACTGTGAATTCTAGACAGTCAGGTTGAGAGTGGATAGTTTATCAGACACAAAATGATTTTAAGGAATACAGCAAGCATAGCAGGGTGTCAGTAGTAATTTTAATGGTTGGCTCTCATGTAGGATGTGTTTCTATTTGGGGCAGAAACTGCTTGGATATATAGTCAGTCCCTCCTCCATTTGTATTCTTTTACATCTTGTCTTAGTTATTTAGAAAGATTTAGGAATAAACAGTAGGACTTTAGAAAAAAACACCATATAGATTTTGTATAATTTATAAATAAAAAATACATAATATATTAAATACATTATGTATTGTATATTATATATTTATTATATTCTATATACTACATACTATACACTATACTATACTATATACTTTATTACATATTACACATATATTACATACTATATATTATATACTATATATTGTATACATATTCTTTATATTGTATAATGCATTTTATTTATGTTATACATTATATACTCTATGTTACATGTTTTACATGTTATATGTTTTATTTGTTGTTATATGTTATATGCTGAATGCTATATGTTGTATGTTGTTTGTATTTACATATTATATAGTATATTGAAAAATGCATATAATATATGTGTTATACCATATTATATATTATACACTATACATTATATGTTATATATTATATAATATATGTTGTACATTATATAGTATATGCTATACATAATATGCTGTAGATTTACTATATACTAAACATTATTCATTGTACATTATACATTACATTTTACATTACACATTGCATGTTACACTAGTATTATATATTGTATATTATATAGAAATGCTTGTGAAATGTCCACTACTCTCCAAATATCTTTATAATGTATTTTTTTTTTTTTT
>NW_022196896.1:77908512-77910754 GCF_008632895.1 Mastomys coucha | reverse complement strand
TCACCATCTTTTGCTTTTTGGTGTTAGATGTTCTTAGTGTCTGTGGCTAGAGCTTGTCCTGTCGCTGCCGCCCTGCAAGTCCTCTGCGACTCATGGGGCCTGTTCCTCCAAGCTGGCTGCTCTGGTCTTAGAACCTCACCCGAGAGAAATTGGTGGATCCCGCCTGGGTCTCTGGCTTAAGGCGCTCTCTGGAGGTAGGCCCTCCACTTGTAGGGAAGGGGCAGAGAAGGACGCTGTTCCTCCTCTGTCACTAAGAAGCTGAGAGGATCCTGTCCCTGCTGCCCTGCGGCTCCCCTGGGAGTCGTGGGGCCTGTGCCTCCTGGCCGGCTGCTCTGGTCTCAGAAACTCACCGGAGAGAAGATGGCGGATCCCGCCCGGGTCTCTGGCTTAAGGTACTCTCTGGAGGTAGGCCCTCCACTTGCAGGGAGGGGGCAGAGAAGGACTCTGTTCCTCCTCTGTCACTAAGAAGCTGAGAGGTTCGTGTCTCTGCCACCCTGCGGCTCCCCTAGTCCTGGGGCCTGTGCCTTCCAGCCGGCTGCTCTCTAATGTATTCTTAGTATCAGTATCTCTATTGGCAATTTGAAACCACAGTTTTTAATAAACTTCCTCACTTGATGACTACAGAATAAAAGTGAATCAAAAACAACTAAGACATTAATCAATTGCTGACTATTATTTTAAAAACTTTTTCAAATTAATCATCTCTATAAACTACACTATATGATAAATCCAAAAATAGAAACTCTTAAATTTTTTCTATTGTGCCATCTTAAACATTTTAATCTGAAGCAGTATGCTAATTTATATATTAATACATAGAACTTACAATGAGTTACTTTTTAAAAATTGATGTTTTAAAATTTCTGTTAGGACATACTCAAATGTTCAAGTAAAAAATAAGATACTAATTCCTCAGTATCCATTTCTAGATCTACAACTTATCATTTCTTTTCTAATAATGTATGCTATCCTTACTATCTATTTTAATGTCATTTGAAATAAAATTTTGGTATTATACATTTTTGCTTAAGTGTAATATTTAATAGATAATCTTTAAAGGTAGTAACCATGACATCATCATTTCAATGACTATAATAAACTGTAAGTTCTTAATATTATATTATGTCTATGGTTTATCTCTTTTCTACTCTACTAAATCTACGAATATATTTTTCAAACTCAATAGAGTTGTATGACTGATATTATAATTTTTGTTAGATAGGCTTATGATTTTTTGGGGTAAGGTTGTCAGGCCAGATGGAAATTTTTTCATTTAATCTTTACATGTATATGTATATGTATATACCGACTTAGGTGTACTATATGCCTTTTAGGTAGATAGTTAATAGGATGACTTCTTCTGAATGTTTCATATTTCCCGTTATATGGCTTTCTTCCTTCCATGTTCTGTGTGATTCTCCTCTCCTATCTCTTAGCATCCCCACATTTTCTGTATTTTCCAAATGTAGATTGAATATTCCTTTCTATTCCCTTCTCTGCTGTTAATCCCATTCTTATAGTGGTCCTTTTCAACTTTCTTGGTTTGTACAGATACTTGGACCTGTGTACTTACATATGAAGTTTTGGAGCTAAGCTTGGAGGTTCAGATAAGAGAGGACAGGTCTCAGGGTTTGTCTTGCTGCTATGCAGCAGCATGACCAAAAATAAATTCGAAATGTAAGGGTTTATTTGGCTTGCAGTCTACATTGTAGTCCATCATTGAAGGAAGCTAGGACAGGAACACTAACCTGGTAAGAACCTGGAGGCAGAAGCACTTGCATGGAAGAGGCTGTTACTAGCTTGTGCATTGTAACATACTCAGCCTCTCTTTTGATCAAGCATAAGGTTACCATCCCAAGGATGATACCACCAACAATTAATTACCCATAATAATGGTTCACTGTATGGAACATTATAAGGACTGAGAAGGTAATATATATTTGTTACTTAGTGTTATTTTATGATATGTTGTATATCAGTCATTATGTCAAGATCATCATATTGAATAGATGTGACATATAACAAATTTGATTATCTCTCCATCCATTGAATTTTGATAGTAGCAACCATCTAATATAGGGTAAAGGCATGCAGGTGATTTTCCTGGTGATGGCCCACCATATTTACGTGCTGCAATAGGAAAACTCTGAATTGAAGGGCCTTCAGAAACTTCATTTCAGGATTGCTTCTTGTAGCTGATATGCCCTTTTCTTTCTTTGTTTTATTTTTTATAAAATTCTTT
>NW_022196896.1:77882192-77908223 GCF_008632895.1 Mastomys coucha | reverse complement strand
AAAAAAAAAAGAAATAAAATAAAATAAAATAAAATAAAACAAAACAAAAGAAAAACAAAAACCAACCCCTGATCCCTTCCCCCTCCCCCTGCTCACTACCCCACCCTCTCCTGCTTCCTGACCTGGCATTCCCCTACACTGGGTCATAGAACCTACCCAGGGCCAAGGGCCTCTCCTCCCATTTATGACTTACTTGGCCATCCTCTGCTATATATATGCTGCTGGAGCCATTAGTCCCACCATGTGTACTCTTTGGTTGGTAGTTTAGTCCTTGGGAGCTCTGAGGGTACTAGGTAGTTAATATTGTTGTTCTTCCTAAGGGGCTGCAAACCCTTCAGCTCCTTAGGTCCTTTCTCTAGCTTCTTCATTGGGGACCCATACTCAGTGCAATGAATGCCTGTGAGCCTCTATTTCTGCATTAGTCGGGTACTGTCAGAGCCTCTCAGGAGACAGCTATATCAGGCTCCTGTCAAATAGCACTTGCTGGTATCCACAGTAGTGTCTGGATTTGATGACTGAATATGGGAAGGATTCCCAGGTGGAGCAGTGTCTGAATTGTCCTTCCTTCACTATTACATAAAATAATAATTCCTGGGAATTAGCCTATCCTATTGAGCGGATATCCTGTAGATCAACATAAAGATAAGCTTTCATGTGTTAATACTGTTTAGATGAATTAATGATTTTTGCCAGAAAGTTATAATAATGTTGGAATCATGTATATAATATGCCCATTAATCACAGAAAAGTAAGTAAAGGTTGTGTGATAAAAAATATAACAATCTTTCACAATAACACTAAAAGGAGAAATAGGCTTGGGATAAATTTGTGATCAAGGAAAACATTCATTCTAGGTCAGATCAAGGATGAAGTAACAGGTGTGCACTATGATAAAGTGAGGCAATGTGAAAATGTTGTTTTGAACTTATAATGACCATATAGAATGAAACACTGCTTTGAACTTAGTAACAACTGTTCTTCTATAATTCCCCTTTGGTGTAACCTTTTATTTATGAGGTAATTTTCTAAAATCTTTTATCTATTAAAAGGCTAGAGAAAAGAAATAAAGTGTTTGCTTAGGGGTCTGTGTCCCATCCATTCATATGTCCATCCATCCATTCATCCATCTATCCAAATGCATATGGTTGTATGTCTATCTATATAATTGTTTATATATATGTGTGTACACATATAAATATTTTGAAGACTTGTGGATTAAATGAGACAGGTGACATGACCTGAACAGAATGTGTGGGCATATGTTTATGTGAGTCTGTGCATATTAACTGTGTAAAAGATTTAAATTCTATTTCTTTCTTTTCTCTCTGGTTTACAAAGAGTTAACGAGTCCAGCTGTATGGTCTGGCCAGCAAGAGACTATAAAGCAAGAGAGAATGAATTCCAACAATTAATCCTTTACTTAATTTCCTGCTGCTTGTCAACAGGAGTTAATTACCAGAAATCTTAGGATAGCAAAGAGTTTAAGAATGGTAAATATTGCCAAAAGTAAGCTAGTTTTGCTCCAGCAATCATACCTTCTGCCACCACAATTGCTAATGCCCCATTGCTGCCTTCCCTGGAAAACCATATGATGCTAGGAAAGGTGCCGAAATTTTGATACTTGGATATAATACAGTTTGGATCCATTAAAATACTACAAAAATAAATAAAAATGTAAGCATAAAATAAAGTTGTTCTCTTTATAGAATAGGTTCCAAATAATTTGATTGGTGGCCATATACTTTTTTTATTTAATAACAAACTATTTGACATAGTGTCTATACAATTTTACATCTCTACATGCAGTACATAGGTCTACATTATCTATATTCTCCTCAGCAATTACTGTTATCCTTAATTGTTGTAGTGTTTACAAGTCTAATGCCATTATAGTTTGATTTGCATATCCTTAGTTCAGGATGCTGTTGAGCATATTCCCATGTGACTCTCACATTTTAAAGACAATCTCAGTTCTTGATTCAGTGAATATTGAGAATTACCTAGTAGGATTTATTTAATATTTCTCATTACAAATTTAAAAAACCATAATATTCCTTTGAGATTATGTGCATTTATAAAGTTTCTGAGATAAAAGTTTATGCAAGCATATATAGTTTTAATCTTGCTTATGTCATAGTATATTGTTATTCAAGAAAGTTCTATTTTATATTAAGTCTTTTCCTTTAGAAACAAAGCCAAAGGAGAACAATGGATTGAGTGTCCATTTCCCATATCATAACATAAATTTAACTCAAAATTAGTTCATTCTTTTTCCATTATTTAATTATTCAGACATTGCTGTATAAAAACCTGTACCCTACTTTGGCACTATGAAAAAGAGATGAAAAGTTTAAGAGGCAGGGTTGTGCTGGGTGACTTAGGTCACTGGAGGCATACTCTCACGGGAGAATGTGGAATGCTACCTGTACTTTGAAATTTTCTATTCCAGTGCTGGAGGTAAACTTCCTACTGTCGCCATCTGTTCTACTTTAACTTTAGTTAATTCAGGCATTTTTTTACAGAGATGAACATCTGATATATATATATGTATATGTGTATGTGTACATGTATATATACATGTATATATATATACATATGTATATATATGTATATATATTTCCATGCAATATTTGAATTTTGTAGACAATAACCGTTTAGCAATTTTCTAATAATCACCAAAAGTCTGTTTTCCACCCAGAATTCACTTGAATTTATCCAAGAAATGACTTGAAGTTGATTTAAGATCTCTCTGTCTCCTTCTGCTTCCTCTTCTTTTGTGTGTCCAGTGTGTTTGTGTGTGTGTGTGTGTGTGTGTGTCTATCTGTCTGTCTGTGTGTCTATCTCTCATAAATGAGAGATTTGGAGAATATTATGCAAGGGTTTTTTGGTGAGTAGAAGGTGGCAATGTATTACAATGGCTTTAGGTTCAGCAGGTAGGTGATGGATTTTGAATTTCCTCTGTCAAAACTAAACATAGTATCTGGCCATCAGAAGTAGTGATGCTCTATCTGATTGTATGAAGTTTCTTGTCATTAATCTTCTCATTTATGTCAATTCTTGTGACCTGGGATCAAAATCAATGTTCCTGCAAATTACCTGAGGGACAAAGGGATTTGTTTACTTCTCCATTTCTGTGGCATGAGGTAATTGTACTCGCCTTCTACTATTGTGAAAATCCATTATTCCCCAGGAAAGCAAGAAAGCCTGTTCATCATTATTGTCTCCACCTAGACTATAAGGAAAATTCTGTTTTCAAAAATGT
Organism: Mastomys coucha; assembly: GCF_008632895.1. Lineage (NCBI taxonomy): Eukaryota > Metazoa > Chordata > Mammalia > Rodentia > Muridae > Mastomys > Mastomys coucha. The sequence continues at coordinate 77,904,961 of NW_022196896.1, read as the reverse complement.
AGCACTTTTTTATGTCAAGTATGCATATCTTAGCAGACTGATGAAGACCTTGGTCTCTGTGTTAGCATTGGTTATAGATATTATTACATAAGCAGTTGCTGCTTAGCCTAACTCCTCAAACATTCAACACTGGATGTCTTGCATTTTTAGTTTGTTAAACAATTTCCAACACATTGATCTGTATTCAGTTAAAGATTCTATTGAGTACAGTTTAATATAGCAAGTCTAGAAGAATATTAAATCCAGTCATAGCTGCTCAAGAGGAACTAAGCATTGTAATAGAGATTTCTGTCACTGAATTGACACAGATCAGAACTTTTATTTCTTTAGTCTGATGCTCTTATAGTCCATTTCAATACAGTCTTCATATGTATTCCCTGAACCAATGAGGAATATACTAGGATGTCTTGCAGTTGATATTTTCACTCTTTACAGAGCTAATTTTATCGTTACCATATTGTTTTTACAGTCTAATGTGGAGATTATAGGCCATAAGATGCCCTTTGAAGCAATTGCATCCATTTTAGTTGTTGAATCTCCTTTAATTTTTAAGTTATAGAGGTATTAATTTTAGATCAATTATTGTGTACATACAATTTTACCTTTAATTTGTTAATTTTTGAAATTCTCATATATATATGTACTTCATTTTAATTATTTTTGCTCTCCTCCTCTTTATCACCCATATTCCTCCTTTACACCCTTCCTTTTGATGCAATAGAATCTAGTCTTATATTTGATGGGCAGGTCATTATTATATGATTGGCTATCTACCTCCATTGTCTCTACATTTAGTCACTTGAGCTGTCATATCTCATATTTTAAAGACAATCTAATAAATGAACAGTCTCTCTCAATAGTCTATTGAGAAGTTTCTGATTTATGAAATCTGAGTTTAATGTTTAAGATTTTTTTCCTTCTTCTTTTCCCTTTATAGAAACTGCATCAGTTATTCTTTGCTATTCTAAAACCAAATCATATTAGTGACAAGAATAAAGTAAAATTGACTTAATTTGCACTGTGTAAGTAAGATTTATTGCTCAACATTGGCTTTGGATGCTGGCATCAGTCACTTTCACCTGTCCCAGCTTTGAAGCATGTTTGACCAGAGGATGAAAAACAGCCTCAGTTGGAATAACTTTTATTCATCATAAGGATACCTTGGCTCTCTGCCAACTAGCACAGAGCTGTCCCAATAATGAGTAGACAGACTTATTACATAAAAATTTCAGAATCTCAAATCCGCTTATGACTTATATTTGTTAGGTGGAGGTTTGAGGACACAGGTAAGATGGCCTGAGCCAAGAGGTTCCTGCCCTTTTCTTCTGACCCAGAGCTCACACTTGCAAAAGCCTGTGCCAACACAAAAATGCAGCTCCTAGTTCTTGATTCCAAAGTGACTACTGGGACCCATCTACAGGGCACTAAACTCACCAAGTAAGGTTATTACCTCAATACCTTATCATCATGTCACAACTCCTCCCATTCTCTTTTAGGAATCCCTATACCAGGCCAGCCTGAACACTTCATTAATGACCTCCTGTGTGGTGAGCAAAATCTTCCCAGAGTTGCCTCAAGCAACCTGTTTTTTTATTATAAATTCTGCTCAATTCTATTTATTATGTTGGTGGAGAAGCCATTCAATTGACAGTGGATTCTTATATTTCATCTCACATATTACATTGGCTAAAGGAAGTCATTAACAAGAAATACATTCAAAGAATGGAAATTGAATTTCAGCTTTTGAAAATGTTTGGAGAAGAGTAATATTTAAACTATGCCAAGGTTGGCTGCAGAGAGATTATCTTGCATATTGTTGTTGTATGGATGCATCACCTGTCAATTAAAAAGACCTGTGCCTTAGGCAGGAAACAGTCATGGGACATCCCAGAAAGAAAAGAAATCTGGGATTGGCAAACAGGAGATTTGCTGGACATGTGGTACCCGAGTACAGGTAATGAGTCACTTGGCAGAATGTAGGCTATAATAAATGGGATAATTTAGGTTTTATGTTGTCAGAGAAGAGCCTAGCTACGTGGCCAAGGTATTTGCAAATATATTTGCAGTTAAGTCTTCTGTCTAGGAGCCTAGATATGGACAAAAACATGATTAATTTCTACATTACTGTATAAAGAAATATGAAGAATTATAGCAAAACTGTGAATTTCAATATAGGTACCTAGGAAAATAATCTGAGTCTTCAATGATTCTGCGCCTTCTTGAAGGCAGTGAGCAGGTTCCATACCAGAATTGGTTTTCATGTCTTTCCTTCTATTTGCATTCTTTTTGTGTCAGTAATCTTGATCACTTGTATAAAAATAACAGTAATATATAAATAACAATACAGTTTTCCTTTAACCAAAAGCAATATAACATTAATTCTAATGTGTGCTCAAATCTAGTCCCAAGATAAAAAATTATGTTTCCTAGGACTACATAGGGAAAAAATAACAACCCTCTGATTAGTGTGCAGAAAGTACTTGGGGAGCATACTCTGACAAAAGTCATTGGGGGAAGAGTAATAAAAAAAATGTTAGAACAACCAAACAAAACTGCAGGATGAGGTACCAGTAAAACAAAACAAAACAAACAAACAAACAAAAACACTAAAAAGTAGCTATTGCAAATCACTAGTAGGTTCTTGAAATTTTGATTCAATTAGGGTGGTGCAGACCAGTTTCATTTCACAGTGCAATATGGCTGAAAATGTTCAATAACATCTTGCATGCTGTACAAATAAACAAACAACAGTTTGCAAGTATATGAGTTCATTTCCTCAACTTAACAAAGTGCAATCTCTTCTCTTCTATTATTGAGAGCAAAGCAACAATATTACTAACAAAAAATTTTGAGAACTATTAGGTAAGCAAAGTATTTTATTGAAAATTAACTGTGTATTAAGAGAAAAGGCACTAAGAATCCTTTAATTAATGTTTCATAAACCCAAACTTGCATTATTCATATAAATATATATGTACATTACATTCTAAAATATGCTGTAACACTTTATTTGTAGGTAGTGTTGGTTATGTGAAAAGTTATTCTTAACCTATTATGTGTAATAACTAATATAAATCTTATTTTAGTATGAATATATAGGCTATGTCAACAGTTCACACACTAGATATCAAATTAATATTTAAGAAAACTTTGCAAAGGGAGCAGGAAGACAATATTTTTTAATTTTTTGAGATTTTCACATATCAGTTTTATATGACTGCTTCATTTTTTAAATTATTGTTCTTACAATATATCTTCATATAAATACAAACTACGATCCAAATATATATGGATTTGTTCAAAATGTTGTTTGAAATGTTTAATAATGGGAAAACTATCAAGTAAAATTTCTAACATTTATGTTGTAACATATTAAAGAAAATCATCACAAAAGGAACAAAGATGCAGATTGGATGGTAGTATATTATTCTAAGTGATAGGTCAACCTGTGAAAACAAATAACAGTACTTTTTGGATAAAAATACTTTTATCTAAGGGTTATTTTGAATAATGTATTACTGGAAATTTTTTATCTTGCCTCATTCACATTCAACCCATGGCACATGCAATGACCTTGAATAGTTGATTAAAATCATTAAATGAATGCCATTTGTTTATGTGTATGTGTGAATTTTGCTTTGTTTTATTTTAGCTTTTTCTTGCTTTTAATGGAGAAAAGGAACACAAAGTTGGGTAGGCAAAGAGTATAAAATGTCAAAATTATGATCAAAATATACTATATATAATTCTCAAAAAAAAACCCCACAAAAAACAAACAATAAACCCTTCTCTCTGTTGAGTTCTAGATGATCTAACACCATTTTCTGGCCTCCATGGAAACTGCATGTATATGATTCACAGACATACATGTAGACAAAATATCTTTACAATAAGATAAAAAGAAATAAATCTTTAACATAAAAAAACAATCATAAACAGGAAGAAAACTGTCATAGTTAAGAAAGTCTAAATTGACCAAAGAATCTAAGAAAGATACATTTTCACATTATCTTGTCTTATAGTGAACAACCTATTGGAAAGATGAAACCTTAAAGAAACAAAAATCTTAATATGTATTTTCAGTATCTTGTGGTTATATTTTGGCTCAATCTATCTTTAAACGTACTGGACATGCAACTGAGAATTGATTTCATTCTTCCTTGTCAAATCAACTTGGGTCTCATCCAATTTGGTGACTGTGAAATTGTATGATTTCTTTGGAACTTTTAAATTACTGAGAGCCTTTTCAAAACTTAGATATACTGAGTAAGCTCTACTGTGTGATGTATACTGTTTAGGGGTAGTGAAAACGAAATGCAGGCTTTGATCACTGAACAAAGACTACCCTCCATAGTAACCACTGAGGGCTGAAATTAATTTACTGGACTGTTTAGACAGGGCTGCCTTTGCTTGAGGAAAGTTACCTTGTTTTGACATGCAAATGCTTCCCTACTGCTAGAGAAACTCAGTGTCCTTTGGAGAATCTGTTGATAACTGACAACTTCATAGAAAAATGTAAATACTTTTGAACACCTGAGGCACTATTTGTGGTACACCAGAAAATACTGGACAAAGAAATTAAATATAAAACAAAACAAAACAAAACAAAAAACATTGCTTATCTCACTGTATCTCCAAACACCAGTTAAAAAAGTGCGAATTTCCCTGATGTTTAGGAAAGTAACTGCTACCAGCAGGGAGTCAAAATATTAGAATATTTTTGCTAGTAGCTGAATTCTCTAAAGCTGGCTCCCTGCTTTAATCCCTGCCATTTCATTTACAAATTTAATTCCAAATTTATGTTCTCTTGCCACATTTTCTCCTTAAAATAATAGTAATAACAACAACAATAATAGTAATAATAATAATAATAATAAATATTTCAGAATATTTTATTTTTTGCTGGAAGAAAGTTGCCTTATTGATTTTTAGTATAATAGTGATTAACTTATTCCATATTAATGAAATATATGATTTAATATTAGACTTAAATATAAAAATAATTTAGTCTAATAAAACAATAATAAATTAGTAAATGTTTTCTGAGAGTTTGGGACAAAATTTCATGTAGGAACATTATTTTTGCCATGAGAAAAGCCAAAACACATAGACAAAAATTGTATGAATTTTCAAAACAAAATTAAGATGTTACTCAGATTCTGTGGTCAGAGAAATTAATGTGCAAAAATTCCAAAATAAGTCAATGTATTCTTTATGACTTTGCATTAGTCATCAAAATATACCAGATAAGGGCAAAGGAAGTTAATATTGCAAAAAATGATTTAAAGAATGCCTTAGGTAGCTCATGAAAACTGAAAACAATCAGATGTTACTAGCTCTAAAATAATTTTCTTTAGGATATTTTCATTATTTTTATTGAAAAATGGAGCAATAAAGCAAACTAAATAAATATTAATCAATATCTGTATAAACAATATTTTGTACATACCAATAAAATACATCTTGATAAGTTTACTGTATACAACACAATTTTCTAGAACCATAAAATTATGTTTTAATCTCTTATTTTAGGAACTAATGTTTAAGGCGAGAAACATTGTTCTGATTAATGACTTGTGAACTGTCATTTTCTTACCCTCTTCTTATTCCCTCTCAATTCAGGGTATTGATTTCTTTTCCATTTGTGGCTTTATTTAAGACTGTTTGGGGAAGCATTTAAGATGAGCTTAATTCGTGTGATTTTTTTTCCTTATTCTCCCACAGCTAGTATCCCTATAACAATAAGAAGAAACTTATGATACACCATGTATATATAAAAAAAAAATATGAGAGCCTCAAAAAGAAGGCAGTCAAAAGACTCCCATAGACCTTTACCACCTTTACCATACCATAGACCTGAAACTACAGACTATTTTTAAGGATATTAGTAACCTTCTATATCCTGACAGTAGGGCAAAGTTATCATTTACTTACATAAACTGAGCTGGTACACAACTGGCAGCTTCAGTTTTACTGCCTAGATTCATAGTACTGGAAACTAGTTTATATACAACAGGAGAAGAAGAGTAACAATCAGTATCACCCAGCTACAAAGCCTCGAACCTTCACCAAGCAACCCACCCCGAAAACAAGGTAGGCCATCCAATCTGGCAAAATGTGACTTGAGTAACTTGTACCCTTTGATTATATTTCAGACCCACCTAATGAGGTGAAACTCAGACCTGATGCTGCCAGGAATAAGATGACCAGGAATCTGGGACTAGATTGGTCATGGGTACTGGGTTAAAAATCTATTACTATTATTCAGTTAAAGGAACATCCAACAAATGACTCCTATAATAAGCAGAGGGAAAAAATATCTTTTAGACAACCAAAATAGCTTTGTCAGATCCCCATTACACCCAAGGCTGCACCTGAGAACCAGAACTCAGTGATATCACTTACTTGTGACAACCAGACAGTCCTAGAACCACAAAATGTCCATTGGGTAGTATAGAAGCAGAGACCAAGAATAATGCTCTGCTCTTCACATCTAGAGATAAGCAACTTTATACTGCACACCATATCTCCCCAGGATACTTACATTCAGTTCCAAGACTTCTGTTATAGACCAGACTGACTTTCGGCTAAGATATATCTTATAGGCGAGCAGCCTTGAGTAGATAAGTGTAGGACTGTAATTTGGAATTTAGACTTAATACTGTGTGAAGACCTTCACCACAATAAATTTAACTTTTGTTACCCTAACTACATGCATCTACCTTCTTGCTCATGACACTTCTAAAGACATAGTTATATATCTATTGACCAGAATATTATTCCATCTTCATCAGAAAAGGTTCTTGTAGATGACAATTAAAGCAGAGACTTATGTTAAAGCCTAGGTAAAGTATTAAGGCCTAAGTAAAATGTTAAAGCCTAGGTAACAGTTACTTGGCTAGACTGTAAGGATAAGGAAATTTCCAGGAAGCTTCAGGTGTTACTAGGAACCTTTCTGATGCCAAGATTGATTTAGATATTCTTTTTTGTTCTATGATCTTAGAAACCAATCATGATAAAAGTCAACATAACTTTTTATAAAGTTACCTATAATAAGCTTGTACCTGTACTAACCACCCACAGTACTTCCTTCACCCATATATAAGCTTTTATACTATAAGCTGGCCCTGGATGCCCTTCACAAAAGAGACACACCTTTACCAATATAAGAAACTATAAGACTTCCATTTTGAGTACTGGTCAAGTAAAGTTTAAGGTCCCAAGACCTTCCTGGGACCTGATATCCTACTTAGAAAAAGTACATGGGTAACTAACTGACATTCTGGTTGGCAATTTAAAACATGAATCTTATACAAGTCCCATCTTGATATAGAAGTTATAACAAGAATGATAGACAAGGCTAGCTCCCTGCCACCACTAAATACCCCAGCCAAAAGGAGTAGGATAAATGTAAAACAAAGACATGTTCCTATGGAAATCCCCTCACCCCTAAATCCTGATTAGTGGAGTAACTTGGCACAGAAGTTGATGACTTTGGAAGTTAAAAATCTTGTGAGAGCTAAACTTGAAGGTCATGGTTCAGTTGTTGAATCAGGGCCTTGGCCCTTATTGACCAGTCATGGGGCGTATGTTCAGTAAACTTTGCCCGTTTGACTGAGATGAGTTTTTGTGTGTTTGTGATCCCAACAACCCACAACTAGACAATATGCAGAGTAAGACATTGTAATAGTTGGTTATAAATGAGATGCATTTATCTACCCTTCTTCAGTCAAGGCTCAGAAGAGCAGGTGGGAAAAATTATAAGAGCTAGAAGTGATGGATGAATGCTCAAAACAGAATCTTTCGCATTCCACATGCCTCACAGACATATGGACGCACAGAGACTGTAGAATGTGCAGACCTGCAGAAGTTCAAACCAGACAAAATTCTAGCATGAAGAAGGGGAAATGGACATAAAATCCCAACAATGACCAGGAATCTATTCACAGCTGACTTTTACTGGGAAAAGGAAAACTTGTTTTTCTAATGTTGTGACGTTGGGATATCAACTACATTGCAGTGTAGGTTCATGCCCAGGAGTAGTTTGGATAATACAAAATAAAATCCACAGCTTTGTTCGTTTTGTTTTGTTTATGTGTATATTATTTTTTACTTTTTGTTTTATTAGACTTTATTTGTTTTTTGTGTATCTGATTACTTTTTGAGAGACCGAGAGACAGACAGAGAGAGAGAGAGTAGGCATAAAGTTTGGTGCATTGGAAGGTAGGAAGTGTATGGGAAAATTTATGTGAAGGGAAGAATATGATCAAAACATATTATATAAAATATAAAATCAATAATAACGAAAGAAAAAAGGAAGTGATCAAAGACAGAGGCCCCAGGAGAAGTCAAATCTTTTAGTTCTTTCATTGGAGTTCTAGCCTTCAAAACAAGAATTTCATGCTATTTAAGTAATTTCTCCTATAGTGCTGGGCTAAGGCTGTATGAATATTTCCCACAACACCTAAAGCATAAATTATAATGTTAAATAAATTCCTTAGCTAAATGTGTAGTCATTTTTCCCATGTGTTTCTAAACTTATTTCACAAAGGGATATATAAACAAAGGTGGATACCAGAAAAATTCAATTTAATGAACCGGTACGATTACATGCAGAGCATATCTGAGGGGATGCTCACAGGAACCAATGGGTTCTTCACCCAAAGGCTATGAATTCAAGCCTCAGTAGTTTAGAGGTGTTATTTTCTCCACAAATTCGGTGGCTTATACCTTTAATTTCATGAGAAAGCTGCTAGAACTTTGTGAGTTGCAGGACAGCCTAGATACTTAGTAAACCCCGAGCTTGCCTGGATTAAGTTATGACCCTTTTAAATGAATGAATAAATAAGAGGTTTCACAAAGAAAATTACTGAATTAAAGTTGGGACAATAGTGTGACCAAATCAGAGTTTATGGTGATGTCATAATATTTGGGGCCACTTATTAAATTGACAATATATTTGTCTTTGTACTGAAGTTTAATTTCTGCTTGATTAGAAGATTACTAAATGTGTGATTTTATTAAACTTAAGTCAACTGCTATTTTAAATGAAAATAACCTTCAAGTACATTATTTTTGTGGCATGCAAAAATAACAAGTTCAAAGATAATTTTTAATTTTACTATTTTTTCTAAGTAATTTTTGTATATACATCCTAATTTCTTCACAATCTTTGGATAGCTCTAAACCCTCTAGTTGACGTAGACTCATTTTTAAATTGCACATCACTTTAGAATAATCTTCATCATTCTCCACCATGTGATTCTATTTTAATCATCATCACCCTCTTTCCTGTGTAATTAAATTATCATACTTGAATAAACTGTGTAGCGATTTGGCATATATATATATTCACAAACAAGCAGACAAGACACTAAATAATTATATCCTATCTTAGAGAGTTAAGTGTAAGGGTCTATAAAAATTGAAAAATAAATGTGCTAAAATCACTCATAAATTGTTACTTAATAGTTTATTTTTAATGTTTACTTTGAAATAGAAGAGGAACATATGGAAATAAAAATTAAAGTAGCACATCAGTAGGAGCAATAAAATGTTGAGATTAAGATTAAGTGTGCCTTTACACACTAACTTTACTGAAAGAGAAGACTCTGCAATAGTTAAAGTCTTTGAATATTGTAGCTCAAATGAATTTCCTAAACCCGAACTGTCCTTGTGTTTAACCCTCCTACTGTTGTTGTATTTTAAAAATAATAATCTCTGTTTAATTTATTAGAAACACAGCCACAGCCCATGTATTAGTGACACTCTTCTCTGTGTAGATACTAAAACTGTTAAATTGCTATCAGTAATTCACTTAATACAGTTTGAGAAAGGCCCACCAAGTACTTTGCTTCAGAAACTTGTTCTTGAGTTATACCAAAGAGAGTCTCCATCATATGAGAAAATGGAGAGGGTCTTCCCATATATAGGTAGTGCACGCAATGTGGAACTGTGTTGTGGACAACATTAGAAAGGGGAGATTGTTCAAGTGCCCTGGCAGATTTGTGTGGCTCTGAGATTACAAAGGTGGTGCTACTTTTCCTAGATTAGTAGTCCGTAACTGCTGTAGTACTTCACTGAGGAGTGAGGCATTGTGGTATCCACCCTGGGGTGTCAGCTATTGTTTTGATTGTGTACATCTTGTTGAGATGACCACATTGTTAAGGTTCAATGGTTCCAGCAGCACTGTCATAATAGAAGACATTACTTAACTGCAGATGCCTAAGTCTTCTGGCTTTTACAAGCTTTATACTCTACTATATTCATCCCCACTTTGGTGTAGAAATTTTATTGTAGATGGATCAATGAGGAATGGGCACCACATTGCCAGCTCTTCTTTGCCTTTTGATCACATAGGGATTTCCATAAATCGTGTTATCTGCTGCAAAAATGAAGCTTCTTTGACAAAGTGTAATAGATAAACTTCCCGTTGTATGTATACATATAGATATGTAATCCTACAACTGTGACTGTCTTAAAAGCCAATTTTGAAAGATTATTTTTTAATATTAAAATGTTCTCTTATGTATTACACTCCCCCAGCAGTTTCCCCTCTGTTCTTTGGCAATCCACCTCCTCCATGACTGCCTCCTCTGGCACAGACCTCTCAGGAATATGAAACAAATATGGCATATCAAGTTGAAAAAAGATTAGGCACCTCTCTCATATTAAGACTCAACAAGGCAAACATGTAGGAGAACAAGCTTCTTAAAGGCAGGCAAAAGAGTCAGAGACAACACATGTTCCTACTGCTAGGAGCCCCACAAGAACACCAAGCTACACAACCATAACATGGATGTAGAGTGCCTAGCATGCTCCCTGATTTTTGGTTCAGTATCTATTAATGCCCCTGAGTTCATGTTTTTTCATTCTGTGAGTTTTCTTCTGATGCCATTGATCCCATGGCTCCTAAATTTCCTCTTCTGGGAAACTTTAGCAAGGTTCCAAAGACTGTGCCCAGTGTTGTGTAGACGAAAGAAAACAGTCCTCCATTTCTAGTGAGAGTAGAAACTTGTACAGCCATTTAAAATTAATTTGGCAGGCTTTCAGAAAATTGATAATAAATCAATCTTGAGATCTAACTATACCACTCACAGGAATATATCAAAAACAAAAAAAAAAACCCCAAAAAACAAAAAACAAAAGCAAACAAACAAGCAAAAACAAAACAAAAAACACCCTAACATCATGACCCTTGATCAAGTATGTTCATATCAGCTTTATTTGTAACAGCCAGAAATGAAACCGAACTATATGTCCCTCAACTGAAGAACTGATAAAGAAAATGTGGCACATTTAATACAATAGAGCATTACTCAGCTGTTAAAAACAATGACATCATGAAATTTTTCGACAAATAGATGAAACTGAGAAGGAGAAATCGGAGATGTGATTTTTAACATGAGGATTATGACTGCTGTTTGGGGTGTGTTTTGTTTGTTTTGTTTTTTGTTTGTTTTATCAGCTTTCTTGTAAAACTGCCTTGGTTTGATTTCAAGATATGTCTTCTTGGTATTCTTGCCTCTATTTCTGAATTAGCAATGAAAAACATTACATGTAAAACGCTTGTTCAAACAGTGAAGTAAATAGTCTCTTTCGGAAATTGGGAATTTAGGTGTACATTTCAAAATGTACTAAAATTTTAGATGTCACTTAACTAGGTTCCTCCAGAGTCACAGGCAGCTTTTCTGCTCTCAGATTTTCTCTGCTTCATCAGTATCTAATGAAGAGTCTCACACATACTAGGAAAGAACTCTCTACCTCTGGGCTACAGCCTCAGCTCTGGCCTGAATCCATGTCTTGGGATAATCCTGTAACTATAACTGTCAATTAGGCTACTCTGATTAGATAGTGGAAGGAACTTAAAATAATCAAGTATTATTTTAATTTTACATTAAAGTAATTTCACAGGGAGTATGGAAATGATAATAGAGGAGTTTGAATAGAAATTCCCAAGAGGAAACATCTGAATTTGCTATTAAATATTCTATTCTTTATTCTTGTTTGTCTCTTTGTTATCCCAAATAATAAATCTTTGTGCTTTCTTAATACACTCAGACTTACAATTTGCCCATATATTTGTTTAAAATAGGAAGTCAAAATTTGTATCTGCACAGCAGAGATATATGACATATTATTATTTCCTCCTCTATTCTGAACTATTACTAATTTTAGTACATAACCTCTCCATCATTTACTTCTACTCTCATATATGAATGAGGTATAAAATATAGTTTATGACTATAAACTATATAAATTATACATGAATATATAATTCAATATTTATATTAAACTATATTCTAAAAGTGGAAATAATATTTTTAGTTTGTTTTTCTTATCATTGCAATATCCAATTGTATATGTTTTCCTGAAATTATTGTAACTTCATTTTTTATAGCTTAATAAATTTCATTGTGTCTATGTGCCATATTTTTTGTGTTGCTCTGCTGATAGATAAACCTTGACTATTATAAATAGTGCAAATGTATGCTCAGTTATAGCTAGTTTCTTTAGAAATGGTATGGTTGAGTCATATATTAGTATTTTTTTCACAATACTCACTGCTAAGATGATAAGAATTAATTCAGACTTTTATTGGTTATTTCTATTTCTTACTTTGAGAACATTCTGTTCAATTTATTTGCCAGAAGATTTTTAAAAGTTTAATATTTTAATTTCTTTATAAGATACAGATAATAATCTCTCAGTGTTTATGGTCAGTAATTGGTTTTGTCTGTCTCTTTAACCTGCTGGTCATTTCAGGGCTTTGTAGAAGCCTTTTCATTTCTCATTTCCTTGAGCAAGGTTGATTTCTTCCATCCAATCTGCCTGTCTCTTTAGTCTATGATCATTTCCTTGCATTTTAGAATCTTTTTCATTTCATATGATAATATTTATCAATTTTATGATTTTGTCCTGTACAAATGGAGTCCTTTGCATGAAGGTCATGTCTATCACTTGTTCTTGAAGCATTTTCCTGTGTAGTTCCAAAGCCCACATTCTACCCAAAGGTTATTATTTCACAATAAATTGACTTTTTTTCTGCAGGGTGAAAGATACAGATACTCTTGCTTATATATGTGGATATTCAGTTTACAAAGCACCAATTGTTGATGGGCTATCTTTGTACCCAATGTATTTTACAACTCAGTTGAAGATGAGGTGAATGTAGTTTATCTCTGTATCCATTGTATTGGACTGTTTTTATGTGGGTGCCAAGCTGTTATGATTCTGATTCTATAGAATAGTTTGATTTGTTTTTAATAATATTTGTTTTTACTTTTTCTGCTTGAGATGGTTTTGACTCTTGTGATCTTTTATAGTTCCATATTAATTGTAAAATGATTTTTTCTAGTTCTTTGAAGAAAATTGTAAAAATTTATTTGTATGAAAAGATCATAATAATAAAGCCATAGTCACAACATTATTTATCAAATTCCATTATTCAGTAAATTCATGAGCTTGGGGGCTTTTTCTATATTGTGTTATCTTCAGAAGTTATCTTTTTTGGTGTTAACTGTATATAATTTTAAAATATTTTTCTATACCTGGGTTAGGTTTAATCCTAAGATTTTGGTTGCTTTTAGGATATTGTAAGTGGGAAATTTTTTCTCTGATTTTTTTCTCATATATTTTATTACTGATATTAACATATATTTCCCTAATCATTTTATAAGCAGATTTGACACTCTGCCATGGTGAATGTTAATTGGACAGGTACAGAATTGTCTGGTAGAGTCTTTAATGTCTTCTAAGAACAGGATGCCATCTACAAATAGGGACATTTTATTTTTATGCTTGCCAATTTTTATCTATTATATTTTTACTTTTTCTAGTGTTATTGGTCTAGCTATGATCTTTAGTGTCATTGTATTGAATATATCTGAAGATAGTAGCCAACTTGTTTATTGATGACTTCTGAGGACATGATTTGTTTTAATTTTCATACTTAGTATAATGTTATCTAAAGACTTATTTTACATAAATATTTATTGTGTTGAAATATATTCCTGCTATTTATAGTTTCATCAGGGATTTATCATGTGTCATGATATTTTTATATTGGTATTTTCTGCATCTTATTGGATGACCATGTGATCTTTTGTATACTGCACTACATATAATGATATATGTATATATATATGTATATATATGTATATATATATATATACATATATATATTCATTCTTTCTAACACTGGAATGAAAGGAACTTGATCAAAATGTCTGTTATTATTACTATGATATTAATACTATTTTCCAATTTTTAATGAGGATTGTATCACCATTTGTTAAGAAAATTGGTTCTGATGTTTCTTATTGTGACTATGTCAGATTTGGGTCTCAGTATAATACTGATTCCATAGAAGAAATTGAATAAGTTTGGTAATGCTCATTTGCTTTTTATCATTTATTTGATTTTTATTTTATTTTTAGAGAATTTTATGCATGTTCTTTTTATTAACTTCATTTCTATTACTCTCTCTCCTCCTTCAATTCATCTAATATCCCTTCCACTCCCTTATAATCTGACCACTTAAAGCTGTATAGTAAATGGATTCCACACCCTCTCTGTGTTAGAAGCTCTTTATTAACATGTGTAACTTTGTGAAACTATATATATATGTATATATATATATAGACATATATATATATATATATGATAAGTGCAGACTGATAAGGACATGAGAAAAGAGGAATAGCCTTTCACTACTTGTGTGAATTCTACATAGTATAGCTACTATGGAAATCTATGTGCAGGTTTCACAAAAGCTAGACACCGAACTATATATAGCTATACCCTCATATACTCAGAAGATTCAGTATTGTACTATGATGATAGTATCCTAATATAAAGATACTTGCTATTATAAATTCATTGTTGATAGCATCACAACAAATAAGGAAGATAGTATCCATTGCCATAAACTGATTGATAAATAACAAAACATGCTACAATGCACACATATTTTAAAGTCCAGTGTAAACATGTTTTCATAAAATGTTTCAAAGATGATTTTATTTATTTGAAGTTCATTACAAAATATATGTATAGAACTTTTCTTGCCAGTTCTCTGTCTTTTTGTGTGTATGTCTGCTAACATTTTTTGTTTTTACATCTATACTTTAGAATATAATTGTTAAGAATATTTTCTAATTATTCACCAAATATTAATTTCATTATGGCAGAAATGGTTGGATTTCAATCACACACACACACATACACACACACCACACACATACACACACACACACACATATATTCATGTATATATACACTTTAACTGATTTGGGGCTATTTGCCTCTTTGCTAGACAATGTTTGCAAAGAAATTATCTGATAACTTTCTTTGGTAGGAACTATAGAGATATCAGTGCATTTTGAAAACTAACCCTCAGGAACATTTTTTCCACTCAAATGTTCCTATGCTTATTTAGAACTTTAAGTTTTGAAGATTAAATGAGAAGCCGTAATCTTTCTTGCCCCCAAATATTAGGGGAAAATGTGTTAAATGCTAAAAAATGTGCTTCTTAAAAAAGGTGTTAGTTCTAACTACTATAAATGTGGCTGCTATGATCATAGTGGAGCGTGTGTCCTCTTTACATGTTAGAGTTAGAACATCTTCTTGGTATGTGCCCAGGAGTGGTATAGCTGGGTCCTCAGATAGCACTATATCCAGTTTTCTGAGGAACCACCATGCTGATGTCCATAGTGGTTGTACCAGCTTGCAATCCCACCAGCAATGGAGGAGTGTTCCTCTTTTTCTACATCCTTCCCAGCATCTGCTGTCACCTGAGTAATTTTGATCTTAGCCTTTCTGACTTGAGGTGGAATCTCAGGGTTGTTTTGATTTGCATTTTCCTGATGACTAAGGATGTTGAACATTTCTTTAGGTGCTTCTTGGCCATTCGAGTTTCCTCAGTTGAGAATTCTCTGTGAAGCATGCTTCCCCATTTTTAATAGGGTTCTTTGGTTTTCTGGAGTCTTAACTTCTTGAGTTCTTGTATATATTGGATTTAGCCCTCTATCAGATGTAGGGTTGGTAAAGATCTTTTTCCAATCTGTTGGTTGCCTTTTGTCCTATGATAAGAATAGACCAATCTGTAGTCTTTGATATGTTTACTGCCACTTCAACCAGAAGCTGGAAACAACCCAAATGTCCCTCAACAGAGGAATGGATACAGAAAATGTGGTGCTTTTACACAATGGAATACTCAGCAATTAAAAACAATGACTTCATGAAATATGCAGGCAAATGGATGGACCTAGAAAATATCACCCTGAGTGAGGTAACTCAGTCACAAAATAACATACATGTTATGTACTCACTCATAAGTGAATATTAGGCGAAGAGCGTGGAATACACAGGACACCACTCAGGGACCACGTGAAGCTCAAGAGTAATGAAGATCAAAGAGTAGATGCTTCAGTTGAACTTGGAAGGAGGAAAAATAATTATGGGAAGTAGAGGGTGAGGGGAACTTGGAAGGAAGAGAAGAGGGGGAGGGGAAAATAAAGGAAGAATCAGGTATGGGAAGAGTTGGAGGAGATGTACAGAGGGTCAGAAAATTGAACAGAGGGATGTAGCAATGGGGATGGGGAACTTGTGGTAGCCACAAGAAAGTCCCAGATGTCAGACAAGCAAGAGCCTCCCAGGACCCCAAGGAGATGGACGACATTAGCTGAGATACCACACTAAGGGGAGGGAGAAACTGTAAAGACAATATCCAGAGGTTAGGCATGGGCCATCCACCCATCTCCAAAATTTTAACTCAGAATTGCTCCTGTCTAAATGTAATACAGGGACAAAGAGTGCAGCAGGGACTGAAGGAAAGGCCATTCAAAGACTGTCACAGCTAGGAATCCATCCCACATGCAGACAACAAACCCAGACAATAATGCTGATGCCAAGAAGTACTTGCTGATAGGAGCCTGATATAGCTGTCTCCTCAGAGGCTCTGCCAGATGATGACCAATGCAGATGCGGAGACTCCCAGCCAACCATTGGACTGAGCACAGGAAGCCTAATGGAGGGGTTAGGGGAAGGATTGAATAAGTTGAATGAGCCTTATCTGGCATCAATGGGAGGAGAGGCCCTTGATCCTGTGAAGGCTTGATACCCCAATGTAGAGGAATGTTAGGGCAGTGAGAAAGGAGTGGGTAGGTAAATGGGGGTAACATCCTCATAAAAGCATTGTAAGGGGGGATAAGATGGAGAGGTTACAGAGGAGAGACCGGGAAAGGAGATATTGTTTAAAATGGAAGTAAATAAAATATCCAGTTAAAAGATGGTATTAGTTATCTTTCATAGCTTCTAACCTCAGAGCTCAGGATGTCACAGGGTTACAGAGGATTAGAATTTCAGACTGGTAAAGTTGTTTGATCATATACAATAAAAAAAATAATGAACACATGTGAAACATATTATCTATTATTGAATGACCAAGCAGTAAATTAGGGGAATTCCCATTAAAGGGGATTTTTTCCTCTCTGTTGAATTGCCATGTATTTTTTATTGATTCTTTTTGTAGTTTCAAATATTCTTCTTTATAATAGTCTTTATCTCTTTCATGTTTGAGAATGTCAACCTCAATACATTCATAAAATATTCATCCCATATTCAAATTAAGCACTTGGAAGTTAAAACTCTTTGCTATTTATTTGCTTTCTGCTTTTTTGTCTGTTTCACAGAAATAATTTTATTAACATGTATCCTATTTTTTTTATTTAATATTTTATGGATGTATTTATTTTTACTGTATATGTATAAGTGATTTTCCTACATCTATGTATGTGAGCTAAGTTCATGCCTGGTGCTAGACCTCCTAGAACTGGAGCTACAGATAGTTGTTAGGCTGCTCTGTGGGGTCTTGGAGTTTGTCTTCAGGTCCTCTGAAGGGCAATAAGAGCTTGTAGCTGTTGAGCCAGCTATCCAGCCTGTGCATTCTAATTTTTATTGCATTTTCCTACTGCTCATAGATTTTACCTTATATGGGCTTTATTTTTATTTATTTACCTATTTATTTACTTACTTTGTTTTTTAATTTCAAAATTGAACAAAATGTCTCATACAACTGAAGTAGGAAAGAATGAGCTTCAAATGTTGAACTTCTATTGGGGATTGTCTGTGTTTTCCTACAGACAAGGTGATGTTTTTAAAGTGTTTGCTCTTTGTAAACATTAGCAACTTGCCTTTAGTTCAAGAATGTTGACAATGGACAGCTTTGACATCATTGACAATTATATTCATTTTGGAATTCCCATAGTAAAAAAGGCCTGCTTATATATTGAATATAGCCCACATTTCCTATTATTGATTAAAAAGGAAAAACCTTAACATGATAAATGAATTACTAGCATTTTGTTGAATTATCATTGATGAAGGAAACTATCAAACATTCAAGTAATGAATACAAGGATTATATACAGGAGAAATTTTCTTTTTAGTTTGTGTTTTTCTGTTATGGATTTCTGTTTGTATTTTTCTGCTTCCTCAAGAGGGGTGACCCAAAGAATGAGTAGATCATGTACTCAGGTAATGTCAGGTGAAATCTTAGTCAAATAAAAGCTAGAGACTGATTTAGCAGTGGAAGAAAAAGGCAGAGTTGAAAGTTTAGAGAAGGAAAAGAAAGAGGAGAAGAGAGACAGAGGACTGAGGGAGGAGATGATGGAAGAGAGGTTGAAGATGTAGCAGAGCCATGTGACCTGGAGGAGCTGTAAGTAGTTAACATTTCATAGATGTGCAATAGAGTAGTGTAGTGGTATATTTGTTCAATCTAAGTGTGCAGCTTGTCATTATACTATTGAGTTGTGTGTTCGTTGCATGGATATTTTGGGGTTGGAGATTTACATTCATAAATCTGGCTGGTATAATTCTCTATTGTTTTTATTTCTCAGGGCTAAGAAGAGCTGGGTGAGCTGTAGCTGGGCTTCTGCAGGCCAAGCATGGCAGGATGGATGGCCTGAGAAATGCAACTCCAGGCATTTCATGTTAAACTGGTTTGGTTAGCTCAGCATGCTAGCTATGGGCACCTGGGCAAGACTGCAGCATAGAGCTAGCCATGGTGGAAGGTGGGAGGTGGGGGGGAGGGTTGAAACTTCCAATGCCAGAGAATAGCCAGATTTAGCATGGGGTTTATTTAAAACTACAAACCACATTGTTCTCTTCCTGTTACTATCTCCTTATAAAATGTAACTTTATCTTTATATCTACAAATTTTGGAAACAAAATTTTCAGCGTTTAATATTATTTTAAAAATGACATCATTACATCCCTGATTTTCTTTAGTGATTTACAACTGATGGAATACTGTTAATATTTATCCAGAATTACTAAAATTAATACAATGTTTTCTTTACTACAGAAATATTATCCACCCAAAAATAAAAATCAGTTTTAACTTTTTCCTCTGTAGATGTTAAGCTTCCATATCTTTTACTTTCTGAAGTATTAGTCAAATATCTGAATGTGTATATATCTTTTCAAAAAATCCTATTTCCATACTAAATTCTCATTTTGCAAAAAAAAGTCTCATTTTGAACATGGTTCTAATGTTTATATTATCAAATATTTTATTATGAAGTATATGTCATCTAAATGCTTTACATTCTAACATAATTATAATAAACATTCCTACACACCTAAAACAGATGTGGTGACTAAAAAGAAATTTAATCAGACTTCATTATTCCCCATAGTTGTGATAAGACTTAGAAAAGCACTCTATCAGTTTATGGTCAGTGGTCTCTGTTATTCCTGGGCCATGTTGAGGCCAGTCATCATGGCCCTGTGGGAATGGAGCAGTGTGTCTGCTGTCTCCTGACAGCTAACACAAGCGTGAATTCTAAAGCCAGACATTTCCTCTCTCCTCCTCTACTTTATCTGGCTTCCAGCCAATGAAATCATGCTGCTCATCTTCAGGGTGGAAACTTGTTCCTCATTTACAATCTCACAGAGACAAAACTCTGAAACTACTCTTGCAGATACACTTATTATGTGTTAATAGTCTTCTAACATGATCCATGAAACAGTAGTATTAGAAAAATATTATCCTAAGAAATGCTAATCTGTAATTGGAAGGTAAAAATTTGTGGGAGATACAACTTAGCAGATTAATAGCTCTGTCTTTAACTTTTGGCAACTGAAGTACATAACCAATAACTGTGATATTCTCTAAAATCAACCATTCCCCAGTTAGTTAAGAAATATCTTTCTTTTTTTCTTTCTTCCTTCTTTTATTATATTTATTATTATTACTGTTTTAGTTTTTTATTGATTTTTTTGTGAATTTCTTTTTTTATTAGATATTTTCTTTATTTACATTTCAAATGTTAGTCCTTTTGCTGCTTTCCTTTCCGAAAACTCCTTATCCCATCCCTCCTTCCCCTTCCCCTGCTCACCAACCCACTCACTCCAGCTTCCGTGTGTTCTGGTATTCCTCTACACTGGGCCATTGAGCTTTGCCAGTGCCTGACAAATACAGAGGTGGATGCTTGCAGCCAACTGTTGGAATGAGCATAGGGTCCCCAATGGAGGGACTAGAGAAAGAACCCAAGTAGCTGAATGGGTTTGCAACCACATAGAAGGAACAATGCGAACCTACCAGTACCCCCAGAGCCTAGGGACTAACCCACCTACCAAAGAGTACACATGGAGGGAGCCATGGTTCCAGCCACATATGTAGCAGAGGATGGCATTGTTGGACAGCAATGGAAGGAGAGGCCCTCTTGGTCCTGTGAAGAAATGTCTTTCAAAGACAAAACCGATATTGTGCTTTCACATTAATTTAATGAGAAAATCTGTTAAACAGTATCCCTTTCTGCGACTGGTAAAAGAGTAGTAACAGCAAAATTGGTCAGTAACAAAGAAAATTTCTAAACAATCTTTATTTGACATATGTGATTACATTTCTCAAATACTGGATTATCTGATGTTCAATATCTGTATTCCACCCAGGGCCAGAAAACCATGCAGCCTCTGTTCTAAAATATTCCCCAGTGATCATTCAGTGATAACATTACATCACATAAGACCTCAATAGTATGAATATTAACATGTTTTTATTGCTCTATATCACAGTAACTGTCTTGCTTTTTAATTGCTGTGAGAGAAATTCTGGCAAAGGTAACCCAAAGGAGAAAAGTTGTCTGTTGGCTTACAGTTCCAGAAAGGTACAGTCCATTTTACTTTAGAAGACATGGCAGATTTTAGGGATTGCCTTAGGCAGGAGTAAGAAGGTGGCTGATGATGACAATGTATCTGCTCTCATAAACAAAGCTGCAATAGAGAATGAAAGCTGGTTATAAAGTCTAATGTGTTCCCACAGAAACAATTCCTCCAGCAAGGATCAGCCTCCTGTCAGGTGAGTAATGTTTTCAAGAAGTGCAGCCAGCTGGGGTATAAGTATTCAAACACAAAAAACTTTGGGGAGTATTTTACCTAGGAATGGAAACAATCTTTTTTAGGTTAATAAAATGGAGCTCTAATGATAATCCTACTTATAAAGTGAAATATTTCATTTTGAGTTCAGGTTTTCAGGTTTCTTCCATGGCTGCTTTGTCTATGATGACATATCATAGCAAGAACATGAAATATAGTTAACTCCCTTCTTGATGGCCATAGAGGTAAAAATCAAAATTAATTAAATATTACGTGATCCTAGTGAAGAGTATGTACTCAATAACACTAGAGCCTGTCACTATGATCGTCTTCCAATTTGCACTATTTCCAAGGTTACCAAATATGGAAATACGAGTAAATTCTGAGAGACTCAACATCCAAACAGCCAAGGTACTCTCCTTCTCTATTTCTGCATAGTTCTTCAATAACAAATAGCAAA
Organism: Mastomys coucha; assembly: GCF_008632895.1. Classification (NCBI taxonomy): domain Eukaryota; kingdom Metazoa; phylum Chordata; class Mammalia; order Rodentia; family Muridae; genus Mastomys; species Mastomys coucha. The sequence continues at coordinate 77,883,120 of NW_022196896.1, read as the reverse complement.
TTGAATAATGTAACTTTTAGACTCTAATGTAATCAGTAAATGGAGGAAGGAAGCAAAGAAGATATGTCCACTCCTCTTCAGAGTAGCAAGTATGAACTTTTGTATGGTTCCCCTGCTTTGTGTTTTACTTATTATAAGAAGTTAAGCTTCATGACTATTTGTAATTTTCTGACAATTGTTAGGAAAAATGAAGAGGAAATATTTTGTACCTAAGGTTCATTATGTTAATATGTGTGTTTCACGTTTATACTAACAATCAAGTATAAATGTACACCATATTTTTAATAAAATGAAAAAAAAACCCAAAATATTCTTTCTTTGTTTCAAAATTTCCAATCAAAATGGGAAGCCCAATTTACCCCTTGCTGGCACTTTAATAAGATTTCCAAATTGCAAATCTAACTCAGAAAGCCAGCTGTGAAAGTGTGCCCTGTTGACAGACACTGTGGTTTTAGCAGTGTAATTTGCTGTTGTTCAGCTTTAGTGACCTCTTAAGAAGTAAAATAAAAACACTGTTCTAACATCTGAATCATTTCAGAAACTTCTCTTACGCTTAGCAGCAGAAAGGTCTCAAAACAAAGAAAGTCAGTAGTGAAACAAGGTGAGAGAAACTCTTAATAATTTTAGAGTGCCACAACACAAGTCATAATGAAGAAATAGAATATAGAAAGATCCAAGGCATGTCTTAGTCCTACATCTGTCAGTCTCTGATACTTTTGTTTCACTTATATTTTAAAAGTGGATTATTGGAGCTAATGTAAAAGTTGTGCATGAATTAAACTCTGTTTTACTCATCATTACTCATTCAAGGGGACAAAATTCAATGCACTCACTAAAAGATTTCTTTATTTATTTATCTATTTATTTACTTACCTTTTTTTCTTTTTTTTTTTTTTTTTTTTTTTTTTTTTTTTTTTTTTTTTTTTTT
>NW_022196896.1:77873589-77881883 GCF_008632895.1 Mastomys coucha | reverse complement strand
TTTTTTTTTTAAATTTTTAAAAAATTATTTTATTTAATTTTATTTTTGGTGATTTAGTCTTCGCATGTATATTTGTATACCATGTATACCATGTGTTTCTGATGCCCTTGTACTTAAAATTAGAGATTCACATGTCACTAAACTGGATCTATAAAAAATGGGTAGCTACCAGATTGTTCTGAGATATTGAACCATAGTACCCTAGAAGAGCAGCCAGTACTCCAAATCACTGAGCTACCTCTTTAGCTCTAAAACTTTCATAACTGTGTAAGAATTTTAAAAAGTGTGTGCACATTATTGGCTATGTTATTTAAAATAAAAGACTATTTCATGATATAGTTGGTTTCAAGTTTTGAAAACATTACAAAATAATACTGAGGTACTAATTTTTATCTATGAGTTTAATGTTTTAAAATTTGGCAATGCATCACAAAAATGTATTTTTCTTGTGGAGTGACCACACTAATATTCTCTGTATATTTCTACCTCAGACTATGTGCTATCAACACAGGCACATTGACAATATTTGTATTTATATTTTTATGGCAAGAGCCCTAGCATATAGAAATTATCAGGAAATACACCAAAAAAGTTAATCAAATAACAGATATTATTTTACCATAAGGTTCTAAGAGTAAGCTCATTTCATGCCTGTCTTGTCATAGCAACTAGAGTCCAACTCTCCTGTGACTCTCACTGTTCTGCCAGTGCCAGATAAAATGTCACAGTTTCACTTTTTCAGTTGAAGAAATTGAGTCGAGTAGCAGAAATAAAAGAGTCTCATGAGATGACTGTCTTTCACAATATGCCAAGAAGATTAAGGCTTCATGTTTGTGATGAGTTAGTATAGATTGGGGTTGTATTTATAGAATATGTGTGGTAAAAGCCAATTATATATTCTGTAAACCCACATATGTTTGCATAATTTTCTAGAACGAAAGGCTTCTATTCTGACTGATTTTAAAACTTCAACCAGAACATTACTTCTTAGTTTCAAAGTGCTTTATAAATTGTAGTTGCTTGTTTTGATGAATTGGAAACACTAGTAGACAATAATGAAAAACAAGCTTTTTTTTTCTTGTAATAATAGTATACACAATTAACTGCAGGGTTAAATGAAGTTTTCCTGATAGGTTCATAATGACCTCCATTTGTATTTAAAGTAACCTCTGGAAGTTTTATATTAGGTAGAAGCAATAAGACTATGAAAGCTAAAGAAAATAATACAAACAGTGAGACCTTGAGTACTTGCTACGCACACACTCGTCTACTCCAGTCACATCCAAAATATCGGGGATATAATCCTGATAAAGGATAGAGGCAATAAGACCCCAAAAGGGGTTTTGTGCCTCCTGCATTTCAGACTAGTCACTGGTATCCCGTAACTCAGACGTGTTCCAGATTAGTCTTTCCAATCATCAACACGCCCCCATAATTAGGCATAAAGGTACCCCAAGAAATGATTCGTAAATGGTTAAGATTGGGCATTGTCTCCTGGCCGACACAATGTTTCCAACTATCCTTGTCTAATACCAAGCTGTCCATAGCTCGCAATTTCTCTAGCAATAGAGGTCGAGTACATTCCTTAGGGCAATAGATGGTTTAATGTTTTAAGTACTAGAGAGTAATCGAAGGGCTTCCACTCAAGGACATTAACTAGAAGTGTTAGGTCAGGTCGGAACTCCTCACTGCCTGCCCCGAGCTTAGAAACTAGCAGGAAATGCTAGATTGAAATCTCCTGGTCATTGCCTCCAGCAGAACCAGAGAATTAGCCTAGGAATATCAAAATACCTCAACAGGGAGGTCTCCACTCCTCTTCCTCCTGCTTCACTCCTAGCTACCAGACCCTGCTGACCTTGGTGTGGGGGTCATCTGCCTACATGACTTCAGTCTTGCGTCCCCTGCTGTAACTCCCACCTGCCTACATGATTCTTGACATCTGCCCTGCTTGCTGTATGCTACTTAAGCCTGCTTTTCACTAGCACGAGGACTGAGAGAAGAAGAAGGACTTGGACTAGGACAAGGAGAAGGACTAGCACTTGGACTCGCAGAAGGACTAGCACTAGAACTTAGATGGGCTAGGACTCAGATTCATGCAATCCACATCCCCTGGGCCCAGAGCGCTTGTGCCCGGGGGATGCAGTACCAGTCCAGAGGAGATAGCTGCTGCTTTAGACCCAGAATGTTTTAGATAGCCTCAGATGTACCTCAACTATTGAGCTGCCAGATTTACCATCTCCCTTTTGCAATGACTGTAAAAGTCTGATGCCATTTCTAAGTAATACATTTAGATCTTATACTTCATGTGTCATCTCTGCCATCATTTCTTTGCCTACACCTTGTCGACCTGACAACCCCCGTTTCTCCCGCGGGTTGAGGGAGGCCCAGGTCGACTGGCCCGCGGCAAGTACTAAATAGGTACAGGATTCCCATTCAAGTGGGCACCATCATACCTGGCAAACCAAAGAAGCCAGTGAGGATAGAGTAATAACCCTAGGAATGCTGTTCATCTATAACCTGAAAACTAGAAATGAAGGGCATGTAGGAATTAAGGCTCTTCTTGACAACAATTATCATTTCTAATCAAAACACTGATTACAAAACTGTGATGCCTCCTACCTCTCCTCACATTTCTCCCACCTAGGCTACAAAGTAGGCCGGTCAGAGGCCCTGCAATGTCATAGACATTGAGCTTGGAAATGGGAATTTTGTTCATCAGGGCGGGCAGCAACAAAGTTCACCTTCTGTACCACTAGTAATCTGATGGGTACATTGCTCTTTCACACCTATTATTGGTAACAGAAAACCTTTTCCAGTGCCTCATGGACTTATGTAGCTAATGCAGATACGGGACTCCTGGTTTTGCTCAGTGGATAAAATGTTATAGCCTTCTGCTGTGTCAGTGACCACATAGATACAGGGATGTAGAGAACTGTAATCACAGGAAGATGTTTTACATAAAAGTGTGGTAGTCTCATGAATCCCCTCATCAGCTCTGCAATAACAAGAAGCCCCTCAAGGTCACCTTGAATAACAGAGGCAGATATTTTGGATAAATGGGAAAACTAAAATGACACACTTACTTACAAGAGACAGCAATCTATCCCACCACTCTTGTCTTGGAGACCTTTATAAAACACAAGCTTTAGGTGTTATGTCAAGACATTTATGTAAGTAAAAAAATAAATATGAATGAAAGTTCAAATCCAGGAAAATCCAAAAAAGGAATTGGTATTCAAGCACTTGAAAAGTAAATAAATAATGACTCTTGAGTTTAGTGAAAGAAAGTATGCCATACATACATATATACATATATACAAATATGTATATATGTATGTGTATAAATGGATATATAGGGTATACATGGCATACATATGTATATACTTATGTGTATATTATGTGTACTTGTGTGTAAATACAATATTGTTGGAAGTTTTAGATAAAACAGGGGACAGAAGAAATTGGAGCAAAATTTTCAAACAATAATGAGTGGCTTTGAAGACTCATCTTCCTTCCTTTCTGCAGCTCTGCTCAGAGCAGACCCTGTGGTCCTCCACCTCTCCTCCACCTCTGCTCAAAGCAGATCCTGTGGTCCTCCACCTCTCCTCACCCCTGCTGCAGCAGACCCTGTGGTCCTCCACCTCTCCTTCACCCCTGCTGCAGCAGACTGTACACTGAAGAAAAATACACTGTAACTTCTCTTCTTAACTGAAATATTAAAGCAACCAATTGACAGCTATCTTAACCCCCTGGATAGGCTCAGGCAAAGGCCTATTATCCTATGTCTTTACATCTGTGTTGAAAACATTTTCAGATGCCTGTAGAAGTGGACTCCTAAACTCTTTATCCTGTAACCAGCCCATTCTACTTAGCACTTTGTCCAAAATATCATTTATGTTGTATATGTTACCTTGAATTTTTATTCCAACAATATTAACAAAAAATTAATATTTTACAGTATGCCTTTGATTCTCCCCATGTTGGAAGCCTAGGTATACTTATGTTTATTTACAATCACACTCTTCTATATTAGATTCTCAATATCTACCCAATTTAATAAAAGGATATAAAAATAAATTTCAATTTTTCTGGTTATATGCTCCTATTTCTGATATAATGATATTGTTATGTCACCTTTTATTGTTTTCTAAACTTAATAATATATAAATACATTCATAATTGATTTATGTATAAATAACTGCTTGTTTTTCAATGTATATGTATATGTGTATGTTTATATACACACACACACACACACACACACATATATATATATATACATATACACATATTTATGTATATATATGCCAATCTGACAAGAAACTGTGTGGCTATATTAATTGCTGTATCTGCTAAGGTATATAATATAACAAACCATAATTTTGATTTGTTCTTATTTTATGTTTTGCCTTCAAGTATGTAAATATACCTTGATGTATATTTGCAATGCCTCTGAAGGCCAGAAATAATCATCAAATTCCTTGGAACTGAAATTATGGATTGTTGTAAGTAGAGACATGGGTAACCAGAACTGAAATCCAGAACCTTTGCAAGAGTAGCAGGTACTCTTAACTGCTGAGCCATCTCTCTAATGTCTTAGTACCCTCTTTTAATCAGTGTTCATGTGGTCTTCAGTTCTACAAATATTTATTGAACTTTTTTTTCTGATAAATTCTGGTCACAGAATCTTTTTTTTTCTTTTTTTTTCTTAGATATATTCTTTATTTACATTTCAAATGTTATCCCTTTTCCAGTTTCCACCCCCCCCAGAAACTCCCTATCCCATCCCACCTTCCCTGCTTCTATGAGGGTATTCCCCTACCCCACCCTCACATTTCCCAGCACTGGGGCATTGAGCCTTCACAGAACCAAGGGCCCCTCTTCTCATAAATGCCAGATACGGCCATCCTCTCCTACATATGCGAGTAGAACCACGGGTCCCAAAATGTGTATTCCTTGGTTAGTAGTTTAGACCCTGGGAGCTCTGGGGGGTGGGGGTCTGGTTGGTTGATACTGTTTTTCTTCCTATGGGGTTGCAAAACCCTTCAGCTCCTTCAGTCCTTTCTCTAACTCCTCTTTGGGGAACCATGCTCAGTACAGTGATTGGTTGGGAGCATCCACCTTTGTATTTGTCAAGCTTTGGCAGAGCCTCTCAGAAGACAGTAATATCAGGCTCCTGTCAGCATGCATATCTTGGCATACACAATAGTGTCTAGGTTTGGTGGCTGTGTATGGGATGGGATCCCTAGGTGGGGCAGTCTCTGGGTGGCCTTTTCTTCAGTCTCTGATCTACACGTTATCTCCATATTTGCTCCCATGAATATTTTGCTCCTGTTCTAAACAGGACCAAAGCACCTACACTTTGTTCTTCCTTCCTCTTGAGGTTCATGTGGTCTCTGAATTGTATCTTGTATATTTCGAGCTTTTGGGCTAGTATCCACTTGCCATGAATGCATACCATGTGTGTTCTTTTGTGATTGAGTTACCTCACTCAGGATGATATTTTCTGGTTCTATCCATTTGCCTAAGAATTTCATGAATTCATTGTTTTTAATAGTTGAGTAGTATTCTATGGTATAAGTGTACCACATTTTCTGTATCCATCTCTTTGTTGAAAGACATCTGAGTTCTTTCCAGTTTCTGGCTGCTATGAACTTAGCACATAACTAAGGCTGCTATGAGCACAGTGGAAAATATGACTTTGTTGTATGTTGGAAAATCTTTTGCGTATATGGCCAGGAGTGCTATAGCTGGGTTCTCAGGTAATATTATGTACAATTTTCTAAGGAACTGCCAGACTGATTTCCAGAATGGTTGTACTGGCTTACAATCTCACCAACAATCAAGGAGTGTTCCTCTTTCTCCACAAACTCACCAGCATCTGCTGTCACCTGAGTGCTTGATCTTAGCTATTCTGACTAGTGTGAGGTGGAATCTCAGGGTTGATTTGATTTACATTTCCCTGATAACTATGGATGTTGAACATTTCTTTAGGTGCTTCTCAGCCATTGAATATTCCTCAGCTGAAAATTCTTTGTTTAGCTCTATACCCCATTTTAATAGGGTTATCGGATTTTCTTGAGTTCTTTGCATATAGTAGATATTAGCCCTCTATCAGATGTAGGATTGGTAAAGATCTTTTTCCAATCTGTTGGTTGCCTCTTTGTCCCATTGGCAGTGTACTTTGTTTTACAGAAGCTTTGAAATTTTATGAGGCCCCCTTTGTCTATTGTTGATCTTAAAGCATAAGCCATTGGTGTTCTGTTAAGGAAAGATTCCCATGTGCCAATGTATTCAAGGCTCTTCTCCACTTTCTTCTCTATCAGTTTCATTTTATCTGGTTTTATGTGGAGGACTTTGATCCACATGGACTTTAGCTTTGTACAAGGGGATAAGGATGGATCAATTTGCAACCTTCTGCATGCTAACCTCCAGTTGTACTAGCACCATTTGTTGAAAATGCTGTCTTTTTTTCCCACTGGATGGTTTTAGCTCCTTTGATCAAGTGGTATGTGGATTAATTTCTGTGTCTTCAATTCTATCCAATCCATCTATCTGCCTGTCACTATACCAATACCATGAAATTTTTTTCACTATTGCTCTGTAATACAGCTTGAGGAGCAGGATGCTGATTCCCCCAGAAGTTCTGTGATTGTTTAAAATAGTTTTCACTATCTTGGGTTTATTTGTTATTTCAAATGAAATTGCAAATTCTTCTTTACAATCCTATGAGGAATTGAGGTGGAATTTTAATGGGGATTGCATTGAATCTGTAGATTGTTTTCAGCAATATGTGCATTTTCACTATATTAATCCTGCCAAACAGTTAGAATGAGAGATCTTTCCATCTTCTGAGAGTTTTGATTTCTTTCTTCATATACTTAAAGTTCTTGTTATATAGATGTTTAATTTGCTTAGTCAGAGTCACACCAAGGTATTTCATATTATTTGTGACTTTGGTAAAGGCTGTCGTTTCCCTAATTTCTTTCTCAATGTGTTTATTCTTTGAATAGAGGAAGGCTATTGATTTAAGTTAATTTTATGTCGCTTTCCCACTGGGCCACGTTCTTGTCCTGGTACCATTTGGCCTCAACACTAAGTTCTGGCGGGTTCTTGTTATTTTCTCCCAGCAAGCTACATCTCTCTTGCATGCAACACTTTACACACCCCCACAACATTCATCTAGCTAGCGTCTAGTACCCGGTAGGTAAAACATGACACTTAAGTTATTCTTAAGGCTTTCATATCCAATACTGTTTATATAATAATAACATCCCAATTTACAAGATGTCAATACAATAATTTCAGAACCAACTAATAAAGACAATATTTTGACCCAATTAATTTAACCTTGTAAAAATCTTAGCTTGGTTTTCACCACGCAGTGGCTGACTAGTCCTCATCGTCTGACTCCATGATGATCAACTATCTCCTCCTGCTCCTGACCTTTCTCCTCCTCCAACTCTAGTTCCACCTCTCTATTCCTCTTCAATCACAGGCCTGTCACTTCCCTAATGTGATTGGACAGAGAAAATACTGAAGCAGTTTTATATCTAGCCAACTTTTTGAAGTTGTTTATCACTTTTAATAGTTCTCTGGTAGAACCTTTGGGGTCACTTAAGTAAACTGCCATATCATCTGCTAATAGGGATATTTCACTTCTTCCTTTCCAATTTTATCTCTTTGAACTCCTTCTATTGTCTAATTGCTCAGGCTAGAAATTCAAGTACTGTATTGAACAAGTAGGAAGAGAGTGGGCAGCCTTGTTTAGTCCCTGATTTTAGTGGGATTGCTTCAAGTTTCTCTCCATTTAGTTTGATGTTGGCTATTGGTTTGTTGTATATTGCTTTTACTGTGTTTAGGTATGGGCCTCGAGTTCCTCTTCTTTCCAACACTTTTAACATGAAGAGATGTTGAATTTTGTTAAAAAGCTTTTTTAGCATTTAATAAAAGGATGTTGTTCTTTGAGTTTATTTCTGTAGTGTACTACCTTGATGGATTTTTGTATATGATCCATCCCTGCATCTCTGGTGTGAAGCCTACTTAATCTTGGTGAATGATCATTTTGATGTGTTCTTGGATTCGGTCTGCTAGAATTTTATTGAGTATTATTGCATCAATTTTCATAAGGGAAATTGGTCTAGAGCACCTATCTTTGTTGGGTCTTTGTGTGGTTTATGTATAGGTGTAATTGTGGCTTCATAGAATGAACTGGGTAGTGTTTCATCTGTTTCTATTTTGTGGAATAGTTTGAAGAGTATTGGTATTAGGTCTTCTTTGAAGGTCTGATAGAA
>NW_022196896.1:77863348-77873532 GCF_008632895.1 Mastomys coucha | reverse complement strand
TTTTTTTTTTTTTTGTTGGAAGACTTTTAATGACTGCTTCTATTTCTTTAAGGTATATGGGACTATTGAGATGGTTTATCTGATCCTGAATTAACCTTTGCACTTGGTATCTATCTTGAAAATTGACCATTTCATTCAGATTTTCAAGTGATGTTGAGTATAGGCTTTTGTTCTAAGATCTGATGATCTTTTTTGGTATTTCCTCAGTTTCTGTTGTTATGTCTTTCTTTACATTTCTGATTTCATTAATTTGGATACTGACTCTGTGCCCTCTGGTTAGTCTGGCTAAGGGTTTGCCTATTTTATTGATTTTCTCAAAGAACCAGCTCCTGATTTTGTTGATTCCTTCTATAGTTCTCTTTGTTTCCATTTGGTTGATTTCACCTCTGAGTTTGATTATTTCCAGCCATCTATTCCTTTTGGGTATATTTGCTTCTTTTTGTTCTAAAGCTTTCAGGTATGCTGTTCAGCTGCTAGTGTATGATCCCTCCAGTTTCTTTTTGGAGACACTCAGAGCTATGAGTTTTCCTCTTAGCACTGCTTTCATTATTTCCCATAAGTTTGGATTTGATGTGCCTTCATTTTCATTAATTTTTAAAAAGTCTTTAATTTCTCTCTCTATTTCATTTTTGACAAAGTTGACATTGAATGGAGCATTGCTCATCTTCCATGTGTATGTGAGCTTTCCATTGTTTTTGTTGTTTTTCAAGACCAGTCAGTCTTAGTATGTGGTGATCTGATAGGATGCATGGGATTATTTCAATCTTCTTGTACCTGTTAAGGCCTATTTTGGTGACCAACTATATGGTCAATTTTGGAGAAGGTACCATGAGGTGCTGAGAAAAATGTATATTCTTTTGTTTTAAGATGAAATGTTCTATAAAAATCTGTTAAATCAATTTGGTTCTTAACTTCTGTTAGTTTCACTGTGTCTCTGTTTAGTTTCTGTTTCTGTGATCTGTCCATTGCTGAAAGTGGGGTGCTGAAGTTTCCCAACTACTATTGTGTGATGTACAATGTGTGCTTTGATCTTAGTAAAGTCTCTTTATGAATGTGTATATTCTTGTAGTTGGGTATGATGTGCCTTCATTTTCATTAAATTTTAAAAAACCTTTAATTTCTCTATTTCTTTCTTGACAAATTTATCATTGAATAGAGCATTGTTCAGTTTCCATGTAGCTGGATGTTCAGAACTGAGAGTTCATCTTGGTAATTTTTCCTTTGATGAATATGAAGTGTCTTTTCTCATCTTTTTTGATAGATTTTGGTTGAAAATCAATTTAATTTGATATTAGAATGGATACTCCAGCTTGTTTCTTGGGACCATTTGCTCAGAAAATTATTTTCTAGACTTTTACTCTGAGATGGTGTCTGTTAGTCTATATATTTTTATTGGGGAATTGAGTCCATTATGTTAAGAGATATTAAGGAATAGTGATTGTTGCTTCATGTTATTTTTGTTGTTTGAAGTGGAATTACGTTTTTGTGGCTATCTTCCTTTGGGTTTGTTGAAAGAAGATTACTTTCTTGCTTTTTTAGGATGTAGTTTCCTTCCATGTGTTGGAATTTTCCACTTATTATCCTTTGAAGGGCTGGATTGGTGGAAAGATACTCTGTGTTTGGTTTTGACATGGAATATCTTGGTTTCTCCATATATGGTATTTGAGAGTTTTGCTGGGTATAGTAGTCTGGGCTGGCATTTATCTTCTCTTATGGTCTGTATGATCTGCCCAGGATTGTCTGGCTTTTATAGCCTCTGGTGAGAATTCTGGTATAATTCTGATAGATCTGTCATTATATGTTACTTGGCTTTTCCCCCTTATTTCTATTAATATTCTGTCTTTCCTTTGTTCAATTGGTTTTTTTGATTACTATATGACAGGAGGAATTTCTTTTCTAGTCCAGTCTATTTGGAGTTCTGTAGGCTTCTCATATGTTCATGGACATCTCTTTCTTTAGGTTAAGGAAGCTTTAGTCTATAATTTTGTTGAAGATATTTACTGGCCCTTTTAGTTGTGAATCTTTGCTCTCTTCTATACTTATTATCCTTAGGTTTGTTCTTCTCATTGTATCCTGGATTTCCTAGATGCTTTGTGTTAGGAGCTTTTTGTTTTTTGCATTTTCTTTGACTCATGTCAATTTTTTCTATGGTATCTTCTGCCTCTGAGATTCTCTCTTCTATCTTTTGTATTCTGATGGTGATGCTTACATCTATGGCTCCTGATCTCTTTCCTAGGTTTTCTATATCCAGTGTTGTCTCCCTTTGTGATTTCTTTATTGTTTTTATTTCCATTTTTAGATCCTGGATGGTTTTGTTAAATTCCTTCACCTGTTTGGTTCTGTTTACCTGGAATTCCTAAAGGGACTTTGCATTTCTTCTTTAAGGGCTTCTACCTGTTTACCTGTGTTATCCCATATGTTTTTAAGGGAGCTATTTATGTCCTTCTTATAGTCTTCTATTATCATCATGAAAAGTGATTTTAGATCCTAATCCTGCTTTTCTGGTGTGATGGTGTGTGCAGGACTTTTTATGGTGGGAGAACTGTGTTCTGATGATGCCTAGTTACCTTGGTTTCTGTTGCTTATATTATTATGCTTGCCTCTTGCTGTCTGGATATCTTTGGTGCTACCTGTCCTTGCTGTCCTGACAGGAGCCTGTCTTTCAGTGGTCCTGGTGTGTCAGAATTTCTCAAAGTCTAGCTGTCTCTGTGATCATGTGATTCTGGTATCATGGGATTCTGAGATCTTGTAGGTGTCAGAGCTCCTGAGAGTCTAGCTGCTCCTGGGTTCCTGAAATTCTAGTGTGACCAAGCTCCTGAGATGCTGTGATCCTATGATTCTGGGCATGTTATAGCACTCGAGAATAGAATTTCCTCTGGGTTTTGTGAGACTGGTTGCAGAGCTAGTACCCAAAAACTGCTCAGGGGGTTAGTTCAGACCAGAAGCTGGTCACAGGATCTTAGTCTTTTTTTTTTAAACAGTTTTTAGTTAGATATTAAATTTTCCAGTTGAAATTTGTAACAATTTGTGTGTTTTTGTTATAGCTTATAGTACTTTCTAAAACTTTTGTATATAAACATTCCCTAACCAAATAAGATATTCTTTGACCTGATGAACTTTTATTGTTACATTCTGGTTACCTAAACTTTATTACAAATGTTCATCTACTATCAATTCTATAGTTTATGAATATCAAATTGTCATCATCGTATCATACACAGTATCTTCACAGCTTCATTACCAACCTCCATGTTCCTTCTGTGCTCTGTTTGTTCTTCATTGTCCTCACATAGTGACACTGACATATTTTTGCCTTGCTCTGGAGGTCCTCTATTTAAAAACATATAGTATTTTACTTTTGTAACATGAACTTTATTCTATTGGTAGTGTGCAAGTTTGTCATACTGACTTCAATACACAATAAGAGAGTTTATATTTTTCTGGCTTAGTCAATTCCAGAAGAGTAGAAAATACTCTATTTCTCAGTTTAGAAACCACCAATATGCCGGGAAGTGGTGGTACATGACTTTAATCCCAGCACTTAGGAGGCAGAGGCAGGTAGATTTCTGAGTTTGAGGCCAGCCTGGTCTATAGAGTGATATAGTGAGTTCCAGGACAGCCAGGGCTATACAGAGAAATCCTGTCTTGGAAAAACAAAACAAAACAAGGCAAAACAAGAGACAGAAACCACCAATACATTTTGCAGAAAATTTCTTGTAGAGTAAAATTGTTTTCTAACCTACAGAAATGATGAGAATTAAGATTCCATATAAAACCTGTTTGCTGTATGAGGATAATAAAAGCAGAAGATACAATATAATGCCTTAATATACTGATTCTCTATTATAGTTTATTATATAATGCCTTAATATACTGATTCCCTATTATAGTTTATTTATTTATGAACTCAATATTTAAAAAAATCAGTAATACAGATATCTTTTCTGTAAGGCTAAGGAGCCCTTTGTGGAAAAGATTATATAGTCCTTCAGTTGTTTATTTTTTTTAATTTATTTTTATTCATTCTTCTGTGTGCATGTGATTATATGCTTTGTTTGTAGGTGACTAAAGGAGTCATAAAATGGCATCAGATCCAATTGAACTGTAATTAAAGGCCATTGTGAGCTATCTAATATGGATACTAGAAATCAAACTCTTGAGAAGCTACAAGCATTGTTAACTATTTGGCCAACTCTCCAGCGCCCAGAATTAGTTTGATTGCCTTAAATCTATATTTCATGTTAAAAATATAGCATTTATGTAAATGAAACCACCTTTATCCTGTGCAATGTAGGTGCCTCAAGGTTCTATTATCCATACATATTACTGAACTTAAATATAAAATCAGAACTATTAGATTTACTTCAGAAGAACAAAAGTTAAAAAACAGAAGTGAAGCCCTGCGAGCCAGCAGAATGAATGGAAACAAACAACCTTGGGAGGTGGGAGGTGACAGGACCCTCTAGAATGTACCAGAGACCTGAGAAGTGAGAGGCTCTCAGGACTCAAAGTGAGGAGCCTTTGATGAAATGCCCAACAGTGGGGAGATGTTAGCCTGGTAGCTGACTGCTGCAACCTGGGTCTCTCTCTCTGTGCTGCTGAGGCCTGTGGTACGGGCTTTCTCCTGCAACCTGGTGGCTCTCTCTGCTGTGGCCTGGAGCTGTCTACTGCTGATGTCTATGGCTGCACCTCACTTAATTAAAAAGAAGGCAATGTATAAATGAGATATTTTATTTTAAGAATGAGAAAATAGGCCAGTCATGTAAAGAGAAAGAAAGGAGAGGAAGAAGAGGAGAAGAGAAGGAGAGAGAGAAAGAAAGGAGAAAATGAAGTAACAGAGGACAAAGAGCAAGAGATAAAAGGAAAAGAACAATAGAGATAAGAGAAAGAAAGGAAGAAAGAAAGAAAGAGAGGAAAAAGAGTAAAAGAGAGGGGAGGGTACGAACCCTCCCCTCCTCTTATATCTTGTGAGGCATGCTATCTTTGGGATGAGGGATGCCTGGCTGTGGTAAGATGACTGGGAGTAGGGTTCAGCTAGAATGCTGGGAGCTTGGGGCATTATCTACCAGATAGATCACAAATCCCCTGTGGGGGCAGCCGTGAAAGGTTGTGACTGAAACAGTGGCCGAAGACTCAGGGGTTATAGCTGAACTCCTTCTGCCCCATGCAGGCAGAAACTGCTCACTGGAGCTTCAGAGTTCTAGGCCTATTACTTGACTGAGCCAAAGTTGCCTGAACAGACTACTGCCCTATAGGGAGAGGGAACTTGTAGAGTCCACCTCCAGTAGAAAGACAGGACACCAAGTGGAGGGATACAGTTGCCATACCAGAGTCAAAACTCTGATGCAGAATTATTCCCATTGAAAAGAACAACAGGGACAAAAATAAAAGGACTGAGGGAAAGGAGTTCCACTGAGTGGCCCAAATTGGGACCCATCTCAATGGGAGGCTCCAAGGCCTGGCGCTATTACTGATACTATGGTGTAGACAGGAGCCTAGATGGCTGCCCTCGGAGAAGCCCAACACGCCACTGATCATGACAGAAGAAGATACTTAGAGCCAACCAATGCACTGAAGTTGGGGGACCCTGTGGTTGAATTAGAGAAAGTCTGGACCAAGTTGAGGGGAAGGGTGACCTCATAAGACCAGAAGTCTCAACTAGCTTGGACTCCAGAGATATCTCAGACACTGAGTCATCAACTAGGCATACACTAGCTGGCATGATGCCTCCCAACATATATACAACAGAGGACTGCCTGGTCTGGCCTCAATAACAGAAGATGCACCTAATCTTTGAGAGACTTGAAGGACTAGGGAATGGGAGGCCTGGCAGGGTAGAGTGGGGTCAGGGAGGTGGGGACATCCTATTGGATTCTGGGGAGGAAGAATGAGGTAAGGAACTGCCTGAGGCTGGACTGGGAAGGGGATAACAACTGGACTATAAAAATAAGATTAATGATAATTAAAATAAATTAATTTAAAAAATTAAATGAAAGTAAACTGTATATCAAAAAATGATTTTTCAATGCTATTTTGCAATGTATTACAGCATCAGGAATAGTGCTATATGAGTTCAAGTATGTTTGTGTACATTCACATGGATGTGTAATCAAGGTAAAGATATTATAGAGTACCTTTTACACAATGCACTAAAATCATTGTTTTAGCCAACAAAAATATATTATTAACTTGTTACATATGAACTGAAAAATAGTAGTTCCAAAATTTTTTAGGCTTTTGGATAACCATTATGGGATTCAAAATGGTACCCCACAAATACTTAGTGGTTCTGTGAGTGGTGATAAGTCAGTGAGAAAACATTAGTTTCTTGTTTTTCCTGCACCTAAGTGTTCAGGTGATGAAAGCACCTGCCACCAAGCTATGGAGCCTACTGCCCATGTTTTGTGAGGCTTATATAAATTAACAAAAACTGAATGTTTACAGAAAAACATACTTATGAAGATAATTTTAGCAGTGTGACACTAGGACCTTTTTTCCAAGTAATTATAAAAAATGTAAAATGAAGATGCTAACTAAGTGTTAAAATTATATTTTAACTAAGTGTTAAAATTCATTACAAAACTATCACTCTTCAGACTTGGCAAATATTATCAACAATTATATGTAACATGAAGGGTGCCATTTCAGTAACATAACAAATTCATTGGCTTTTAGAAATTTAAGTCATAGTCTTATCACGAATGGGCTTTATATAGTTACAGATTGACTGGATTTATATCAGTGAGTGAAAAATTCTTCCGAAAAGGGAGTATTCATCATAGGGGCTTAAACTTTGCAATGAGAAAATATTAGAGGAGAAGGAAAAAGGACATGTTACTATACTTTTTATTCTTGAGAAAAAAAATGTTAGAATGCCTCTCTACTATAAAAGCACACAAAGGAAGAAATTCACAGATTTCTGAAATCTGTTGTGCATATTAACTATTATTTTATTATCCAATGGTATCTTTTTCTTTTTTAGTCATTCACATCTTACTTTTATTTTTCTTTTTATTATTTTTTTATTTTTGAAACCATAATATAATTATAGCATTCTTTATTCCTTCCTCACCAAAAATCTTCCAATCTACCTTTTCTTGATACATTTCAAGATTATGTTTGCTTTTTCAGTAATTGATGCTGCATGCATATATTCCTAAACAGAAATTTTCACTATGTATTATATTGTTTCATTACATGTTTTCTGAACTTTAGGCTAATTTGTATTGTTATACCAAGTGTGTAACTATGATTGTACTCTAGCAGTCTTTGTCTCCAATATCCCTATTATTTTAAAACTGCTTTTGTATTAAGAAAATGGTCAACAATATATCATCATTTTTGGATTAAATTTTTAAGACCACATTGACTTCTTGAGTTGTAAGTGTCTTGAGTGTAATTTTATGAGATTGGGAATATTTCTACACTCTTTAAAATATTTCTTGGTACATTAAGAATCCATTCTTGTTTTTTATGAAAGATAGTACTCCCATGACATGGGTCCTAGGTTGCTAATTGAAATCACCACATTATATTATTAAAACTTGCTGCATACTACAAACACTCCTCTTGAATTCATAAATTTGTTATTTCACCAAATCATAATCACAAGCTCCCTAAAAACCTAAGCCAAATGAATGTTTTACACATAAATTCGTGATGCTTTTATATAATATGTAGAGCCAACTAACAGTAGAGTCCAGTAATGTGTCGTAATGCTGTAATATTACACGACTTTACAAGAAGTCATATAATAAACTCACATATAATAAACTCAATATCGAGGAAGCTCCATTCCCAGGTGCTCTAACACACCCAGGATCAGAGTTAAGGAGGACATAGCATCTGTCCCAACACCAGGAGTAACTGGGACCAGCAGGACCAGGCACACAGGAACTCTGCCAGCCCAGTGGCTCAGATTTCTTCCAGTCTGTCTGAGCTGGTGCCCTGAGCAGATCTTGGGTGCAAGCTCTGCCACTAGTCCGGCAACATCCAGAGGGAGCTCCACTCCCAGGCACTCTAGCATACCCAGGATCAGAGGTGAGGAGGACACAAAATCTGTCTGAATACTGGGAGTAACTGGGACCAGTGGGACCAGGCACACAGGAACTCCACCAGTCCAGTGGCTCAGATTCCTTCTGGTCACACAACACCCAAAGGAAGCTCCACTCCCAGGTGCTCTAACACTCCCAGGATCAGAGGTGAGGAAGACACAACATCTGTCCCAACACTCGGAGTAACTGGGAGCAATAGAACCCAGGCACACAGGAACTCTGCCAGCCCAGTGGCTTGGGTTGCTTCCAGTCTGTCTGGGCCAACGGGTTCCCTGAGCAGACCTTGGGCCCAAACTCTGCAGTCATTCCCAAAACACCTAGAGTAAGCTCCACTCTCAGGTGCTCTAACAAGCCCAGGGTCACAGGATCCCAGAATCACACGATCACACAGACAGCTTGACTCTGAGGAGTTCTGACACAACCAGGATCACAGGAAGGACAGGCTCCAGTCAGATTTAGCAAGGGAAGGTAGCACTAGAGATACCCAGATGGTGTAGGGCAAGCATAAGAAGATAAGCAACACAAACCAAGGTTATTTGGCATCATCAAAACCCCATACTCCCACCATTGCAAGTCCTAAACATACCATCACACTGAAAAAGCAAGATTCAGATATAAAATTACTTCTCAGGATGATGATACAGGGCTTTAAGAAAGACATAAATAGCACCCTCAAAGAAATACTGAAGAACACAGGTAGACAACTAGAAGCGCTTCAAGAGGAAACATAAAAATCCCTTAAAGAACTACAGGAAAACACAATCAAACAGGTGAAGGAAATGAGCAAAACCATCCAGAATCAAAAAATGGAAATAGAACAATAAAGATATATGAGAGAGAGACAACTCGAGATAGAAAACCTAGGAAAGAAGTAGTCGTAGATGCAAGCATCACCAAAAGAATACAAGAGATAGAAGAGGGAATCTCAGGGGTAGAAGACACCATAGAAAACATTGAAACAAGAGTCAAAGAAAATGCAAAAAGGAAAAGGTCCTAACCCAGAATATCCAGGAAATCCAGGATGCAATGAGAAGACCAAACCAAAGGATAATATGTATAGAAGAAAGTGAAGACTCCAAATGTAATAGTCCAGTAAATATTAGCAACAAAATTATAGAAGAAAAGTTCCCTAACTTAAAGAAAGAGCTGCACATGAACATACAAGAAGCCTATAGATCTCCAAATAGACTGGACCAGAAAAGAAATTCCTCCCATCACATATTAATGAAAACACCAAATGCACTAAACAAAGAAAGAATTTTAAAAGCAGTAATGGAAAAATGTCAAGTAACATATAAAGGCAGGCCTATCACAATTAAACCAGACTTCTTACCAGAGACTATAAAAGCTAGTAGATCCTGGGCAGATGTCATACAGACCCTACAAGAATACAAATGCCAGCCCAGGCTACTATACCCAGCAAACTCTCAATTACCTTAGATGGAGAAAACAAGATATTCCATGACAAAACCAAATTTACACAATATCTTTCCACAAATCCAGCTCTACAAAGGATAATAGATGGAAAACATCAACATAAGGAGCAAAACTACACCCTAGAAGAAGCAAGAAAGTAATCTTTCAACAAATCCACACAAACCTAATTCCACCTCTTACAACAAAAACAACAGGATGCAACAATTACTTTTTCTTAATATCTTAATATGAAAATTAATATTAACAAAATATCCTAATTGATTGAAATCCAAAAATGTGAGGAATTAGAAATTTATTGACTGTCATCCAATGGTCTCTCTAATTTGGTAATTGGAGAAATAGGTCCAATATTGTACAATCCATATACACTTTCATCTTGTTTGTTAGTGATAATGTCTTTCTGTGTGCATCATAATGGTCTTGAGATCTTGCTTCTCCTATCTCAACCTCTCTATTAGTAGTATTGTTTATTTCATGTTTTTATACTATACTATGGTTTTTAGAACAGCTTACATATTTTAAAAGTATTTATATACCCAAAGGAAATGCAAATAATTAAGTTGGGAGAGGGTTTGTAAGAGAACAATATAGAGTAAGACTGAATACTTTGCTTGACATTTGTAAGTCTTGTATCAAGTTACCACAGTAAGAGCCAAGATTTTAAGTTCTACTAAATACAAAACAAACAAACAA
>NW_022196896.1:77860646-77863220 GCF_008632895.1 Mastomys coucha | reverse complement strand
GTAGTTATGTATTATTTTGAAATATACAGTTAATACATTTGGAGTTATTTAAAATTTATATTGAGAAAGATGTATGTATTTTCAGTATTGCAGTAGACAAGCATCTACATAAGACTGATAAATTGTTTTTTATATCAAACAACTTTTACAATACTCATTTTTATTGTTATAATATTTTATGAATTTTAAAGAATATGACAAAAAGATATTGTCTGTATTGAAGGGGGTCTCTGGGAAGAGTTGTGGTACAAAAGGAAAACAAGAATGTGATTTAATTCTATTTACTTAAAATATGTTTTAAAATGTTAACAAATTCAGATAAATTGAAATCATGTAACTTTTCTCATTATAATGCAATAAAACTTAATAAATAAATAAATAAATAAACTCAATATCTTTTCTGAAAAATCTGCATTTCATTCACAATACTAAGCCAGTGAATAATGTAGTTGCAAACAATTTATGTCAGCAATGAGTTATATATTAATAAGTATGTGCATGGCAGAAGATGACATTTTCTGAATAGGAGACTTGAGAGTGCATAAAGGGTGTAAAAACTCTAAGGTGTGTAAATAATGGCTGTGTTCAAGGGCTTGGAACATTATGGACATATGTGTGTAGAATTTTCAGCTCAGATCCCTTCTCTCCCAGAGACACTGCCACACTTATTTCTATTAGATTTATACTTTTAAGATGTATGTTCTTGAATGTGACTTTGTAATCTTTTATTGCTTCTATTTTGACGTATTTTAGGCTATTTATATCACATAGATATTTGCTTCCTGATATTTGTTTCAGGACTATTCATAATGACTGTGTTCTATTATAAACCTAAATGTCTTAGACTAGAGTAATAGTTGAAGAAAATTTGACACATACACATCTCCAAAGAAACTTTTCACCATAAAGAATAACCAATTTATTCAATATATATGGAAATGGAGGGCACTTGGGACAATCATAAACATTTTAGTCAAAAATTTAGAAATATGAGTATTATGTTTTCTATTACTTGTGAATCTTATGTATGCTTTTTAAACCCTTCAAACGCAGATAAATATAATAGCATACAGTGAAAAGAATAATGAGGAAACCACATTTTAGAAGAATGTACAAATAGAAAGTATACAGTATCCCCAAAAACTTTCTGTTATAATGTTTATTTTACAGACAATGTTTTGAAGGAGCACTTTACTCTTTACTTTTACCCTATTTGAAAAAAATCAAACCTTTTAGGTAAGGCTTCCAATCAGAACAAAGACAAATTTCACTTAAATTTTGACTTTTAAAATTGGTTGAATATAGAAAAAGCAAATTAGTAATTTTTGTAGTAATAATAGAATATTATAAGGAAAATTTGTGCTTGTATTATTTATACAAATTGCATATATATGCCTCTTAACATCACTTCTTTAAAGGTTTTATGGAACTTACCAAATGATCTCTACTTTCATAACTGACTTTTATTTTATTTTCATTTTTGTAGTATTCTCAATATGAGAATTTATATACCTAAAGTTAAATACAAACTTAAATACTTAACATTTAGCTGTTACAGATTACTGGAAAACTCCCTAAATAATACTTATTCTATAAATTTAGTGGACAAAGAATATATTTATCCTCACTAGAATCTAATGAATGTGAATCAATCCACTAGAAAGGGGGATTAAGAAATGGCTTTCATGTACTTTTCTAAAGGACAACATGTAGAAACCACCTCTAGTAGGTAGGCATGGCACTCAGATGAGGGATGGGTTCATCTACCCATATCAACATTATTAACCCAGAAATGATCCTGTTCAAAGGAAATACAGGGACAAAAAAATTGAACAGAAACTGAAGGAAAGGCCATCCAGAGACTGCCCCACCTAGGGATCCATCCCCTCTGCAGACACCAAATTCAGTCACTATTGCTTATGCTGAGAATTGGTTGCTTGTAGGAGCCTGGGATGTCTGTCTCCTGAGAGTTTCTACCAGCACCTGACAAATACAGATACAGATACTCACAGTCAACTGTTAGTCTGAGTCCAGGGATCCCAATGGAAGAGCTAGAGAAAGAACTGAAGGGGTTGTAGGGGATTGCAACTCCATAGGAAGAACAAGATCAACTAACCAGACCACTCAGAGCCCACAAAGACTAAACCACCATCCAAAGAATATACATGGAGAGATCCAGGGCTCCAGACACATATGTAGCCGAGGATGGCCTTATCTGACATCAATGAAATGGGAAGCCATTGGTCTTGTTGAGGTTTGATGCCCCAGAATAGGGGGATTATAGGTGGGAGTGGGTGAGTGGGTAGAGAAGCACCTTCATAGAGGCAAGGTGGAGGAGGAAGAGAGGGGATGAGATGGGGAGGTTGTAAAAAGGTATCTAGGCAGGAGGATATCATGTGAAATGTAAATGAATAAAATGATTAATAAAAAATAGAATATTGACCGGGCGGTGGTGGCACACGCCTTTAATCCCAGCACTTGGGAGACAGAGGCAGACGGATTTCTAAGTTCGAGGCCAGACTGGTCTATAGAGTGAGCTCCAGGATAGCCAGAGCTACACAGAGAAACCCTGTC
>NW_022196896.1:77814230-77856730 GCF_008632895.1 Mastomys coucha | reverse complement strand
CAAAAACTCACCAAGTAGAGTCATATTCTGAAGATATATGACATACATGACTTTTAATCTTTCTAATTGGTAAATGGCTTCAGATGACTTGAGAATTAGACTTTTACAATATCTCTGACTGATAATAGGAAATGCTAGAACGCAATGGGACCCCAGCTTACTAGTGATGACTGTCAAAGAAATATTATTGACTCATGTCTCAGTTGAAACAAAGAAATAAATACCAGATAGCTCTGAGGGAGATTTTTTTTCTAATGTTTTCACTGTCTATAAGTCAATTGGGAGATACCTTTGAAGATGATCAACATGGTTCAATTAATTCAGCCCATCAGTACCATGGCCCAAATCCACAGACATCAAAATGTAATTCAATTTCATTCATCATTACTAGCAAAAAAATGTACTTTACAAAGCTTTTGTATACTATGCATCATTATATATGCATTGTTTAAAACAAACATTGTTTGAAATATGGTCACATCTATAGTTTAATAGAAATTTTTCTTTCAATTGGTCAAAATTGTGCCTTCCAGTCTGTTCCAGTCTACCTTGGGCACATATTCAGGGCCAGCCCTAGAGCCCCTTGAAGAGGCTCCACTCCCAGGTGTTCTAGTATGCCCAGGATCTTAGGATCAGTGGTATGTAGAACACATCAGTTCCAACACCACCATGAGTAACTGGAACCAGCAGGATCCAGTGACATGGGAACCCTGCCTGACTCAGGGTTCCTTCTAGTCTTCACTGGTCTAACTTGGCTATGAAATTGGCCACCAGTGCCACAGCCCTAGAGCTTGCTCACACCAAATTCTCAAGGTCAAAGAGGCAGCTTGATAGCCAGGAACTCTGACACACCCAGAATCTCAGGAACACAGGATACTGGAATCGCAGGATCACAGAAACAGCTAGCCTCTGAGGAGTTCTGACTCAACCAGGATTACAGGAAGGAGAGGCTCCCATCAGAAATAGCCAGGACAGAGAGCACTAGATATAATGAGATGGCAGGAGACAAGTTTAAGAAAATAAGCAATAGAAACCAAGGTTACTTGACATCATCAGAACCTAATTCTCCCACCATAGCAAGTCCTGGATACACCATCACACCAGAAAAGCAAGATTTGGATCTAAAGTCACTTCTCATGGTGATGATAGATGACTTTAAGAAGGACATAAATAACTCCCTTAAAGAAATACAGGAGAATATAGGTAAACAGGTGAAAGCCCTTAAAGAGGAAACATAAAAATCCCTTAAAGAATTACAGGAAAACAAAATCAAACAGGCAAAGGAAATGAACAAAATCATCCAGAATCTAAAAATGGAAATAAGAACAACAAAGAAATCCCAAAAGGAAACAATTATGGAGTTGGAAAATCTAGGAAAGAGATCAGGAGTCATAGATGGAAACATTACCAACAGAATACAAGAGATAGAAGAGAGAATCTCAGGGGCAGAAGATACCATAGAAAACAATGACACAACAATCAAAGAAAATGCAAAATGCAAAAAGCTCCTGACCCAAAACATCCAGGAAATCCAGGACACAATGAGAAGAATAAACCTAAGGATAATAGGTACAGAAGAAAACGATTCAATACTTAAAGGGCCAGTAAACATCTTTAACAAAATTGTAGAAGAAAACTTCCCTAACCTAAAGAAAGAGATGCCCATGAACATAAAAGAAGCCTACAGAACTTAAAATAGACTGAACAAGAAAATAAATACCTCCTGTCACATAGTAATCAAAATACCAAACACATTAAATTAAGAGAAGTCAGTAAGGGAAAAAGGTCAAGTAACATATGAAGGCAGACCGATCAGAATTACACCAGACTTCTCACCAAAGACTATAAAATACAGAAAATCCTGGGCAGATGCCATACAGACCCTAAGAGAATACAAATGCCAGCCCAGGCTACTAAACCCAGCAAAACTCTCAATTACCATCCATGGATAAAACAAGATATTCCATGACAAAACCAAATTTGCACAATATCTTTCCACAAATCAAACCCTGCCAAGAATAATAGATGAAAAACACCAACACAAGGAGAGAAACTACACCCTAAAAAAAGCAAGAAATTAATCTCTCAACAAATCCAAAAGAAGATAGGCACACAAACATAATGCCACATCTAACAACAAAAATAACAGGGAGTATCAGTCACTTTTCCTTAATATCTCTTAACATCAATGGATTCAATTCCCTTATAAAAAGGCATAGACTAACAGAATGGATAAGGAAACAGGATCCAGCATTTTGCTGCATACAGGAAACACACATCAGTGACAAAGACAGATACTATCTCAGAGTAAAAGGTTGGAATACAATTCTCCAAGCAAATGGTTGCAAGAAACAAGCTGGAGTAACCATTCTAATATCAAATAAAATCGACTTTCAACCAAAAGTTATTAAAAAGGATAAGGAAAGATACTTCATACTGGTCAAAGGACAAGTCTACCAAGATGAACTCTCAATTCTGAACATCTATGCTGCATGTGCAAGGGCACCAACATTCATAAAAGAAACTTTAATAAAGCTCAAAGTACACATTGCACCACACACAATAATGCTGGGAGACTTTAACACCCCACTCTCAGCAAAGGACATATCATGGAAACAGAAACTAAAAAGAGACACAGTGAAACTCACAGAATTTAAGAATCAAATAGTTCTAACCGATATTTATAGAACATTTCATCCTAGAGCAAAAGAATATACTTTCTTATCAGCACTTCATGGTACCTTCTCCAAAATTGACCATATAATTGGCCACAAAACAAGCCTCAACAGATACAAGAAGATTGAGATAATCCCATGTACCCTCTCAGATCACCATGGACTAAGACTTGTCTTTAATTATAATAAAAATAATGGAAAACACTCATACCATGGAAACTGAACAACCCTCTGCTCAATAACTTGGTCAAAGAAGAAATAAAGAAAGAAATTAAAGACTTTTTAGAATTTAATGAAAATAACACATCATTCCAAAACTTATGGGACACAGCAGTGGTAAGAGGAAAGCTCACAGCTCTAAGTGCCTCCAAAAAGAAACTGGAGAGAGCTTACACTAGCAGCTTGACAGTACACCTGAACGCTCTAGAACAAAAAGAAGCAAATGCACTCAAGAGGAGTAGACAGCAGGAAATATTCAAACTCAGGGCTGAAATCAACCAAATTGAAACAAAAAGAACTATAGAAATAATAAACTAAACAAGGAACTGTCTTTTTTTTTGAGAAAAATTAATAAGATAGATAAATCCTTACCCAGACTAACCAGAGGGCACAGAGACAGTATCCAAATTAATAAAATCATAAATGAAAAGGGAGACACAACAATGGAAATTGTGGAAATTCAAAAACTCATCAGATCCTTCCTACAAAAGTTTATACTCAACTAAATTTGAAGAACTGGATGAAATGGACAATTTTCTAGACACCAGGAAGGTGCCAAAGTTAAAACAGAATCAGATAAACCATCCACAAAGTCCCATAACCCTAAAGAAATGAAAGCAGTCATTAATAGCCTCCACCAAAAAACACCCAAGACCAGATGTGTTCAGTGGAGAATTTTATCAGACTTTTAAGAAGACATAATACTACTACTCTTCAGACTATTCCACAGAATAGAAATAGAAGGTACATTATCCAATTCTTTCTTTGAAGCCACAATTACGCTTATACCTAAACCTCACAAAGAACAAATGAAGAAAGAGAACTTCAGATCAATCTCCCTTATGAACATTGATGTAAAGATACTCAATAAAATTCTTGTCAACCTATATTCAAGAAACATCAAAAGTATCATTCACCACGATCAAGTAGGCTTCATTCCAGGAATGCAGGGATGGTTCAATATATAAAAATCCATCAACACAATCCATTACATATATAGACTCAAAGGGAAAAAAAACACATGATCATTTCATTAGATGCTGAAAAAGCATTTGACAAAATTCAGCATTCCTTTATGTTAAAGTCTTGGAAAGATCAGGAATTCAAGGCCCATATATAACTTAGTAAAAGCAATATACAGCAAACCAGTAGCCAACATCAAACTAAATGGAGAGAAACTTGAAGCAATCTCATTAAAATAAGGGACTAAATAAGGCTGCCCTCTCTCTCCCAATCTTTTCAACATAGTACTTGAAGTTCTACCTAGGGCAATTAAACAACAAAGAAGGTCAAATGGATAGAAATTGGAGAGGAAGAAGTCAAAGTATCACGGTTTGCAGCTGATATGATCATATAGTTAAGTGACCCCAATAATTCCAACAGAGAACTCCTAAAACAGATAAGCAACTTCTGCAAAGTGGCTGTATATAAAATTAACTCAAACAAATAAGTAGCCTTCCTTTACTCAAAGGATAAACAGGTTGAGAAAGTAATTAGGAAAATGATACCCTTCACAATAGCTACAAATAATACTACATACCTACAAATGACCGTAACCAAGGAAGTGAAAGATCTATATGATAAGATCTTCAAATCTCTGAAGAAAAAAATAGAACTCAGAAGATGAAAAGATCTCCCATGGTCATGGATTGGTAGGATTAATAGAGCAAAACTGGCCATCTTGCTGAAAGCAATCTACAAATTCTATGCAATCCCCATCATAATTCCAACTCAATTCTTCATAGAGTTAGAAAGCGTATTTGAATTCATTTGGAATAACAAAAAACCCAGGATAGCAAAAATTATTCTCAACGGTAAAAGAAATTCTGGGGACATCACCATTCCTGACTTCAAGTTGTATTACAAAGCAATAGTGATAAAAACTGAATGATATTGTTACAGAGAGAGGCAGGAAGATGATTGGAATAGAACTGAAGACCCAGAAAAACCATGCACATATGGTCACTTAAACTTTAACAAAGAATCTAAAACCATCCAGTGGAAAAAAGACAGCATTTTCAACAAATGGTGCTAAATCAACTGGCAGTTAGCATGTAGAATGCAAATCAGCCCATTCTTATCTCATTGTACAAAGCTCAAGTCCATATGGATCAAGGATCTGTACATAAAACTAGATACACTGAAAATTATAGTGGAGAAAGTGGGGAAGAGCCTGGAATATATGGACATGGGGTAAAATTGCTGAACAGGACACCAGTAGCTTATGCTGTAAGATCAAGGATTGACAAATAGAACCTCATAAAATTGCAAAGCTTCTGTAAGACAAAGGACACTGTCAATAACACAAAAGGCAACCAACAGATTTGGAAAAGATCTTTACCTATCCTACATCCTATAGAGGGCTAATATCCAATATATACAAATAATTCAGGGAGTTAAACTCCAGAGAATCAAACAAACAAATTAAAAAATGGGGTACAGAGATAAATAAAGAATTTTTTACTGAGGAACATCTAATGGCCGAAAAGCACCTGAACAAATATTCAACCTCTTAGTCATCACAGAAATTCAAAATAAAACAACCCTGAGATTCCACCTTACACAAGTCAGAATGGCTAAAATCAAAAACTCAGTTGACAGCAGATGCTAGTGAGGATGTAGCGAAAGAGGAATATTCCTCCATTGCTGGTGTTAATGCAAGCTGGTACAACCCCTCTGGAAATCAGGTTGGTGGTTCCTCAGAAAATTGGACATAGTATTACTTGAGGACCCAGCTATTCCACTGCTGGGCATATACCCAGAAGATGCTCCAACATGTAATAAGGACACATGCTCCACTATGTTTATAGCAGCCTTATTTATACTAGCCAGGAGCTGGAAAGAACCCATATGTCCTTCAACAGAAGAATGAATATAGAAAATGTGGTACATTTACACAATGGGGTACTACTCAGCTATTAAAAACAACTTCTTGAAATTCTTAGGCAAATGGATAAAATTATAAAATACAATCCTGAGTGAGGTAACACAATCATAAAAGAAAACACATGGTATGCACTCACTGATAAATGGAAATTAGCCCAAAAGTTCCAAATAACCAGGAAACATTTCACAGACCACATGAAGCTCAATAGGAAGGAACCCCAAAGCATGGGTGCTTCGGTCCTTCTTAGAAGGAAAACAAAATACTCACAGGAGCAAATATGGAGATAAAGTGTAGAACAGAGACTAAAGGAAAGGCCACCAGAGACTGTCCCACCTGAGGATTCATCCCATATCCAGTTACCAAAGCCAGACACTATTGTGCATGCCAAGAAAGCCTGCTTAAAGAAGCCTGATATGGCAGTCTCCTGAGAGGCCCTGCAAGAGCCTTACAAATACAGAGGTGGATTTTAGCAGCCAACCATTGAACTGAGCTCTGGGTCCCTAATAGAGGACTTAGAGAAGAGACTGAAGGAGTTGAAGAGGTTTGCAACCCCACAGGAAGAACAACATTATCAGTCAACCATAACCCCCAGAACACCCAGAGACTAAGCCATCAACAAATGGCTCCAGCTGCATATATAGCAGAGGATGGCCTTGTCATGCACCAAAGGAAGGAGAGGTCCTTGGTCCCATGAAGGCTCAATAGATGCCCCAGTGTAGGGAAATTGAGGGCAGGGAGGTGGGAGTGGGTTGGTGGGGGGCGGAAGCAGGGGGAAGGGAGGATGTGATAGAGTATTTTCAGGAGGGAAGTAAACTGGGAAAGGGGATAACATTTGAAATGTAAATAAAGAAAATATCCAATTGGTCAAAATTTGACCTAAAATATTGGTCAAAATTGTATTAAAATTGCAATAAAAATATTGTGCTCTTTATTATATACTTTATAATAGATTTATGTATGTATGTGTACTAACATTACAGTTTTATCACTGTGCGTTTGTTAAATTTCATGACTAAATATTCTGTTAGACTAAAAGCAAATGAACATTCTCCAGAAAATATTTGTCAGACAAAAATGCATAATTCCTGATATCCGAAAAAACATTGATATTTATGTGTAGAATTGAGCAATTTATTGGTGTTTTGAGACACATCATGTACCTGAGGTTTGGTTCCTTTTTTGTTCATAATCTTTTTGGCTGGTCTTCTTAATGGAAATGTAATTCTGTTCTCTCCCCACTGTAGAAATATTTAATATCAACAAAATGCTTACTTAGCAAAACCTTTGATAAAAGCTAAGTATTATTCTCATCCTAGTGTACATTTTAACTTGTAAAACATGAAGAAATAACAATATCAAATTTCTAGTTGTCTTTATTACAGAAATTTTTATTTTCAAACCTTTATTCTTTAGTAATGGAGGGAAAGACCATTCTGTGTAGTTGATAGTCATTTTAATTCCAGAAAGAGAAAATTATTAGTCACAGTATTTCAATAATATTTATTATAATGCTGACTGATTTATTTAACTCACAACACAATATATTTTATTTTGTAACTGTCTTAATCATGCAGGTTTTTTTAGCTCAACAAAATCCTTGTGTCATTATTTGAATTTGAATGACATATTTTGACTAACATGGAGCAAACATGTAGTGCTTTTGTATTAATTGTAATAATTTTCTTATCTGTAATTGTTTTCTCTGCTACTATTTTTGTTATGGGTTTGTTTAATCTTCTGAACTTTACATATTTCACTGATCAAAATATATTTTATTTTCAACATTTTATTTTTTTGTTTATGTTTTCACTAATATCTTAATATTTGAAAATGAAATACAAATAACAGTTCCTTTGTAAGTAATGAAAAATTTGAAAAGTCCTCATGTGGGAGAAGTAATAAAATTATACAATTTGTAATCATACCCTCAATTCTAGGTCATGGGCTTCTTAGATGGCTGAGATATAATGAAGTCCTAGCCAGTATTTTTATGGAAACTGGTTTAAAGGAAAGGTAAAGTACACAGAACAATCTAATCTCAAAGGAATCATATAGCTGGAACGTGAAGAAAAGGTGTCACCGTCACCATGGCATCACAGATGTGTGACAAGCTGCTCTCCATGACTAAGATTGTATGCAGGTGCTCTTCCTTACAATCAGCAAAGACAGCAGAAAGCAATTTAGGTTTTTTGTTAGTTTGGTTTGGTTTGGTTTTGAGACATTATTTTTAAGTGTATTTACTTAGGTAATATATGAGAGACTTTTCACAATGTCTATGAAATAGTATTCTAAATGAAACAAAGAGAACTGGTAGTAATGTAAATATGTAAAGTAAATATGTAAAGTAAATATGTACTTAGATATAGCTTACAATGGAAATCACGATCTTATGACTTAATTTGTACAATAACATGGGAAGAGAAGTGATGTGTCTTTGAAATCAGAAGCTGGCCAAGAATTCAAAGTTGCGTACTTCCCATGTTATTGTACAAATTAAGTCATAAGAGACAGACATTCCAAGTGCAGTGGTGGCGCACACCTTTAATCCCAGCACTTGGGAGGCAGAAGCAGGTGGATTTCTGATGTCAAGGCCAGACTGATCTATAGAGTGAGTTCCAGAACAACCAGGCCTACACAGAGAAACCCTGTCTTGAAAAACCACAACCAACCAACCAACCAACCCAACCAACCAACCAACCAAACAAACAAATAAATAATTAAGAGACAGACATTCAAAGAAAATGAGGAGAGAGAAGGAGAGAAGGGATAAAAAGAATGATGATGAAGAAAGTGGGATACTGAATATTTGAGAAGTCTGCTTCAGTTAAAATAACGTTTGGGGACTTTCATTTGCCCTTTTCAGTTTCCATGCACCTGATCAGCAGTCTATTAGAACAGTGACTCTGCACCTTTCCAATACCGTGGCAGTTTAATACAGTTCCTCATGTTGTGGTAACCACCAACCCTAAAATTAATATTATTGCTAATTTATAACTGTGATTTTGCTACTGTTATGAATCATAATGTAAATATCTATGGAGGCAGACGTTTGTCAATGGTGTTACAGCCTATAGTTTGAGTACACTGAGAATAAAATGAATATTTTCTTAAAAACTCCAAACAAGAATTAAGACTCTGAATTGAATTTTTAAACATGCTGTAGTGTTGAGAAAGTTGTGATTTCAAACAGCATCATGAAGATACTCCCGAAATCAATAGAGATGTAGTATTACTACTTCTACTGTCTATGATTCATTTATAGATGTAGTGATGATGTCACACTGAAATCTATTAGACTATACCTAAAATGCAAGCTCACTCTGAAAAAGTCAGCCCATCTATTCCAATTGTTAGCATAACAGATGAGGAGTGAGACTGACAGTGTCTAAGTCTGTCACCATGTTCTAGGGTAGAAACAATTATAGGAATTGTGTGGTATCTCTAGTCTTGTCTTAATATGGCAAAAAAATACAATTTTATTTGAATTTATGATGATCTCCAGAAAAGTTGCTTGTTCCATTTTATAAAATGACAAAATTTTTTGAGAAGATGTGATTTTAGAGAGAAGAAAAGATAGTTGTGAATCATTATTATAATATGCCTGAATCTAAGTAGCAATGCTCATTAATTGCTACTGCTGCCTTATATGCAACAAAATGGTTATATCACAACTTTACTTGGGGAAACAGGAATGAGTATCACAGCAGTGTTCCAAAAGAGGTAATATTTGTTATGTAATTAGGAAAATTAATTAAAATATGGTAGTCAAAAGAGCATCAAACTTAAGAGCATATAAGGGTGAGTAAATCATTTGAAAATGATCTAGATCAATTAAATCTTTTGGTTCAATATCTAACATAATTGCACATATCTTAAATCAAAAATCAGATAAAGAAATTTATATTATGAATAATGATAGGGAAAAGATTGCATACCTCAGTTGACACTGACTCAAGAACTGGAGAGATTGTAGAAAAGCATGCATGAAAATTCATCATTAAATATGAACAATAACTGGAGGACTAGCAAGTAAGCTTTTTTCTTGAATTTCTTACAGAGGAACAGACAGATAAGACAAAAGGTATTTTCTAAAAAATGGGAATGTACCAAACTAACAGTGAACTTTATTCATAATCTATCCTTCAATAAATCTGTTCCCTTAAAATTATTTGAATACTTAACATTTTTGTCCTGAAATTTGCCATATTGACAATGCTTAATATGCAAAATATCAAGGAACTAGTATTACAGACCATTTGAGGATGAATTCAGATTTCTTTTCCTCCCTAACAGGAGAAATAAAAAGTCAAGAAATAATTTGATGCTAATTGATTGAGATCTGTGGTCAAATGAGATCTTCCACTCTTAACTCTTCTTAAAGGCACAAAGTCTAACAAAACTGATAACTTCAGTCCCATCATTAATGCATTAAGATCTCTCTCTCTCTCTCTCTCTCTCTCTCTCTCTCTCTCTCTCTCTCTCTCTGTGTGTGTGTGTGTGTGTGTGTGTACGTGTGCTTGTATTTATGGGTGATGAGTGAAAAAAATGTAGCACTCTGGAAATTAAACAATTAAAATCACCTATGAAGAGTTTCACTATGAACATTGCTGCTCTTTCAATAAGAGTGGAGTGAATTAGTATTACATCATTTTCTCCTTTAGACACAATCCCTCTTTCTAGTGCTCAGCTTTTAAACATTTATTTTCCCTAAGGATATGGGCAGCTGTATCCAGAATCTTGTATTATCAAGATAGAAGAAGACTCTTTCCTACTGAAATACTCAACAAAGTGTGGACCCAGCACCACTGCCTTTAATAAAAAATATTCTAGAAGGTAGAGATTATATATAACTCTATGCAACTGAAGTCATTGTTGTAGGTAAAACTAGCTTTATGTACCTGAGATTTTATAAATATGGCGAAGATTCCATATGTGGCCTCACACAGACCAACCCTTAATACTAAACATATTAGCACAAATCTACTGGAAGAAAAAAAGAGATTATATTAGCTTTTGGTGTTTGAACTTAATTTCTTCCCAATCAAGTTCTTATCAAAAAACCAGTTATATATGGGCAATTATCATGTGGTCACATTATAAAAGCAAAGAAAATGCACAAAATCAAGCTAAATGTTAATGGTTTCTCACTGTTCCTATAATCCTTAGAAAATAAGAAAAGGATGTTATTAAGGGACAGTGCTATAAAATGTATGTGTTTTACACATAAGAAAAGTTACATATGTCAAACAAGATACAGGGGAAAATAATTAAAAAAGGATTATAAAAAGATCAGGAGGTCTAATTCTAACATTCAGGGGGACAAGATAGGGAGATCAGTGAGAGTTTCAGGTCTGCTTCGATTACATGGCTAACTCATGTCTTAAAATAAATAACATTGTTAAGCAATGAAATAATTAATTAACACATTTGAATAAATTAGGTTGTCCTCTACTTATTTTTCTCTGTTTAAAGAAATACTGAATTATGAGTGTATGTATATGCAGATATAAATGCAGGATGATAAGTCAATTCTTCATGAAAATTCAATTCAAGTCATATAAGTAATTGTTCTGAAGTACTTTCTCAAGAAAATAGTTTTACTATAGTAAACACCTGCGAGCACCAAACAACATCCTCTTGGGAAGGTAACATTTTGAGTGACAAGAGTCCTGGAACCTGTGAGGGAATAAAGAAAGAACAGACACATACTATTAAAGAAATGGAATTTGCTGGCAGTTATGGTCCATGTAACCTCAGCATGTTTATATTAGTTACAGTAAAGGGTGAGCTAACCATAGAGGGAAGTCTCTGTAGAGAAGACATCTCAAGCTGCAAACTTCCACATCTGTGAAAAGAAAGTTGCAATTGCACTCAGAGTTTGTAAACTCTCATACTTGAAACCCTTAGGAAAGCTTGGCCATCTCTCTTGAACGACTCTATATGGATAATTGCTGTTACAATTTACCTTAAACTAACTAGTCTGGAAGTCCTTGACAGGCCATGCCTATACCAAAATGCACATATGCTTAGGATTTCCTTCACTCAGCTTTCTCCACTGCCTACAGAAAAGAGATACATTATTTGAAAATAAAGATACTCTATCTGTAAACTTTAAAGACTTTTTCAGAAGTGCCATGTTTCTAAGCACTGGTTCTTCAGCCCCTGTTCCAATGCCTACTACCACCTTATCACTCAGTGTTTAGGAAGTTCTTTTATCTTTATCTAGTAGTTTTGTGCGTTCTTCTTAATACTAAGAGACTGTAACAATCTCATCAAGAGTGAAGTTGAGTAAAATCTTCATAACCTCACACTAATTTAATGTAGTTATTTATGTTACATTTTGGAATTATATTTACATTATCTCTCCTTTCCCTTTCCTCATCCCAAGCCCCCTGATATAGCACTTATTGCTCTTTTTTAAAATCTTGGCCTCAATTTTCACTAAGTGTTCTTACATATATGTTTTTGTATCTATAAGTACAACCTGCTCATTCTGTATAATGGTACAATGTTACATATATATATGGTTTCAAGGTTGACCATTTGGAATTGGATAACCATTCATTGTGTTCTTCTCTAGGGGAAATGTCATACACTCTCAGATCCTTACTGGCTTTTAGCATTTTGTATTAGTTTGAGGCCTTCAGCACTTGCTTTCCTCCACATTATCATGTACAATATAACTCTGGCAATATGGCTTAGGGATAAATATATTTTAGTAATTGAAAATATATTAATAATTGAAAATACCAAAATGATAAAAGGATTCTAGAAAAAACTTAACTTCAATACATTGAAGGGTATATAAGATTAAATACAAATATCTCAAATGAAGCAGCTAAAAATGAATCCAATAAAGACTATGACAAAATTGTTCACCTCTTGAGAGTGAAAAAAGAAACACATTTAAGAAGTTTGTGATTAGATTACATTTCTGTAAGACCTTTTATTATCTGAACTATGTGGAGCTACAATTTACCACTGACAGTCTCTCTCTCTCTCTCTCTCTCTCTCTCTCTGCCTCTCTTTCTCTATCTGTTTCATAAACATATATTTTGTTTTTAAATAAGCAAAAGAGAAAAACAAGTGGATTTGTATTTTTCCATATCTTAAAAAATAAAGAAGTCCTAGATATTATGAGGCTTACCATTAGGTTAGTGAAGTGTAGATTTCTGTGTCATAAAGAACACTTTATTCCCTATAGATGAGTTGGTATACAGGATTTCTCTTAGATATGCAAGGGAGGTAAAAATTAGCACCTATTTGTGAAGGTTTTTGTAAAGAAATAAGTAGATAATAAAATAGAACCCTTGATATTAGGAAATGAGAAGTCCAGGCATATTAAGAGGATAAAATAATTATGAGACAAAAATTTACCACATGTAGATATTACATGTAGAATAAAATGTTTAATAGAAGTGGCTAAGTGAAAATATTAAACTATACTTTTGTGAAGTGGGAGTAGGAAGAGAGGCTAGAGAGGTGGCCCAGGTGTTAAGTCAATTTGCTACTCTTTCAAAGAACCTGGGTTCAGTTCCCAGGACAGACACAGTGGCTCTCAGGTATCTTCATTTTATAGCTCCAGAGGATCTGACATGTCTTCAGGACTCATGCATACACGTAGTGCACATAAGTCTAGTCAGGGATATAAACACACACATAGAAATAAGAATAATTCTAAAAATCAAAGTGTACAATTTTTCAGAATTTTAAGATTGCATAGGTATATGGACCACTTAAGATGAATGAAATACACTGGTAGTAAGGCAACAGCTTTGCTCTGATGGAAAGGTTGTCTCATGAGTAATGAATTTAAGCAGAATAATGGGCATACTTGAAACAAGTGCATCCATAACAAATATGGTGCCCAGATCACTGATACATGCAGAAAAGATTGTTCATGCCATGAATGAAAATGAGAAAACAATATGTATTGCCAAGCTGAGGAACTATTTCCTCTACTGATATATGTAGATGATTTCAAAGTTACAAGCTGTAGAATAAAAATAATATATGTTTAAAATATACAAATATGGAACAGTTTAGGTACGTGACGCATTCAGAAGGATAGATGGAACTCAAGTGATTGTTTTCTAAAGCACTTCTTAACAGTGATTATAATCAAAATAGTTATAAAATTTTACCAAAGTCCACTGCTATAATTTTATTTATTGCTAATACTTTAAATTCTTTTATTTTCTACATTTGTAGTTTAACTTTTAAAAACTTAAATGTCCTGACATCCTTATATTATTAATTGTCCTGTCCCTTACCCTCAAGATTTGGCTTCATTCCAAAATCTAAGTCCAGATGTCTGCACAGCAGGTAGTCTACATCACCCAGTTTGAGTTGGTGTGGCTCCAGCTGTTAAAATATTTTGACAATAACCCCTGTGTATACCCTCATTTCCATACAAAATGTCATGTGCATATATCTTAATACAAAAAATATATAAGCCTAGCCATGCCCTGTTACTCTCCCCTCAGCATTTTCATTATGAAAACTGTTTAATCTAATTAAGAATTTAAATTTCTTTTCCCTCCCATTCAAGCATGTGGGACTTTCTTCCTTCATTCTACCCACTTTACTTGGTGTGGCATGTCGCCAAAATGTTTCCAGTTTTGTTATCATATTTTGAACTTTTGTTTCATTTGTTATTTTTCTTAAACATGAAATATGAATGTTTTCATGCCAAGCCCACTCCATGGTGTTATTTTCAGATTCCTTCCTGTCCACCTGTCCAGGTTATGGGACTGCAGGTCGCAGAGCAGAAGGTGTAATGCTGGATAGAACAGCAGACCGGACTCCAGCTCCAGTGAGAGCATACATTCTAACTTGACAATAGCTACATAGTGTCGGATATGCAAGCTGATCTTAATATTCCATAGTGCCCAAGCTTGCCAAGATCTTCTTAATGGTCTTCAGACTATGCAAGATGTTAGTCCTCCTCCTCTTCTTTCTCTACCTCTTCTCTTCCTCCTCCCCTTTGCTCCTTGCTTAGTCAGTCCAATTAATACTCACTAAATTGGCTTTAGTATGTGAGCATCCACCTCAATATGAGCAACCTACCCTATATACATCCCTAAAAAAAACTGACTGCCTCCGTTAGTCACCAACTTCCAATAGCTTCTCAACTACAAGCAGTCTCTAAGCCCTTTTCCACTTAGTGATGACTAGGTTAACAGCACATAGACCTTTCAGGCTGCCGTAGCTGCTTTTTATGAGTGAGCTTATGGGAGAATGGCCCTGAAATATCAGAAGGTACAATTTTGCAATGGTCCTCACCAACTTGTAGCTCTTAAAATATTTCTGTCCTCGCTTCCAGGACAATAGTCCTAAGCCTTGGAGATAGAGGAAATATAGATTTGGCTCTAAATGAGATTTTAATTTTATTGTACTTATTTAGTACTTCTGTCTCACAGAAATCTAGTTATGCATTTCAGTGTATGAAAACACATTTCATGCTCTTATCTCGAAGTTATTTAATAATGCCTGCATTTCTAAGATGTATCACTGAAAAAAGTTGACAAATTTAGTAGATCTATATGAAAGTGTATACACAAAACCAGGAGACTTGAGGGCAGAATGAGGTTCAGTTCAATATGAATATAAAATTTGAGTACATTTAAATGAGTGAAAATATTTTCTAGTTGAAATTATAGGCACAAAAACAATACTTTAACCACAGACAGAATCCCCACAGATTAAGTGTCAACTGTTAGCTCAATAGTGACACACAAGAGCAATGTCACCTTAAATATACCTATAATTCAGTTTTAGTTGGTCAAACTGACTTAAAGAATATGGATGTAAGTAGAGAGAAAATGCAGATGTCTGTTTCACATTTACTTATATATGCATTTCAGTTCTCACTCTGTGGATGTGATATTCAGTGTTAATTCCTGTCAAATTCTGGCATATACTTTACTGCATTCGTAAGTTTCCTTTGAAACATTTTTATTGATATAACTCATATACCAAAAATTTTACACATTTAATGTGTATGAGCCAATGAATGCATTTCATTATACTTTCAGAGCTAAGAAACCAAAAATATAAGTTGAATATATATATGCCACTAAAAGAATTCAAAACAACACACTCTGGTATTTCATCAGGAAACTTAAAGCTACACTTAGCATAAGATTTCAAGTTTCATGCTGGCTGCAGAATAAGTTCTACTTTATTCATATTTCACTTTTGATAGTCACATAGTCAGTAAGATAATAAAGTTTTATAAATTATTAATATTTTAATGTATTTGTAAATTGTATAAAATATAATGAATTAAAAGGTCATAGTAACCTATGGAGTACATTATAATCTGAATTTTAAGAAATAAGAAAAACATATAAACTTTTTATTAAAATTCTTAGTAGAAATGAATGTACATTGAAAAATATGGGTCTCCCTATTACTAGTTTGCTATTTTAAATATATTTAAATATTAATTAAATTTATATCTGATTATTTCATATAAGTATGTAATTTCTTACATTTACTCCATTCCTCCCAGCCTCTTATCTCTTTTTTGTACTTACCATTTCTCCCTACAAAGTCCATTGATTAGATTCATATTTATAAAAATTATTTTGTAACCTGTTGATTATAACCAAGGCTTTTAAAGTAACAATTAGTACAGAATTATTAATTGGAGTTGTGTGGGTTCACTGGTAGGTAGAAAACTAAAGTAAATACTGAGGCATATACTTTCCAGAATCTATTTATAGATGATAATTTGATATTGAAATTTGAGAATTCTTGAACCCATCCAACTTCAGCTCTATTGATAAGGCAATTCTTGGGTAGACCAGTACAAGCTACTGAAGTATGTGTCCATTTCTATTGCCATGAACGGATCTTGCCTTGAACCTGGCATTTTTCATCATTTTACCATATCTTCTGGCTCTTAAATTTTTTTTCCCACTCTGCATTGTTTCCTGGATATGAGAGGGAATGATATAAATGCCTTATTCAAGACTGAACAGAACTAATATTTATTGTAAGAAACATGAGTACCTACAGGTCCCTGCATTCACTCCCAAACATGAGAAAGAAGAGTTTTTCTAATTAAGAATGAGAGTCATAATTTGTCTGTCATTTACATGTAGACATAAATATTTAGAGTACTGTTTTGCACTCAACAAATATAGCTACAGATTTAGTTTCACTGTAGGATCTGTTCTCTCCCTAACCATATGTTTTTGGCCAGATTTCCAGTGCCAACTGTGTTCCATCCAGTGAACCAAGACTCAAGTCCAATCTCAATGTTGTTGGTACTACAACCAGATCTGACATCTCTAACACCTTTCTCACCTCTGCAACCTATGCTTCACCTCACAGTTCCACACAATGACCTTTCAAGGTCAGTTCACCAGAACTCCAATCATGTGACTTTGATTGGCCTTAGCCACTATCTGAAACAGCTTAAGAAGAATTCAAGATCCTCTCAGTCTTATATCTTTCTTGTCCTTTAAGTCAGTACCATCGCACACTACAAATTTCCTGTGCCCCCTTGGACTACACTTGCAGCTACTTCTGAAGTGAGTAAAAACACTTCCTAGGCAATTTAGATCTAGGAGCATGCAACCAGTCAGGCTCTTTTACAGAATCTGAAGGCTTATCTGTGTGGGGTCTTAACCTCAAAAGACATTTTATATGTTTTTTTAATGTTTTTATTAGATATTTTCTGTATTTACATTTCAAATGTTATACCCTTTTCTCGTTATCCCTCTGACAACCCCCTAACCCCTTGTAACTCCCCATGTTCAACAACCCACCTACTCCCACTTCCTGGTCCTTACATTCCACTTCACAGGACCAAGGGTGTCGTCTGTCACTGAAGACCAACAAGGCCGTCCTCTGCTACATATTCACTGGAGCCCTGAGTCCCACCATGTGTACTCTTTGGTTGGTGGTTTAATTCTGGGAGCTCTGGGGGTACTGGTAAGTTCATATTGTTTTTTTCCTATGGGGCTGCAAACTCCTTCAGCTCCTTGGTTCCTTTCTCTAACTCCTCCATTGGGGACCCTGTCCTCAGCTCAATAGTTGGCTGCAAGACTCCACCTCTGTATTTATCAGGCACTAGTAGGGCCTGACAGAAGACAGATAAAACAGGCTTCTCTCAGCAATCACTTGTTGGCTTCCACAAGAGTGTCTGGGTTTAGTTAGTGTATATGGGATGGAACCCCAGACTGGGCAGTCTCTGGATGGTCATTCCTTCAGTCTTTGCTCCACACTTTGTCTCTGTAACTCCTTCCATGGGTATTTTGTTCCCCCTTCTAAGAAGAACTGAAGTATCCATACTTTAGTCTTCATGTGGTTTGCAAATTGTATCTTGGGTATTCCAAGTTTCTGGGCTAATTTCCACTTATCAATGAGTGCACACCATGTGTGTTCTTTTGTGTTTGGGTTACCTCACTCAGAATGATATTTTCTAGTTCCATCAATTTGTTTAAGAATTTCATGGATACATTGTTTTTAATAGCTGAGTAGTACTCCATTGTATAAATGTAACACATTTTCTATATCCATTCCTCTCTTGAGGGACATCTGGCTTCTTTCCAGCCTCTGGCTATTATAAATAAGTCTGATGTGAACATAGTGGAGTATGTGTCTTTATTACATGTTGGAGCATTTTTGTGTATACACCCAGGGATGGTATTGCTGCGTCCTCATGTAGTACTATGTCCAATTTTCTGAGAAATATCCAAAATGATTTCCAGAGTGGTTGTACCAACTTGCAATCCCACCAGCAATGGAGGCGTGTTCTTTCTCCACATCCTCACCATCATCTGCTGTCAACTGAGCTTTTGATCTTAGCCATTCTGACTGGTGTGAGGTAAAATCTTAGGGTTATTTTGATTTTCATTTCCCTGATGAGTAAGGATGTTAAACATTTCTTTAGGTGCTTCTCAGCCATTCAGTATTTCTCAGTTGAGAATTCTTTGTTTAACTCTGTGCCTCATTTTTAATAGGGTTATTTGGTTCTCTGGAGTCTAACTTCTTGAGTTCTTTGTATATATTGGATATTAGCCCTCTATCAGATATAGGATTGGTAAATATCTTTTCCCAATTTGTTGATTGTCATTGTGTCCTATTGACAGTCTCCTTTGCCTTATAGGTGTGTTCCAGTCTTATGAGGTCCCATGTGTTGATTCTTGTTCTTAGAACATAAGCTATTGGTTTTCTCTTCAGCAATTTCCCCTGTGCCCATGTGCTCAAGGCTCTTTCACACCATCTCTTCTGTTAGTTTCAGTGTATCTGGTTTTATGTGGAGGTCCTTGATTCACTTGGACTTGAGCTTTGTACAAGAAGATAAGAATGGATTCATATGCGTTCTTCTACATGCTGACTGACAGTTAAACTAGCACCGTATGTTGAAAATGCTGTCTTTTGTTCACTGGATGGTTTTAGCTCCTTTGTCAAAGTTCAAGTCACCATAGGTGTGTGTGTTTATTTATGGATATTCAATTCTATTCTATTGATCTACCTGTCTGTCACTGTACCAATACCATGCAGTTTTTATCACAACTGCTCTGTAATACAGCTTGAGGTCAGAGATGGTGATTCCCCCAAAAGTTCTTTTATTGTTTGAGAATAGTTATCGAGATCCTAGGTTTTTTGTTATTCCAGATGAATTTGCAAATTCCTCTTTCTAACTGTGTAAAGAATTGAGTTGGAATTTTGATAGGGATTGTATTAAATCTGTAGATAGCTTTCAGCAAGATGCCCGGTTTTACTATATTAATCCTGCCATCCGTGAACATGTTTGATCTTTTCATCTTCTGAGATCCTTGATTTCTTTCTTCAGACACTGGAAGTTCTTGTCATACAGATGTTTCACTTGCTTAGTTAGAGTTATACCAAGGTATTTTGTATTATTTGTGAAGGGTGTTCTTTCCCAGCCTGCTTTTCCTTTGTATAGAGGAAGGTCCCTGATTTGTCTGACTTAACTTTATATCCAAGTTCTTTGCTAAAGTTGTATCAGGTTTAGGAGTTCTCTCGTGGAACTTTTGTGGTCATTCAAGTATACTATCATATCATCTGCAAATAGGGTATTTTGACTTCTTTCTTTCCAATGTGTATCCCTTTGATCTCCTTTTGTTTTCTAATTGCTCTGGCTAGGATGTTGATTACTATAATGAATAGGAAGGGAGAGAGTGGGCAGCCCTATCTATTCCCTGATTTTAGTGGGATTGCTTAATGTTTCTCTACATTTATTTTGATGTTGGCTACTGGTTTGCTGTATATTGCTTTTACTATGTTTAAGTATGGGACTTGAATTCCTGATATTTCCATGACTTTTATAATGGAGGGGTGTTAGATTTTGTCAAATGCTTTCTCAGCATGCAATGAAATGGTCATGTGGTTATTCTTTGAGTGTGTTTATATAGTGGATTATGTTGATGGATTTCTGTATATTGAACCATTCCTGCATCCATGGGAAGAAGCATACTTGATCATGATGGATGATTGTTTTGATGTGTTCTTGGATTCATTTTTCAAGAATTTTATTGAGTATTTTCTCATTGATATTCGTAACAGAAATTAGTCTCATGTTCCCTTTCTTTGTTGCGTCTTTGTGTGGTTTAGATATCAGAGTAATTGTGACTTCATAGAATGATTCGGATAGAATACCTTCTGTATCTATTTTGTGGAATAGTTTGAGGATTATTGGTATGAGGTCATCTTTGAAGGTCTGATTGAACTTTGTACTAGACCTATATGGTCCTGGGCTTTTTTTGGTTGGGGGACTACTAATGACTGTTTCTATTTCTTTAGGGGATATGGGATTGTTTAGATCATTTATCTGACCCTGATTTACTTTTTGTACCCGTAGAAAAATTGTTTATTTCATTGAAATTTTCCAATTTTGTTGAGTGTAGGCCTTTGTAGTAGGATCTGAAATTTTTTTTGGATTTCTGTTGTAATATCTCTCTTTTCATTTCTGATTTTGTCACTTAGGATAATGTCTCTGTGGTCTCTAGTTAGTCTGGCTAATGGTTTATCTATTTTGCTGATTTTCTCAAAAGAACCAGCTCCTGGTTTGGTTGATTCTTTGTATAGTTCTTTTTGTTTCCACTTGGTTGATTTCAGCACTGAGTTTGATTATTTCCTGCCTTCGACTCCTCTTGAGTGAATTTGCTTCTTTTTGTTCTAGAGATTTAAGAGATGCTGTCATGATGCTAGTTTATGTTCTCTTCGGTTTCTTTTTGGAGGCACTCAGAGCTATGAGTTTTCCTCTTAGAACTGCTTTCATTGTATCCCATAAGATTGGGTATATTGTGGTTTCATTTTCATTAAACACTGAAAAGTCTTTAATTTCTTTCCTTTGTTTCTTTTTTGACCAAGTTATCACTGAGT
The DNA here is from genome assembly GCF_008632895.1 of Mastomys coucha. Lineage (NCBI taxonomy): Eukaryota > Metazoa > Chordata > Mammalia > Rodentia > Muridae > Mastomys > Mastomys coucha. The sequence continues at coordinate 77,835,583 of NW_022196896.1, read as the reverse complement.
AGAGCATTGTTCAGCTTCCACATGTATGTGGGCTTTCTTTTGTTTATGTTGGTATGGAAAATCAGCCTTAGTCCACTGTCATCTGATAGGATGTATGGAATCATTTCAATCTTCTTGTATCTGTTGAGGCCTGATTTGTGACCAATTATATGGTCAGTTTTGGATAAGATTCCATGAGCTGCTGAGAAGAAGGTATATCCTTTTGCTCTAGAATGAAATGTTCTATAGATATCTGTTAAATCCATTTTGTTTATAACTTCTGTTAGTTTCACTGTGTCTCTGTTTAGTTTCTGTTTCCATGATCTGTCCATTGATGAGAGTGGGGATTGAATTCTCCCACTATTACTGAGTGAGGTGAAATGTGTGATTTGAGCTTTAGTAAAGTTTCTTTTGTTAATGTAGGTGCCCTTACATTTCGAGCATAGATGTTTAGAATTGAGAGTTCATCTTGTAGATTTTTCCTTTAACCAGTATGAAGTACCCTTCCTTATCCTTTTTGATAACTTTTGGTTTAAAGTCAATTTTATTTGATATTAGAATGCCTACCCCAGCTTCTTTCTTGGGATCATTTGTTTGGAAAATTGTATTCCAGCCTTTTATTTCAGTCTCTGTCACTGAGGTGGGTGTCCTGTATGCTGCAAAATGTTGAGTCCTGTTCACATATACATTCTGTTAGTCTATGCCTTTTCATTGGGGAATTGAGTCCATTGATATTAAAACATATTAAGTAAAAATGATTGTTGCTTCCTGTTATTTTTGTTGTTAGAGATAGGATTATGTGGTTTTTATTGGGAGGGAAGGGACCAAAAGCCCCCGGCATCTCAGTCTCCATCTTGTTCCTGGGCCATCATCTATTAACCAACACTCTATTGTTTCTTCCACTGTCTTCCTTCAGTTTCCGTAATTGACTCAAGACATTTTATGACAGGGGGCTTTCCAAACTTTTACAATGGGGACATTCCTTTTAAATTAATATGTAACTAAGCAGTAATACTGTTATTGGTCTGTGTGTCTGGGCAAATACCTTTGTGGTTTGTAGCCTTATAAGCCCTTTGTTTCCCTATAGTAAACTGAGATTTGAATAGAAATTTTTCTCTTGTCTCCTTCCTTTGTGTCTCCTGATGCCCATTTGTCATTGTTGCTCCCTTCCCTCAAGGACCCTGTTGTTTAAGTCCTGCAGGTCAGGAAAGTTTTTGTGGCTATCTTTTTTTTTTTGTTTGTTTGGTTTGTTAAAAGAATATTATTTTCTTGCTTTTTTCTAGGGTGCAGTTTCCCTCTTTGTGTTGGAGTTTTCCATTTATTATACTTTGAAGGGCTGGATTTGTGGAGAGATGTTGTGTAAATTTGTTTTTGTCATGGAATATCTTAGCTTTTCCATCTATGGTTATTGAGAGTTTTGCTGGGTATAGTAGCCTTGGCTCTGGCATTTCTGTTCTCTTAGGGTCTCTATGATGTCTGATCAGGATATTCTGGCTTTCATAGTCTCTGCCATGAAGTCTGGTGTAATTCTAACAGATCTGACTTTATATGTTTCTTGACCTTTTTCCCTTACTGCTTTTAATATTCTTTCTTTGTTTAGTGCATTTGGTGTTTTGATTATTATGTGATAGGAGGAGTTTCCTTTCTCATCCAATTTATTTGGTGTTCTGTAGGCTTCTTGTATATTGATGGGCATCTCTTATTCTTAATGTTAGGGAAGTTTTCTTCTATAATTTTGTTGAAGGTATTTACTGGCCCTTTAATTTCTAAATCTTCACTATCTTTTATATCTATTATCCTTAGTTTTGGTCTTCTCATTGTGTCCTGGATTTCCTGAATGTTTTGAGTTATGATCTTTTTCCTTTGTGTTTTCCTTGACTGTTCTTTCAATCTTTTCTACGTTGTCTTTTGCACCTGAGATTCTCCCTTCTCTCTTTTTTTGTATTCTGTTGGTGATGCTTGCATCTATAGCTCCTGATCTCTTTCTTCATGTTTCCTATCTCCAGAATTGTCTTCCTTTCTGATTTCTTTATTGTTTCTACTTCCATTTATAGATCCTGGATGGTTTTGCTTAATTCCTTCACCTGTTTGATTATGTTTTCCTGCAATTCTCTAAGGGATTTTTGTGTTTCCTCTTTAAGGGCTTCTAACTGTTTTTCTGTGTTCTGTATTTCTTTAAGGGAATTATTCATGTCTTTCTTAAAATCCTCTATCAGCCTCATGAAATGTGATTTTACATCCACATCTTGCTTTTTCCGGTGTGTTGGGGTATTTAAGACTTCCTCAGGTGGGAGAATTGGTTTCTGATAATGCCAAGTAATCTTGTTTTCTGTTGGTAATATTCTTGTTTTTGTCTTTTGCCATCTAGTTATCTCAGGTGTTAGACGTTATTGCTGTCTCTGGCTGGAACTTGTTCCTCCTGTGGGTCCATAAGCCTTTGTCAGTACTCCTGGGAGCTCTCTTGGAGGAGCTTGTGTACAGAGGGCTCTGGAGCAGCACAAGCTCTGGATGCAGATGGAGATTGGAAGGATCCTGACCCAGCTGTTCCATTGTTTCTGTGTTCTGGGTGTTCTGTGTGCTCAGGTCTCTGTGATGTGACTTCCTACAGATTTCCCCAAGTCCCCAACCTCTGGCAGCTGCAGATTTTAATTTATTCTCCTGGTCCTCTGGGCCTTTCTCCTGACTCTCCCCACACTCAATCCTGTTAATTTCTATAGCTATTTCTGCCTCTTTATAAACAAATGGCTTGACACCAAAATTAAAGCTTCCTAGGCTCCTTTACATCTAAATATTGCATGTTTTGCATTTCTTTCCCATTTGTTGCCCCCTTTTCATTGTAAACTTACATAAAAGTAATTATCAGTAACCTTAACACTGATTCAATGTTATGTTGTCTTGAAATGTGCTATCTACATCAAGGAAATCTGCTTGTACCTTGGAAATTTAGACTTAAGCAAATTCTCAGAACATCAGAATAGAGGCATATTCTCTATTCCTCTATTAATAGACCATATTAATACCATATTAATAGACTACTTCATACCTTCATACCAACATTGCCTTGATCCCTTCTGAAACCTCCTGAGGTGAGCCTCACCTGTTTGCATTGTTCTCTTCACTGCTGTCTACCAGACTCACAGGAGAAAAGCCTACTACATAATATAATGTTCCAAATCTGTCCACACATCTCCAAAAAGTAACATAATAAGGTTTTTCACAGCAACAGTCCAATTTTCCTGGAATAGTTTTTTTTTCTACCTACTTTTTTGTTACTGTCAAAAAATTCCCCTGTTGAAAGCAACTTGTACAGTTTTCAAAAATTTATTTTAACTTGGGTCTAGTGTGATAGAGTGCTCATCACTGGTGAAAATATGTCAACATCAAAGAAAACAAAGACAGCAGGAGCAGGAAGGTTGTTGGGAACACTTTCATTCATGAGCTTGAAGTAAAAAGGAATCATAAGAAATGGTGCTAGGCCATAAACCCTCAGTGATTTCCTCCAGTGATATAAATCCTTTAAAGGGGCTCCTACATCTTCCACTTAATAATGTCACCATCTGGGTATGATACGGTCAGGTCTGTGGAGGACATTTCTCAATATCACCCCAAAGAAACTTCAATAGTCTTTCTCTGTGAGGTTTTACATCTAGTGGTTTGATTAATACTGCTTAATAAACTAGGCATTCAATAAGTGGTATAAGACATTACCATTTTTTGGGTAATAGTGATTAATAGTGATTTCTGACTTCTAATATATGTCACTGTCACAAACTTGGGCAGCCATCCTTGGTGTGTTGTATGCTTGTCTATTTCACATCAAGTTCAAATGAAATAAAGAGGTTACAGCATGAAAATCAGTTCTTAGCTTCAAGGCAGCTTTCTCTCACCTTTGAAAATGTTATCATATTTAAAGAGAGAAATGAGATTTAGTACTTTGAAGTTGCATTTTTTTTCCTTGACTCTGAGAATACTGTCTTTAAGAAAATGACTTAATACTGACAGGTCAAACAACACAATTGAAATATAACTCTATTCTTTTGTAGATAACTTTAGATGCAAAGGACAAAACTGAGAAAAGAAAAGCCAGAATTTAGAGCTTTAAATTTATATGAATATTATTATGCTATATTGATTTTTATTATTTTATATTGTTAAAATTCTGGTTTGAATTCTGTTTCTTTTCATGTATGATAAATGACCTTTATGGAAGTACCTCTGGCCTTATACATCTTTTAGTATAAGTCCCATCTATTAGTCCCATCTGTCCTCTAACATCCAAGGTAAAAGAAATGCAGAGCATTACAGCATACATAAATATAATTCAACTTTTCTGCAAGTGGTTGTAATCATGGAAAAGAGTACTCACTGCAAGAGATCCGTCAGGGCTGTGTGGACCGAAGTATATTGAAATAGCCTACAGCACTAAAAAAATCTTGAAATTTCTTAACACATTTGAGATGTCTTGTGTTTCAAACGTACAACACACAGTGAGATAGCGACAGCCTTTTACTGAAAAATAAAATATATCATAGCACAGGTGAGAAAGGATGAAATGTTCACTTAGGACTACCCCATACTGACTCAGGGAAGTTGCTCTAAAGAACGCAACAATGTGTAAAAGGCCCAGGAATCATCTGTTTCTCCTTCTCTTTAAAGAGCAGGAGATTATTTTTCTTGGTTTTATTCTGTCAAAATTGCATTTATATTATAAGCTCCTACCTGTGCAATTAGTTACAGTTTGACAGGACCCTACTGCTGAAAACAACACAAACTTACCTCAGAAGACATGGAGAAATCTAGCTTGAATTCAACTGGAAATTCATCCTAATGACTAGTATTCATAGTCATGGAAAGGGCTATGCATACAATGGGAGAAAAAGTATACCAATAAATCTCATCTTCCTGTGAACCCTGTAACATGCCTGGAAAAAATAAGCACATGGTTATAATAGTAGCATGGATACTATGACAGTAGCAACTCACTATTTAATGTACTTAAGGTATATTTCATATTATACAATCCATACTGGACACTGTTAAGGTCATAAATAAGATTTATCTTCTCCTGAGTAATATAAGCACCAGTGGGGATCAGGTGTTATGTAATAAATAAATATATATTTGACACATCAAAATTACCATAGAAACAGAGATATGATGCTCTTTCTTGGTATTTTTATATATCATGGATATGGGGAAATATACAAGGAAATATACCCAGTGATATAATGTTATTTGACTTGTTCTCACCCTTAAAAATTCTCTGTGCTCTACATATTCAACTCTCAGACTGTTACTAGAGAGAAATGATGACACGTAATCTATCTAGATAAGGTATCAATGACAAAGCAAAGAAATGACTCTTCCAAAGTCCATACTGATGAGCTAATATACTTACTAAAGTTGTATACAAGACTGTGTTTACAGAGTTACTGAAAATAGTAGGGACTTCACAAAGGCAGCTTACCAAAAACTTACCAAGAAGCTTACCACTACATGGGTCAAATTAAGAAACCTGCATCTCTGAAGTGCTTTGCACAGGTTATAACAAGTTCAACGGAGCAGGGGATCTCTTATTTTCTTAACAGTATCTTATGTATGTAAAATCCTAGACAGGTAAGGACTGTATCACTATAAATATTATGAGTATAATGAACATGCTAATATTTGTGAGTTGTTTAGTTTTAAAATAAAAGATTCCCTCTCTACAAGGTAATGTTTGAACTTGCAACTTCTTTTGTCTTAAAGTGGTTTCTTGCAGGATAGGAATGTTTCCATTAGAGAATATTGTAATACAACATTCTGGAAAATACTCTATTGTCTTATCTCTCTAGAGCTTTGTCTTTTTCTAAATGTCATCTCATTGTTATATAATAGATTATTTGTCTTTTTAGATTGCTTCTTTAATTTAGCAATTATATTTAATTTTCTGCCTTGTGTTTGTTGTATGAGTTTATCCCTTTACCCCTATGTACAATGATCTTTACTAATTTACTATGAAAGGCATAGCAGGTTCACTACCAAATCTTAGAAACAATAAATAAAAACTGCTAAATATTTTATGTTAACCTTTTAAAGATATATGTGTGTGTATATGTGTGTGTGCGTGTATATGCATACATATAGGTTTGAGGGTACAAATTTGCACACATGTAGTACAGACATACACAAAGGCCAAAATAAGGCATCAGATATCCTGGAAGTAGAGTTATATGTGGATTTAAATATAGAATATGGATTTTGGGAACTGAAGCCTGGTCTTCTGCAAAATCAAGTGTTCTTGACCTCAGCCATCTCTAGAAATCTTCTGTCTCATTCTTAGGGACACATAAGTTCTAAACTCAGTGAGTACCAAGAGAACCAGAAACTGGTTAGTTAATTTCCATAGTATCTTTTTTTTTTTTTCCACCATAGGCGAATGAGAGTTTCAGCTGTTCCATGTCATCTGCTGCCATTCCAATAGGATAATATTGTTTTTTTACTGACAGTTTAAGTTTTGGTTCCCACATTTTTTTAAATTGTTGTTTTGTGGGGTTTTTTTATTTCATGATGTTATTTGTCATGTGTATATCTCTTTGGCTTAATTTCATATTTTTTAATATTGGGTTCTATTACCACTGGGTTTTAAGTATTTATATTATCATTATTTTACCAGATATAGTATTTTATTTTTTTTATTCCATAACTGATATATTTCTTAAATCAGGCATGCATTTTTATCTTAATCAAGACTATCACAAGTTGTTTCTATCATCAATAACATGCCTGATACTGTAGTTACATTTATTCAAAAAATGTAGATTTTATCTCCTGTGAAATTCATGATTTTATATCTGCTTTCAGGTGTATAGCCAATTTTAAAGATTTGGGGGTGGTGGTGGTTTGTATATATCTTTTGCCATTTCTATGAAAAACCACTGGGGATGTTGAAGGTAAAACTCAAGTGTAGTTATTACACTTCACCTCACATACTGTGATGGGCCTTCTTCTAAAAATGTTGACTAGGAATCTTTTCTACATTCACTGTCATAGTCAATTTAATTATACTTCAGCTTGTCATCCCAATCTTGGCTTCTATAGAAGTTTGTACTTCAGTAATAGTTCTGTTAATCTTCTACTTTGTTCTGTAATTTTAGGTGTATCCATTATCCCTGCATCTTTACTTCTAGAAAAGCTCTAAGATTTATTGATTTTTCAGTTTGTCCCATTTTTTATTTGTTGAGTGTAGTTTTTGCTACCCCACTTTCAGCTCTAGCAGACCTCACTGTCAATCCTGCCCAGTTTTCCTTGGATCCACAGATGAAACACACACACACACACACACACACACACACACACACACACACTATTATAATTTTCAACTTGCCTTATAGCTCAATTGCTAGGCTCTTCTCATCTTCCATCAGAGATAATGACCTATGGTCACTAAGCCTGAGATCTCACGTGGCTGGTCACCTTTTCTTCAGCCAAAGCATGGGGCAATACTATTCAGTCTCCTGCATCTGCTAGCTTGCCCGAAGGGGCCTGAAAGTCTCACCTATTCCTCCAAGCTCATTGGCTGCTATCATTCTTATTGATGACTCAAGAACCAATTGGGGACCACGAACTTAGCATCAGAACCACTCCCTATATTTCACCTTTTCTGTCCAATAAAAAAAAAAAAGGAAAAAACTCTTCTCCTAGACATAATTTGAACAAAACCATTATGTAAACTACAAAGGTTGGATGAAGCAACATGACCTGGAATCAGCAAAGATATTTTGGCCAGCAACCAGAAGCGGGGGGTTGGGGGGGAAGCAGGTCAGTTTAGCATGTCTGATGATTTTTTAATGAGTTAATTTCAACAAAAGCCTATTGTAATAAGCCTTCATTCGTGCCATGTGAAGGATGGCATGATGAATCTTTACCTGTCTTGTTTGATTCTTTTGAAACTTTCTAGTTCTTCATGGGGTCTCCTCCTGTCATATCTTCTTCATATGAGTAAGGATGGGGTCAAAAGCCTCTTTTCATTTCCTGTCAACACAAATACCGAACCTATCTTCCAAAATAGCAAGTCCTTGCTATAGTAACTAGAAATCATTAAACATTTAATTTGACCTCTCTGGCAGAGGAATTTTAATATAACCACCAAACTCAAAACCACACTCATTTTGATAAATAAAACAATTCAAAGCAAATAAAACAATATAAACAAATATTAACCCATGAGACAGTGTTTCTGCTGTATTCTGCCCCAACCTTCAGGAGGTCAAGGCCTAAACTATTTACTATCTCTGTCTACTTGCTGTATGAGCCTATTTCCAGGCTCTCTCTTTATATAATTCTCAAGGCCTAAATTTCAACTGTCTAAGAGAGATTAGGAGACCTTCCCCATGCCTTGGATCTAATATTTATAAGATCAAATAACTCAACATTTTTATTTCCCTTATTAACTTTAATTAAATTCCCTTCTGCTTACTGTAAAAGTCTGTTTTCAGGCTCTGTTTTTATCCTGTCAGGTAAAGATATTCCAGAAATTCCATGAATAGACCATATTCAAGATCATGAGAAACTGTTCTGGCAAGACTTTACATGTCTTTAAGGCATTTGTTCATTTATTCTACCTCACCTCTCTTCTGTGGAGCTTATTGTTTGCTGTGTCTACCAAGTGTCTCTTTGCTTCTCATTTTAAGGTCTTTGTATCGGTGCTGAACTAAGGGAAGAAAATGTTCAAAATCTGCATTTCCTTCTATCCTTAAAAACAAATCAAATTTAAAAAATTTATCCTTTGATTACTTCCTTGTAGGAAGCAAGCAGCTTTTATTATTTGTCTATTACCTTCCCCCTAATAGCTGCTTGATGGCACAACAGAAGCTCCATGTTTATGAGCTGAGGCTCTCCCTCTGTTCCTTTGTCCCAGTTTCATGAGCTGGAGCCACATGACTCAACTTTGCTTTGGTGAGAAACTAGTTCTCCCCCCTACTAAGTTATATTTGTGTGTGTGTGTGTGTGTGTGTGTGTGTGTGTGTGTGTATGTGTGTGCATGTGTGGAATCCAACTAAAAATTTCTAAATTAATAGTGAATTCTCCACTTCTAAATTGTGCATCATCTGTTGCATGTAGTTTTTGCTACTTTACTTTAAGCTCTGAGGAGACCTCACTACCAACCTCAACCAGGTTCTCTCAGATCTACCACAGAAGAAACACCCACACTTTAATTTTCAACTTACCTTATGGCTCAATTGCTAGGAGCTTCTAATTTCACCCACTTGGGAAAATGACCAATGGTCACTCTGCCCAAGAATTAACATGGCTGGTCACCTTTTCTCCCTTAGATGCCTGGCAAAATTATTATACTCTTCCCTGCATCAGCTATCTTGTCTGTGGGGACCTGGAATCCCCACTCTTCTGCCAAGTTCATTGATTGCCAGTATCTTCATTGATGGATAAGGAACCAATAGGGGAATAGGACCTTATCATCAGAACTACTTCTAATATTTACTTATTTGCACAATATGCTGGCAACTTCTAAGTTTCCCACAATATGGACATTTCTCTTTTTTTTTAATGGTTTTTCGAGACAGGGTTTCTCTGTGTAGCCCCCAGCTGTCCTGGAACTCGCTCTATAGACCAAGCTGGCCTCAAACTCAGAAATCCACCTGCCTCTGCCTCCCAAGTGCTAGTATATGGACATTTCTTAAGTCTTCTTTAGGTTTAAGCTTTTAAAAAATGTTATTGTGGTTTACTTACAATTTCATAAAGTGAAACAAAATATGTGAACAATTTTCTTTTAATTGTGTTGCTATTTATGTATCACTGTGAGTAAAGGTGAATTATATATTTTATTTTCTCTTGAGTAGTTAGGATGGTGTCTTAGGGTTTTTATTGCTGTAAAGAAACACAATGACTTAGAAAAGTCTTATAAAGACAAACATTTCATTGGTGCTGGCTTATAGTTTCAGAGGTTCAATCAATTATCATCGTGGTTGGAATCTTGGCATCATGCAGGCTGACTTGGTACTGGAAGAGCCAAGATTTTGACACCTTGATGGAAAGGCAGCCAAGGAGACCTTCTCTTCTCTACTGGACTAATCTTGAAAACTAGGAGCCATCTGAGCCTGCCTACAGAGTGATATACTTCTTCAATCAAGGTCATGCCTATCTATTCTAGCAAGGCCTTAGCCCCTCGTAGTGTCATTTCCCTTGGGCCAAGCATATTCAAACCACCACAGATGGAGACATAAAAGTATCTTTCCATGTGAAAATAAACCATACTTTAACAAGTGTTACATAAAGATATTGTTTGGAATATACTTATATTAGGAGTATAGAGTAAATCGTTCAAAATTATCTGGAATCTTTGATGTCAACATCATCAAAGAGTTGGAAATTAAGTCATGCAAATCAAATTAGACATGGAAAAATATATTTATTTTACTTAGTGTTTTTGATTTTGCTCAGTATATAAAATATTTGAATGATTGGTTACTAATTGGAATGTCTGACTCCAGCTCTTTTGGTAGTAGTATTTTCCTAGCATAAAAATCAGTGAAGTAGAACCTTTTGTGTTGAAGAAAACCGTATTGACATTTTCTTTATATACATTTAGATGTTGAAATATTTTTAAATTATCAAGAGAAAATCTCCAGATTCATCCTGTTCTGACTCTATCATCATAGTTATAGTACCAAACACCACATAACAAATATCACTGGATTCCTAAAAGTCAGGGGGACCTATAAGCAGTGGCTACTGAATGTTTGTAGTTTCATTTATTCCTAATATGAAATTACAGTGATAGGTTGTTAACATTACATAGAAAGATTAATTAACAAAATTTGGGTGAAATTAGTGGGAATTTTTGTCACAGACCCTACAATGCTTGTGAGTGTTTTATCATTTCCTAATTCAGGTATATCTTCATATAATATGTTTGTATTACATGCTGTATTCCCTATGGTTGTTGATAATATTGGCATCCTATGTAGTCTTAGAGCTTGTACTGGCTGTTTTTTTGTGTCGACTTGATATAAGTTGGAGTTGCCACAGAGAAAGGATCTTCAGTTGAGAAAATGCTGCCATGAGATCCAGCTGTAAGGCATTTTCTCAATTAGTGATCAGGAAGACAGGGCACATTGTGGGTGGTACCATCCCTGGGCTGGTAGTCTTGAGTTCTATAAGAAAGCCAGCTGAGCAAGCCAGAAAAGCAATCAGTAAGTAACACCCCTCATGGTCTCTTCATCAGCTTCTGCTTCCTGATCTGCTTGAATTCCAGGCCTGACTTCCTTTGGTGATGAACAGCAATGTGGGAAGAATAAACTGAATAAACCCTTTCCTCCCCAACTTGCTTTGTGGTCATGATGTTTGTACAGGAATAAAAACCCTGACTAAGACAGAGCTCTTCCTTGATTCATTGAAGACTTCAGACTTCTTCATTTTTCCTGGAGCTTCAGAGGCCCTACCATTTTCAATTCCTATACCCAATACAACACGATTTCTCTTTTTTTTTTCTGGCATTCTGTCCCATTACCCAATTGCATTTCTGCACAGTATCATCACAGTTGAAGAAATTAGCAAAGGTGAAAATTTCATGCATCAGTAGTATAACAAATATTGAGACACAACAATTACATAAGAGTACATTTACATTTACTAACCTCGTTAACCATTACAGATCAATGATAGTAAATAAGAATATGGAGAATTAGCTCATTTTATATTTTCTCTATGTACTTTCTTGCAATTTATGACCTAAGAATTTATATTTTGAACATCATTGTGATCTATACACAACAGGCTCTAGATCATAGTGTGGTTAGAAAAGATAAGAAAACCTATAACTATAGAAAATGTCTAAGTAGTTAAAAAATGCCCAGTACTAGTGAAGAATAATATGTAATACTTTTGTTAAAAAATATATAAATAAATCATGATCTTGATGTGTGGAAGAAGCATGTATAGAAAGTGAGAATAAGGTGCTTTGGTAAAATTTTTGGCTTTGTTTTTTCAAAATTCCTCTGAATAGTATGTATACAGTAATAAAGAAATGTTTGTGAATGAGTGATATGTCATGATAGGAAAAAGTGAATAGTAAATATACAGTTGAATATAATAAGTAAAAATTTTTGCAGAAGTTAAAGAACACTCTGGACAATATTGTATGGAAGATTCAAAACCAGGATTCATTTTCTTTCTCTATTACTATGACAGAGAAAATAAATCACAGCACACACCCATGTATCTTTTCCAAAAATTCAAAGCAGCAAGATGAGTCTGAATGTCTGCATAAATATTAAGTCACTTTCTGTGGTATAGCTATATAAAAAATGCTTATGAATTATTTCAGGATTTACTTGAGGCTCTGCCTTTATTACATTAAATTTATCAGATGACATTTTGATGAAGTTTCATGGAAGTCAGTCAGGAACAAAGTCCTCATTGGACAAATGAAACTCATGACCAGGGAAGTCTTTTATATAGCTCAGGTTAACACTATATAAGATTTTATTTAATGTAATTTTTGTCCCCAGTGCCTATTGATATTATTTGACTATACTACATAACCTATTGTGAAGTAGCCATGAGAAAGTACATTATAGGGAAATTACATGAAATTTCATGAAGCAAAACTTATTTATATATTACAACTTAAGCACAAAGCCACATATTTGAAGAAATATATATATAAGTTCTGAAGATTATAAAAGTACATTTAGAATAAAATATGATATATTATATCAAAAATATTTTAATATACATTTGGAGGTTTTACAGTGAAGAATTATAACTCATGAATTCACACTGAATAAAATTTTAAAAATTTAGTAACAAATGGATTTTGAAAATATAGAATTCAGTTTCCAAAAAAACAAACAGAGAAACAAGCAAAATCCAAAAGTCCTGGATCCAGGGAATAACTGGCAGAGAGGCTAAAGGGCTGAAAGGGATTGGAAAGAGAAAGAGATGGTGCAGAGTCAATTATCTACTTTATGCATTATATACATGCATGATATTTAAAAATGCAAACAATTAAGAGTAAAATAAATGAATTGAAATATGCAGCTGTGGGGGTAGGAGTGGAGGAACATCTAGAATGTCCCAGAGACCCAGGACTTGAGAAGCTCCCAAGATTCATTGTGGATTTCCTTATCCACAATGCTATGATTGAAATGCTCAACCATAGGGAAATGGACCCTGAAGAGACAATCTCCAGTAGATATACATGGCCTCCTTTGGAGAGATGGAGTCAAAAACCTACCTTCAGAATTTTTAACCCATAATTGTTCCTGACTAAAAGATACACAGGGACAAAATTGGAGCAGAGATTGAAGAAAAGGCCATCCAGTGACCAGTCCAACTTGTGATTTGAACTGAGGTCGGGGACCTTTATTGCAGAGTTAGGGTAAGGACTGAAGGAGCTCAAGGGGATGGCAACTCTATAGGAAGTCCAAAAGTATGGACTAAACTGGATCCCTGGGAGCTCACAGAGACTAAGCCACCAACCAACATGGATACATGGGCTGCCCCGTGGCCCCTGACACAAATGTAGCAGAGCACACTCTTCTTTTGATTTAGTGAGAGAGGATGTTCCTAATCCTATAGAGACTTGATCCCTCAAGGAAGGGGTATGAATGGGTAGGTAAGGTGGTTGGAATGGGGAGCACCTTCTTAAAGCCAATGGGGATGGGGTAAAGAACTATTGAAGGGGAGAAAAGAATGAGGGGCAACAATTGGAATGCAAGTAAATAAAATGATTAATAATAAAAAGTGTAAAACAAAAACATACTGTGCATTTAACTTAATAAACAATAACAACTCTCCTTATATATCTGTTTTGTATCTATTTGCAGATGTCATTTGAAGACATTTAGCTTTTATTCTGTTATTATATGCTTAAGTTTTTCTCCTAATACATGGAATCTACATAGCTACTTAGCTGTAAACATTTTTTCCATTTATCATTTTTAATATATTACCTTGTTGATACAACACAGTTATTTTGTTTTTATGTTTGTTTGTTTGGTTGGCTGTGATTGTTTGGGAAACTTTTATACTTAAATAAAAATTTTAATTCAGTGAAAGGGTTACAAGGTGATCTCAATTGTTATTCTCAATAGCAGAAAGTTTATGGGTCCATGTGCTCAGTCAAAAATATTTCTGTTTCTCTTCTGTCATCTATAGAGATTACCTTATTGTGACCTGTGGAGAACTCTTGGGGCTGCTTCTATGAATTTGGCAGATATTTGACATTGGGCTAGGACATGGAAGTAGGCTCAGGCAGGAATTTGACTTTGGACTAGGACACAGGAAGTTGGCTCAAGATGAATACAGGTAAGGAATGTGTTCTTTATTGTCATTTCAGAAGCAGAGGGGGGCTGTTGCTGAGGCCTGGCTGAGGCTCTCTCTCTTCCTGGAGGCAGTGGGCCTGCTGCTGAGGCCCGAGTCTCTCTCTTTCTCCCCCTGTGGGCTGAACTGTTTGCTGCACAACATGTTAGTTAAAAAGGATGCAATGTATAAATGAGTTATTTAATTGTAGGAAGGAGAAAATATGCCAATTAAGTAGAGAGAAGGAAAGGAGAGGAAAGAGAGAGAGAGAGAGAAAAGGGGAGGGAGAAAGCCAGAGAAGAGAACAAAGAGAAATAGAGGAGAGAGAGAGAGAGGAAGAATAAGATAGCAAGAGAGCAAGAGAAGAGTGAGAGGAGAGTAAGAGAGTAAGAGAGAGGAAGTAAGAGGAAAAGAGTAAGAGAATGAGGAGGGGGCAAATCGCCCCTTTTATTGTATGGGGCGTGGCATATCTGGCTTGTGCTCAGATGACTGGGTGTAAGGTCCAGCTAGAATGCTGGAAGCTTGAGGCATTGTCTGCCTGATAGAACACACATATCCTGCAGGGGCAGCTATGAAGGGTCTGGGCTGAAATCTGAGCCATTGGTCTCAGGAGTTATCACTGAACTCCTACTGTCCCTTGTGAACAAATTTACTTTGCTCAGTGGGTCTCCGGGGTTCTGAGGTGGCAGCTCTACTGGACTCTGACTGTCAGAACAGCCCACTGCCCCAGACTTTATATCTTGGTGGGACTTGTTAAGACTCAGAATATAGTAATCACGGGACCTTTGTTTATGATTTGTTTGTTCTTTAACTACTCTGTTTACAACGTAGGACTGACCATATACTTTGTATGTCCCTTGAATGATATAAAAGCATACTGGAAAAAAAAATAAACCCTCTTCAGTCTCAGCACAGGCTGGAGTCATGTTACAGTGTTGTCTAGTTTTTCTTTCTTTTCAATCCTCACAATCTCCCTTGAGACCTCGTTGACTGAGCTGGCTTGGTGAATGTCCCTAGTATTTCATATTATTGTAAGAGAAAGACACAAATCAAGGGTAATATAAAGGAAAAATCACTTCCTGTTAAAATTATATTTTAAGAATAAATATTTTCTTCAAAATACACAGTATATTTAATTCTTAGGTCCTCTTTGGATCAGTTATTGACTAAGAAAATGCTAGGAACTTCATTTTAGCTGTTTACCACTTTCCCTGATACCTGCATCTGTGGCCACTACAGAATTTGAATTGTTGTAAGTGAAGATGGCCATATTTTCTTGTGAAGTCTTAATGGTCATATCAGTTTCATCATCTTTCCTGTTTAAGAAACACACAGTATGGATATGTGAGATGACTCCACCAATTAAAGCAGTGTCTATCAAACCCTGTGTCCTAACTTTAACCCCCAGACCCTTTTGATGGGAGGACAGAATCAACACCAATTTGGTTTTACCATGGAGTAACTTTCATTCTCCATCTATTGTGGTTGAAAATTACTCTGGGTGTAGCAGCTTAGACTGGTATCTTTGTACATTAGGGTATGTATAACATCTCCCTAGGCCCGCTCTCTTTCAGACATTCCACTGAAAAGACACGTGTTATTTTAATATGTCAGCATTTATATGGGATATTTCATTAAATTATCATGAAGATTTTGATATTTACTCCCTGTTCTGTGTGTTTTGATTTTTATTTAATATGTAATGTATATAATTTTTTTTCTGATCCATAATATTTGATGCTTATGTACTTCTTGCACCATGATGGCCATTTCCATCTTAAGCTGGGAAAAATTTTCTTCTATGGTATTGTTGAAAATATTTTCTATGCCTATGACCTGGGTTTTTTTTCTCCTTCTGTTTCTATAATTCTTAGATTTGTTCATTTTATGTGATCAAGATATCCAGGATATTTTATTCCAGGGGTTTTTTTTATTTAATATTTTCTTTTACTGATGTATCCATTCCTTCTCCTTTGTCTCCATGACTGCGATTCTCCATATCTTGTAGAATATTACTGAGGCTTGCCTCTGTGTTCCTTGTTAAAGTTCCTAAAGTTTCTATTTCGAGCTTTTCTAGTTTCTGTTTACATTTTTTTTTTACTGATTCTTTTTCTACTTATAAGTGCTAAACTGTTTTCTGTAATTCATTCTGTTTGTGTTATCACAGACGCCTTTAAGGAAATTACATCATCATTAATGACCTACAATATATTCATAAAGGCTAATTTGAAGTCCCTGTCTTATGATTTAGTATGTTGCATTTATGAGGACCTGCTATAGTGGTGTTTCTGAGATTTAGTGGAGACACATTCTCCTGAATGTTACTGTGTTTTTTATGCTGATATCTAGGACTCTGTTTTCTAGGTGTTGAACCTGGTCTTTTCATTTTTTTCTTTTATTCTTGTATCTTAGTTACTGTTTTCCACTCTTTTTTAAATTAATTATTTTATTTATTTACACTCCAAATACGGGTGCCTTCCTAGTCCCCGCTCCATGAATCCTTCATCCCATTCTTTCTCCCCTTTTTGTCTGAAAGGGTACTCTTCTACACACCCACCTACCCACTCCCATCTTACCCAGTTAACATGTCCCTTCCCTGGGTCATAAACTTTTGACAGAACTAACTCATGTCAGACAAGGCAGTCCTCTGCTACATATGTAGCAGAGCCACAGACCAGCCCATGTATTCCCTTTGGTTATTAGCTTAGACTCTGAAAGTTTCGAGGTGTCTGGGTTAGTTGATACTGTTGTTCTTCCTATGAGGTTGTGATCCTCTTTAGCTCTTTCCATTCTTCCCCTAACTCTTTTTCTTGTTTGTTTGTTTGGTTGGTTGGTTGGTTTTTGGTTTTTTTGTTTGTTTGTTTGTTTGTTTGTTTTCGAAACAGGGTTTTCCTGGATCACCCTGGCTGTCCTGGAACTCACTCTGTAGCCCAGGCTGACCTCGAACTCAGAAATCCACCTGTCTCTGCCTCCCAAGTGCTGGGATTAAAGGCGTGGGCCACCACCTCCCAGCCTCTTCCCCTAACTCTTGCAAACAAGTTTGCAGCCTCAGTCCAATGGTTGGTTGTTAGTATCTGTATCTCTATCTGTCTTAGCAGCTTCTGGTGGGGATTACTAGAAGACAGCCATGCTAGGCTACATCTGCAAGCACAACATGGCATCAGTAATAGTGTCAGAGTTTAGTGCCTGCACATGGGATGGATCCTAATTTGGACAGGTCTTCAGAAAGCCTTTACAGTCATCTCTGCTCCAAATTTGTCCCTGCATTTCTTTTAGACAAGAACAATTCTGAGCAAAGAATTTTGAAGATGGGTGGGTAGTCCCATTCCTCAAATGATAGCCATATCTATGTACTGCAGGTGATCTCTTTATGTTCCATCTTCTTATTTTGGGGCATTTTGGCTAAAGTCATCCCCATTGGGTCCAGAAAGCCTATCATATCCCTCATGTCTGGAACTTTCTAGATGTTCCCTCTTTCCCCCACCACTTACTGCTTCATATTTCTATTCATTCTCCTCAACCTGTGGACTTCTCTCCTGTCTCCTCCCAATAGTTAGTTCTGTCCCACTTTTTCCTTGCCCCTCCTTTCTTCCACCAAGCCCCCTTGCTTCTCACGATTTTTGGGTTCTCTATTCTAAGTGGGATTGCAGTATCTAAACTTACTTCATATGTTAACCTTCCTTCCTTCTTGTTAACCTTCATATGGTCTGTGAGTTGTATTATGAGTATTCTGAACTTTTTGGCTAATATTTACTTATCAGTGAGTACATACCATGTTTGTCCTTTGGGGTCTGGGTTACCTCACTCAGGATGATGTTTTCTATTTCAACCCATTTGCCTGAAAAATTCATGATGTTATTGTTTTTTCCTTAGTCAAATTAAAACAACCCTGAGATCCCACTTTATACTAATCTGAATGGCTAAGACCAAAATACCAAGGGTCAGCATGCTAGTGAGGCTATGGAAATAGAGTAACACTCTACCATTGTTGGTAGGATTGAAAACGGGTACAAACACTCTAGTAATCAAACTGGTGGTTTCTCAGAAAATTGGAAATAGCTCTACCCCAAAATCCTGCTATACCACTCCTAGGTATATAGCCAAAAGATGTAGTACCATATATGAGGGACACGTGCTCCACTATGTTCCCAGTAGCTGAATTTGTAATAGCCAGAACTTGGAAACAACCCAGTTGTCCCTCAACTGAATAATGGATAGAGTCTGGACTTTTAGTTTGGTGTTTCTTTTGTTTCTGTGGCCCTTGTGCTTTTTAGTACAATATAGTGTTTATGGGCTCTCTACAAGGGAATTCTTCTGAGATCCATCTAGGTGTTACCACTAGGGGTTCTGGTTCAAATGTGTTATATGTGGAGCTAACATTTAAATATATAGACAAGCTGGAAGGAAGAGTCTGAAGGGTCAACAGGAGAGAGGAAAACAGGGTATGGCCCCAGAATTTACCCAATCCATTGAAATGAAGGCAGAGAGGGAAGAGAGGGTACTGGAAACAATCTGTTACAGAACTGGACATGAGACTTAGGGAAAAGAGGAGAGGACAAAACGTAAAAACCTAAAGACTATGTACTGGCTGGTTTTGTGTGTCAACTTGACACAGGCTGGAGTTATTACAGAGAAGGGAGCTTCAGTTGTGGAAGTGCCTCAATGAGATCCAGCTGTGAGACATTTTCTCAATTAGTGATCAAGGAGGTAGGGCCCCTTATGGGTGGTGCCATCCCTGGGCTGGAAGTCTTGGGTTCTATAAGAGAGCAGGCTGAGCAAGCCTGGGGAAGCAAGCTAGTAAATCACATCCCTCCATGGCCTCTGCATCAGCTCCTGCTTCCTGACCTGCTTGAGTTCCAGTCCTGACTTCCTCTGGTGATCAACAGCAATGTGGAAGTAAGCCAAATAAACCCTTTCCTCTCCAACTTGCTTCATGGTCATGATGTTTTGCAGGAATAGAAACCCTGACTAAGACAGAGTACTTAATTGCTTTCGTGGTCTATCTGTCCCTGTTGTTAGTGTTGCTGTGAAATTCCCAGGGAGTACCTTTAGGAGATAGTGGCTGAGAAAAGAGGTGATGAGGAGGTAGTTGGGAAAGATCTGCATGGTCTTCTGGAGATGAGGACATAGAGGAAGATGAGGTGACAATAGGTGATCTATTACAGTGCTAGAGATGATCCTGAGAAGTTAGAGATTTAGAAAGAGAAGTGAAATTGAAAGTTTCAAGATTGTGTACATGCTTATGTGGTTGGCTTGACAGTTAGATTTCTGGACAGGGCCTGTGGAAGTTGGTGTCTGAGACAAAGGGATGGGGTTAAGAAGGAGGCTGTAGAAGAAGACAAGTAAATGAATTTATAGAGGAATTTTAATGCAGCTACATGTCTCTTCTAGAAAAGGATCACATTCAAAGACCACCTAGGTCTATGTGATCCAACTGGAATGGCACACCATTAATCTATCCAGATGGAATATAGTTGCATCCTTAGTACATGCCTTTAACACCGAACAATGAAGAGAATGTTAGTTTGTAAATGAAGGAGCCATGTTTGAAAATGATGTTTAATTTGGTGGCAGAAGAAGTGACAAATCAGAGACAGATTTGAAAGAATGAGTCAGAGATAACATATGCTCAACTCATGAGCACAGGAAGAAGAGATTATTTAAGAACAATGTGGGAAGAGTCAGTCAGTTAGAAGTAAAGGCACTGAGTGCAGTGGAGTAGAATTGGTTTCCTTCATAAGTGCCTGCAGTTTAGTGCAGGTCAGCAGATCAGGTAAAGCCAGAGAATAAGGAGGCAGAATGATAGAACAAATTACCTGAGTTAGTTTGAGGACATATAGATCAATGCAGTGAGAAATCGAGAGAAGCCAGATACATTCAGTCAGCTTGGAGAGGAGTTTGGGCCATAAATCTGAGTTGAACCAGTCAGGTAGAGTTCAGTAAGAATTCAAAATGGAGAACTTCTTCATCAATAAATCTAAGTCTAAAAATATTAAAGGCCTAGGTAAGCAGATGGAGGCTAGAAACTGATGCCACCAAGATCTGGGAAGGGAGAAGATGAGATTCTATAAAATCTAGAAGCTTCCAGGCATAGGCCTAGGGGTACTTAATATAGAGAAAGAAACATTTTGGACTCACCACAATGCATGCATTTGTACAGGTTGGTTATGGGTCAAATCTCATTATTTCATCTGAGAAAATAAAAATAACATTTTAAAAAAATTATCTTTAATCTTTTTTTTATAGCACAGTAGTTATCCCCCTCCAGGTCTACTCTCCAACAGTTCCTCATCTGATTCCTATTGACCTATCTCCAAGAGGATGTCCCCACCCTAAAGCCCACCACAGAATCCTTCCAACTTCCTGTGGCCTCAAGTCTTTTGAGGGTTAGGTGCATCTTCTCTCACTGAGGCCAGACCAGGCAGTCCTCTTCTGTATGTATGTCACAGGCATCATATCAGCTAGTATGTGCTGCCTGGTTGGTGGCTCAGTGTCTGAGAGATTTCAGGAATCCAGGTTAGATGAGACTGTTGATCTTCCTATGGGATCATCCTCCTATTTAGTTTCTTCTAGCCTTTCCCTAATTCAACCAGAGGGGTGCCTGAACTAATAAAGTAAAAAACAGAGTTCTGGGAATGTAGAAATAAAGTAAAATAAGGGGCCATGTTCTAGCTCTTGTAAGCAGCACACAGTATAATAGCAAAGTTTTACAGTAGCAAGCAGCAGCTTCAGACACTGAGAATTTGTGTTTCAGAGATACCCAAGGACATGTTGTAAAAACAAAGTTCTGGTGGGCAGAATGTTGAGACAGAATGACCAGGCCATTCTGACTCAGCTAAGTAAGGTCAAAGCAAAAATAACTGGTGGTCGCAATGACATTAAGGTCCACGAAAACAAAATTAGCAATTCTCGGGAAGAACCCCCCAATCCTTCCTGTGGTGAATTTTGAAAAAGATCCCACAAGCTGTCACCCTGACCTTGCTGACAAAACTCCCCCTACCACCTAGTGAAAGGAAAAATTAAAGCTTTAGACCTGTGCTGACTAGGAAGAAAAGTTATGGGCCTAAGAA
>NW_022196896.1:77766941-77813805 GCF_008632895.1 Mastomys coucha | reverse complement strand
CTATATAAACCCCTAACTTTCAAGCCTCATGGTCAGCTCCACTATCTTCTGCGTGAAATAGGTGTGGTGCCGAACCAGAGCTCCCTGAAATTAAAAATACCTCTTGTAATTACATCAAGATGGTCTCTTGTGATTCCTTGGGTGCACGTCCTCCCGAGATTTAAGTGGGGGTCTCCCCCAGGGGTCTTTCACTAGTTACTCAGCCCCTTCTCAAAGACTTTTCAAGGCCAGGTGCAGAGCTGGATAGGGAAGTTGGCTGACTAAGCCAAGAATAGCCCCCTGAGCAAGCCAACCAATGCATGATGAGATCTTTTGTCCTGTGTTCCACCAACCAGAGTAAGCCAGCTAGCCCTGTTGCAGAAATCTGCCCTCTGTAAAGTATAAAAGATGTGTTCTTTCCGAGTTCAAGGTTGACCGCCCTCCTCCCCCGACCCCTGTGAGGGTGGGCAACCCCAAGTATGTGGCTCAACAAACCTCACGTTATTGTAACAATCTATTGTCAATCTGTGATCTCTGGGTTGAGCCAAGTTTATTACATATGGTGTGTTGACTGGGAAGGCCAAGAGAAAGTGCTCCCTGCAGATCCACAATTGGCAATGAGATCAGAGGTATGCTCCAGCAAGTCTTTTTTACTTTCTGTTTCGTCAGTCTGTGTTACTTTCTGTTTCATGTTGTCTGCATTTCTGTTTTCAGTTGTCTGTGTCTGCTGTCTGTATCTGTAATCTCAGAGGCCTGGGTTTTGGGGGTTTCAGAAGAAACCCATCTGGGGTCTCAAGAGAGACCTGACTGGGTGGTCCCTGAGGGGCCTATAAGGGTCTTATGGTTGTGATGAGCAGACATGTTAGGTTGTCACAAGCCACTAGACCTGGAGGAAGCTCCAGAGTCAGGATTCCGGGGGACGCTCTAGGATCCCGTTGGGAAATGATGGTCCTCCTCTGTCCAGAGGCAGCTAGGTTTCAGCTGCTGTCTGAGTTTGGTATTGACAGTATCAGGCTTCTGTGGAAATCATATGCTGGACTCTCTGTTTTGCTTTTTCTTGTCTTGTCTTGTCTCTGTGATGTTGTTGTATAACCTGGTTTATCTGGCCCCTGCGGTGTGCAGGAGTACCTAGTTTGTTTTGGTGTGGCTGGCACAGCCGAGCAACTCTGTGATCTGGCTTTGTTGTATCTGTGTGTGCAGGAGTACCTGGTGTCTGCAATTGAACTGAGTTGTGTGTGTGGTAATTGTTTTTCTCTGTGTTTCTTGGTAACTTGTTCTACACAATTTGTCTGTTGAAGTTAGAAAGAAAAAATGGCAGGCTCTGTGTGCCTCAGAGTGGCTGTCTTTTCAGACCAGATGGCCACACCTGAGGGCTCCTTTTGTTTAGACATGATAGAGGAGGTTAAAGACAAGACTTTTCTGCTGGGGGGACACCCTGACCAGGTCCCCTATATTGTTGTCTGGGAGGACTTGGTCCAGTCGCCCCCTTCGTGGGTTTGTCCTTTTGTTTCACTTTCAGATTCTGGTATGTTGAGAGTTTGTGCAGATCCCCTCCTCCCTATCCTCCTACTTTGCTCCCAGTGATGAGAGGGGCAGCTGCTGTCCAAGGCAACTTTAGTTCTGCTGCAGGCTCCCCAGAGCCTAAGGTCAGGTGCAGCTGGAGAGTGGGTCACAGCAGCTGGGACACAGAGTAGATGGGCAATGGCTCCTGAACAACCAAGTACGTTTTTAAAAAGTAGATTGAGTGGGTTAAAATATTGTCCTTATTATCTGGCTCAAAAATTATTGAATTGGCATCTTGTAAATTGTGGTTTTGTTATTGTGTAAATATAATTAGATATTGAAGCCTTGGGAATCATGCTTTGCTTACCAGGTGATAGGTACTGTTTAGATGAATGATTGTTGTACTATGTTTCATGTTGAAGAAAAAAAAATGGTTAAAACTTTGATTTAGTTTAACTTGTATAAAGGCAGTCTCAAATTGCACAGCAGAGGCTGATAAGCCACTGTGCTGTGACTGGGAGTTAAGCACAGCTGAAAAAGGGCTGATAGAGGTTGAGTGTCTGCACCAGCCACTCTAAAAGGGGACAACAGCTTTTTGCTTGTAATATTGGTAACAGAAAATTAGCTTAAAATTGGTAACTCAGGGTTAGAATCATTCTAAACAACAACACATGGCATGAGCCAACCCAAGAAAACAAGTCTTCATGATATTTTATGTAATTCTTACCCCTTGTTAAGTCTAGTGAGGCCAACGGTGAGGCATGGGCGAGAGATAAGATTTAAAACAATGTCTCTTTGATGATGTATTAAAAGTTGCACGTTTACATTCATATGTAAGAATTGGCACTTAAACTTTATAACATGAATGTAATGTTTTTGATACTTATTTTAAAGAAAATGGAATGTTTAAAACTGGGTTTTGTTTGTCAAAATTATGCCTTAATATTGCAAAAGTTACAAGGGTTGCAAGATAAGTTGTTGAGAGACTTATTGCAAGTTACTGAAGAATTTAGTGCAAGTCGTTGAGGGACAGAGAAGCAGAGGAAGAAAAGGAAAAAAGGAGACAGAAGGATCAAGAGACTAGAAAGCTAAAGAGGGATAAGAAACAGGAAATACTGGCCACTGTGGTGAGAGAGGCGGGGGTGCCTGGAGAGTCTAGTAAGATGGTACCTGATCATGGAGGAGGAGAACTCCTGGCTAAAGGTCAGTGCAAGTACTTCAAGGAAAGGGTCACTGGACAAGAAAATGCCCCAAAAACCAAAGAGGAAGACTGAGGCTCAGCATTAACTGACCTCGTGTATAGACTAGCACATGAAGGATAGAGATGCACTGAGAATGGAGATCAGCCTAACTTGAGAGAAAAAGCCTGTTGAAGAAGGGCTGTGAATGTGTGAATATGGAGAAGGCGTAGTGAAAGGATAAAATGTTTGGAAGAGGGTTTTTGAGAATGGAGTCTAGTAAAGTGGGGACAAGAGTTGAGCAGTCTGGAGACAAATGGAAAAAAGGGTTAGTTTGCCTTGGAAATAAAAAGTGCATAGAAAAATAAACTATATCCTATCAAAACATGGTAGTAATGCTAAACTGCTAGCACCTTTGTCCCAAGAGAACACAAACCTAGGAAGGAAACCTGGAATAGCAGAGTTGGTGTATGTACAGTTGTCTGTTACTGAGCCAGTGGGAGATGCCTTCCCTGCTGGTCACTGGTCAAATGCACCCATCCAATGGCGAGCTCTTAGCATTAGCAAAATAAGGAATTTTATCTTGTCCTTTATAGCAATATGAAGACTTTCTTATTTGGGGACTTTGTGGCACGGCGAACCTAAATATCACACAGATAGATTCCTTTGTATTTGTGATTAAAGGTTTTGTTTTTGTGTTTTTGGAAAAAGGTGATTGTTATATTTATACCTTCCAGAAAACTAGATTCTAGAGAATCAAACAAAATACATCTTAATGATACAGAAAACCTGTTTTGAGATTTTTATATTACAGAAATATACAACCTTGGTGAGTTTCCTCGTCAGACATGCTAAACTGGCCTGTTTGAACTCCTGATGTCCTGGACTTCAGCCTGATCCAGTCAAGATACAGACATCAGAAGACTAATAAATTGTTTTTCTCTCCCCCTTTTTAAAATAATATCTCAATGCCCCCGTTCAGCTTGAAGAAGTTATGAAGAGTCATAGACCCAGTTCCCTGGGCTTTGGGGCTGGAGAGGGTTGTTGATATGTTGTTTTCCTAGAAAATGTAAAATGATGCAAAATGGTCATATTTGGAGCATGGAAGAAATATCCAGATTTAACTATATAGCCATAATATCATTTAATAAAAAGCCTTATGATTTGTTATTGAGTTAAAGTCATATGTTCCTATTGAGTACAGGATTTATTTTGATACAAAATCAAAGTTATCTTTGATATAAATATCTTCTATCATAATTTGGAGAAAAGAACCTTCTGATAATATTTAAAATGATTTGATTGGTGCATAGATAATTTAAACTAGAAACATTGTGTGACTAAAATTTGATCAGGTATTTGAGTATTTCTTTAAATTCATAGTTTATTCCCAGAAAATTTGCTTTACATTTATACAATTAGTTTTGAGTTTTATATTTCATGTTTGTAGTAGTAATTGGTAAAAGTTAAGACTTGTGTTATAAACCATTTACATTTTATACTAGTATGTAAGAACTGAGTAAATGCTTTTAAATTGAGAATCTGTTGGTAAGATTAGGTGCATGATAGTGTTCTTATTGACTGAGAGGTGTAGCTAATACAGTTCTGTTATACATACTTCAAGACCAAAGATGAAGTTTTCATTATCAACTTAAGAAATTTCTGATATCAGTAAAAGCTATCTGTAGGTTTATAAGTAATTCTTCTATTCCCCTTAGTAGACAGGGCTTAGACCCAATCCTTCTGATACTGTTATTATAGACAGATCTGAGGGATGTTTAGATCTGTGAGTTTAGGGCCAAATTAAAAATTCATGGCTCTGAGTTTATTGTTAGGGTGATTTCAAGATTTTAGCTAAAAATAGCTGAGAGCAGTTAACAAACAGCAGTCCAGATTACTTTACATAGATAGATGTTTTCAAAAACATCAGAAACCCACAGAATGTAACATTTAATAATATTATTTATTCATTTGACTGGAGACTTGCCTGCACCTGACAGCATCCTTTTCTCAAACTCAAAGAAGAAATTGAGCATCATTGGAGTTCCTCCAGTTGTGGCAAGACAGCCGCTACACAAAAGTTGCCTCTTCATCTGCAGACAATACTGTCCAAAGAGGAAACACAAGCCTAGGACAGCCTATATCTGCAGAGACAGTAGGCAAGTCCTTAATATTCCTGTTTCTCTTGTCTGTCAGACATTCACGGTGCAGAAGGCTAAAGACTGATGCTCCAACGTTTTGACGTAAGGACTGTCCAGGTGTCCAGCAGTCGTTATCAATTGTCAATATTCTTGGGAGCTGTGTTAGGCTTCCCCACATATTCTCTATTATTCAGTCATTCTTGGATTTCTGATAGAGTTGAAAAACTACATAATCTCCTAGCTAGCCCAGGTTGTTATATAACCCTTATGAAGATGTGCTAGATTACTGGAATCCTGATGATAGAAACTTAATAAGACACAAAAAGAGAGAGGTTACCTTGGTAGTTCTATTGAGATTGAGTTTAAGAGCTGCAGGGACAGCTACCGGATCATCTGCTATTGCCTTATAGCATAAGACTTATGGAGAACTGAGAACTGCTATTGATTTAAATATAGAAGGAATAGAAAAGACTTTAGCTGACATTTCTCTCAGAGGTAGTTCTTCAAAATAGGGGAGGATTAGACCTACTACTCCTTAAAGAAGGAGGTCTGTGTGCTGCATTAAAAGAAAAATGTTGTTTTTATGAAACACATAGGAAGACTTAAAGACAATTTAGCTAAGATTAGAGACTGTATTGATGCAGTTCAGATAATGATGTTAAGACAGCAATATAAGCCCATCATTGTCACCAGTGATGAGACCAATTTGTGATTTTAAGATTAAAATCATGCAATAGGAAAAGGGGGGAATAAAGTAATAAAATGAAAAACACAGTTATTGGAATGTAGAAATAAAGTAAAATAAGGGGGCCATGTTCTAGCTCTTATAAGCAGCACTCAGTGTAGAAACAAAGTTTTACAGTAGCAAGCAGCAGCTTCAGACACTGAAAAGTTGTGTTTCAGAGATACCCAAGGACATGCTATAGAAACAAAGTTCTAGTGGTCAGAATGTTGAGACAGAATGACCAGGCCATTCTGACTAAGCCAAGTAAGGCTAAAACAAAAAAAAAAACTGGTGGTTGCAATGACATTAAGGTCCACAAAAACAAGATTAGCAATTCTCAGAAGAACCTCCCAACCCCTCCTGTGGTGAATTTTGAAAAAGATCCCACAAACTGTCACCCTGACCTTGCTTACAAAAATCCCCCTAACCCCTAGTTACTCAGCCCCTTTCCAAAGACATTTCAGGGCCAGGTGCAGAGCTGGATAGGGAAGTTGGCTGACTAAGCCAAGAGTATCCCCCTGAGCAAGCCAACCAATGCCTGATGAGATCCTTTGTCCTGTGTTCTACCAACCAGAGTAAGCCAGCTAGCCCTGTTGCAGAAATCTGACCTCTGTAAAGTATAAAAGATGTATACATTCTGAGTTTGATGTTGACACCTCCCCAATGAGGGTGGGCAACCCTAAGTATGTGAATTAATACACCTCATATTATTGCAACGATCAATTGTCAATCTGTGATCTCTTGGTTGAACCAAGTTTACTACAGTGCCCAGCTTCTGTCTATTGTTTGGATGTAAATATCTGAGTATAAACATTTCAGTTGCTTGTTGGGGCTCTCAGATGGAAGCTTTGCTATGCTCTTGTCTGTAAGCATACTATAACATCAGAAATAGTTTCATGCCTTGGAGCCTGCCTTTGAGATGGATTTTAAGTTGAGCTGGTCATTGAAACTCCTTTCCCTCAGTCTCTTTACCACTTTTGTCCTTGCAGTTCTTTTAGACAAGAACAATTCTGGGTCAGAGGTTTTAACTATGAGATGGCAAGTGATCTGTTCACTTGATGCCGTCTTTCCACTGGAAGTAGACTCTACAAGTTCCATCTCCCCACAGTTGGGCATTTCATCTAAGGCCTCTCCATTAGAGTCCTGGAATTCTCTCACTTCCCAGGTCTCTAGAACATTCTAGAGGATCCCTCCATCTCTTACCTCCTAAGGTTACCTGTTTTCATTCTTTGTGCTGGCCCTCAGGCTTCACTCCACTTTCCACACCAATACCTGATCACAATCGATCCCCTTTTCTCCTCCCTGTTTCCCCCACAAGTCCATCCTCTTCAGCTCATGATTGCTTTCTCCCTCCCAAGTGGGTTTGAGGCATCCTCACTTGGGCCCTTTGGTTTTTTAATCTTCTTAAATTCTGTGAATTTTATCCTGCATATTCTGAACTTTTGGGGGGGGGGTTAAACACTTACTAATGAGTACATGTCAGGTATGTTCTTTTCAGTCAGTTATGCCACTCAGATTGACATTTTCTAATTCCATCCATTTGCCTGCAAAACTCATGATGTCCTCCTTCTTAATAACTGAGTAGTATTCCATTGTGCAAATGAATCACATTTTCTGTATCCATTTTTCCATTGTGAGACATAGGGGTTGTTCCCAGCTTCAGACTATCACAATAAGGCTAATATGAATGTAGTGGAGCATGTGCACCTGTGGAATGGTAAGCATTTTTTTTTAAGTATATGCCCAAGAGCGTGATAGCTAGGTTTTCAGGTTAAACTATTTCCAATTTTCTGAGGAAATCCAAATTGACTTCCAGAGTAGCTGTACCAGTTTGCAATCCTTCCAGCTCTGGATGAGTATTCCCCATTCTCTACGTTCTTGCCAACCTGTGTTGTCACTTGAGTTTTTTTTTTGTGTTAGTCATTCTGATTGATATGTGGTAAAATCTCAGGGTTGTTTTATTTGCATTGCCCTGATGACTAAGGATTTTCAACATTTCTCAGCCATTTCAGATTCCTCTGTTGGGAATTCTCTTATTTGCATATCCCAGTTTTTGATTGGGTTATTTGGTTCCTTGGAATTTAGCTTCTTGAGTTCTTTGTATATTTTGGATATTAGCCCACTATCAGATATGTGGACAGTGAAGACTTTTATTCCCAATCTGTAGGTTGCCGTTTTGTCCTATTGACTATGTTCTTTGTTTTACAGTTTCATGAGGTCCCATTTATCAATTCTTGATCTTAGAGCCTGAGCCATTAGAGTTGTTTTGGAAATTTACCGTTTTCCCAAAAAGTTTGAGGCTCTTATGCAATTTCTCTTCTATTAGATTCAGTGTATCTGGTTTTATTTTGAGGCCCTTTAGCCTTTGGATTTGAGCTATGTAGAAGGTGACAAATAATGTATTTATTTCCATGTTTCTACATACCAATTGCCAGTTAGGCCAGCATCAGTTATTAAAGATGCATTCTTCATCGTATATTTTTGGCTTTGTTAAAGATCAAATACCCATAAGTGTGTGGGTTCATTTCTCAACCTTGAATTTGAATTACTGATCAATCTTTTTGCCTTTGTACCAATACCATGCAGTTTTTTATCACTATTGCTTTATAGTAATGCTTGAGGTCAAGGATGGTGTTTCCTCCTTAAGTTCTTTTAGTTTTGAGGATTGTTTTGGCTATCCTGGGTTTTTTGTTTTTCCCTGTGAAACTGAGATTTGCTTTTTCTATGTCTTTGAAGAATTGTGTTGGAATTTTGATGGATATTGTATTGAATTTGTAGAATGCTTTTGGTTCATTAGTCAGTTTTACTATGTTAATCCTACAAATCAGTGAGCATAGGAGATTTCTCCATTTTTTGAAGTCTTCCATTTCTTTCTTGAAGCCTTCAAGTTTTTGTCATACAGATCTTTCATTTGATTGTTTTGAGTTACCCTAAGGTGTTCTATACTTTCTGAGACTATTATGAGGGATGTTGTTTCCTTTTTTTCTTTCTCAGCCCATATCATTTGTATAAAGAAAGGCTTCTGATTTGTTTGAATTAATATTATGATTGCCCAACGCTGAAGTTGTTTGTCAGTTGTATAAATTCTCTGGTAGTATTTTTGGGGTTGCTTATGTACACTATCATATCATTTGCAAATAGTCATACATTGACTTCATCTTTGTCAGGTTGTATCCCCTTGTACTCTTTCTATTGCCTTATTGCTCTAACAAGAACTTCAAATACTATATTGAACAGATATGTGGAGAGTTGGCTTCTTTATCTTATCCCTGATTTTAGAGGGGTTACCTCAAGCATCTCTCCATTTAATTTGATATTGGCTATTTGTTTGCTGTATATTGCTTTTATTATATTTATGTATGGGTTTTATATTTTGTCACTTGGTTTTTCAGCATCTAATGTGATGATCATGTGTTTTTTCCCCTTGAGTTATTTTATATAGTTGATTATGTTAATGGATTCTCATATATTGAACCAACCTTGCATCCCTGGAATGAAACCCACTTGATTGTGTTGAATGATGATTTTGTTATGTTCTTGGGTTTGGTTTGCAAGAATTTTATTGAGTATTTTTGCCTTGATATTCATAAGCAAAATTGGCCTGATGTTATATTTGTTTTTTGTTGAGTTGTTGTGTGGTTCAGGTGTTAAAGTAATTGTGGCTTTAGAGAATGAATTAGGTAGTATTCTGTTTCTATTTTATGGAATAATTTGAGGAGTGTTGGTATTATCTCTTTTTGAAGGTCTGGTTGAATTCCACAGAAAAGCCTTCTGGCCCTGGGCTTTTTTTAGTTGGGAGAATTTTAATAACTGCTTCTATTTTAAGGACTCTTCTATTTTCTTAGGTGATATGTACCTGCTTAGATAGTTTTCCTGCTCTTCATTTAACTTTGGTACATGGTATTTCTATAGAAAACCATCTATTTCATCTAGATTTTCCAGTTTTGTGGAAAATCTAGGCTTTCATAATAGGATCTAATGATTTTTTGTATTTCCTCAGTTTCTGTTTTTAAATCTCCCTTTAAATTTCTGATTTTTTTGATTTGGGTATTTTTTCTGTGCCCTATTTACTTTGACTATGGGTTCATCTATTGTGTTGATTCTCTTAAATAACCAGCTTTTGGTTTTGTTGATTCTTTGTATAGTTCTCTTTGTTACTATTTGGTTGATTTCAGCCCTGAGTTTGACTATTTCATGCTTTCTACTCCTCTTTGGTGTACTTGCTTCTCTTTGTTCCAGGGCTTTCAGGTGTCCTGTTAAGGTTCTAGCATAGGATCTCTCCAATGTATTTATGAGGCCACTTAGTGCGGTAAATTTTCCTCATTGTGTCCCATAATTTTGGGTATGCTGTGTCTTCGTTTTCATTGAATTCTATGAAGTCTTGAACTTTTTTCTTAATTTCTTCCCTGACCAAGTTATTATTGAGTAAAGAGTTGTTCAATTTCCATGTGAATGTGGGCTTTCTGTTATTTTTGTTCTTATTGAAATCTAGCCTTAGTCTGTGGTGATCTGATAGGATGCATGAGATTATTTAATTCTTGTATCAGTTGAGGCTTGTTTTGAAACTGATTATATCATCAATTTTGGAGAAAGTACCATGAGGTGCTGAGAATGTGTATTCTTTTGTTTTAGGATGAAATGTTCTCTATATGTCTGTTAAAACCATTTGGTCCCTAACCTCTATAAGTTTCACTATGTCTCTGTTTAGTTTCTCTTTCAATGACTGGCCCTTTTGTGAGAGTGGGGTTTTGAAGTCTCCCACTTTTACTGTGTGTTGGTAACTTTAGGTTGAAAGTCTATTTCAACCTAAATAGTTTGATATTAAGATGGTAACTCTAGCTTGTTTCTTGAGGCCATTTGCATAAAAGAATCTTTGCCAGCCTTTTACTCTGAGGTAATGCTCCTCTTTGTTATTGAGGTTTGTTTCTTGTATGTAGCAAAATGCTGGATCCTGTTTGCTTATCCAGTCTTAGTTTAAGCCATTTTATTGGAAAATTGAGTCCCTTGATTTTGAGAGATATAATAAACATATGATTGTTAGTTCCTGTTATGTTTGTTATTATTATAGGTGCCATTATGTGTATATGATTGTCTCCTTTTGATTTGTTGTGAATTTGTTGTGAGATAATTAATATCTTGGGTGTTTGTTTGTTTTTGATTTAGGTACCCTCCTTGTGTTGATGTTTTCCATCTAGAATTCTGTGTAGGACTGGATTGGTAGATAGATATTGTTTAAATTTGTTTTTTTCCTGAAATATCTTGGTTTTTCCATCTATGATGGTTGAGAGTTTTGTTGGGTATAGTAGCCTGGGCTGGCATTTGTGTTCTCTTAGGATCAGCATGACATCTGTCCAGGCTCTTCTGGCTTTTAGGTTCTCTTTTGAGAAGTCTGGTGTAATTCTGATAGATCTACTATTATATGTTACTTGGCCTTTTTCTGTTACAGCTTTTAATATTCATTTTTTGTTCTGTGAATTTAGTGTTTTGATTATGATTTGATGAGAATATTTGCTTTTCTGGTCAAATCTATTTGCTGTTCTATAGGCTTCTTGCACTTTTGTGGCCATCTAGTTCTTTTGGTTTGGGAAGTATTCTATGATTTTGTTGAAAATGTTTTCCAGTTCTATGATCTGGGAATCTTCACTTTCTTTTATTCCTATTATTTTTGGGTTTAACCTTTTTTTTTTTGTGCCCTGGATTTCCTGAATGTTTTGTGTTAGGAGTCTTTTATGTTTTGAATTTTAACGGTTGTATCAATATTTTCTAAGGTATCTTCTACTCCCGAGAGTCTCTCTTCTATCTCTTGTGTTGGTTATGCTTGCATCTGTAGTTCCTGACCTCTTTCCTAGGTTTTCCATTTCCTGGGTTGTTTCCATTTGTGTTTTCCTTATTGTTTCTACTTCCACTTTTAGGTCTTGGACCACATTGTTCAATTCCTTCACTTGTTTGATTGTGTTTTCCTGTACTTCTTATGATGATTTATTTGTTTTCTCCTAAGGGCTTCTACCTGTTTACCTGTGTTTTCCTATATTTCTTTCAATGAGTTACTTATATCCTCCTTAAAGGACTCTATTATCTTTATAATAGATATATGTCAGGATTTTATGTCAGTATCCTGATTTTCAGGTGTGTTGGTGCATCCAGGGCCTCCTGTGGCGGAAGAACTGTGTTTTGATAATGTCGATGTATATTGGATTCTGTTGCTTATGGACTTTTGCTTGCCTTTTGCAATCTGGTTATGTCTGGTGTTAGCTGGCCTGGGTATCTCTGTCTGGAGTCTGCCTCCTGTGTCCTTGGATTACTTCATGTCTCCTGGGAGGCCTGTGGCCCTGGCTCTAGCAGATCTCCTGGGAGTCCTTCAGATTGTGTGGTGTTCAGAGGGTCAGACAAGCTGCTGATTTCTTGTCTTGTGTGCAGTAGATCTCTTAGAAGGCCTTCAGACTGTGGGTTCTTCAGAGGAACAGATGAGTTGGTGATCTTAAAAAAATGTAACATTTGCATATTCCAAAAATTATTCAGTATCTTTAACCATCAGGAATAGGACAACTAAAGCCGCTTTGGAATTCCAAAGTAGTGTCAGGATGATTAGCAAACAACTAATGGTTGATACCATATAAACTAATGTACACCTTGTGTGGATCAATAATAAGGTTTCTTGGAGAGAGAAAGAGAGAGAGAGAGAGAGAGAGAGAGAGAGAGAGAGAGAGAGAGAGAGAATATACTTAGATATTAAACTACAACTATTTCATCTCTACTGCTACTCTTGGCTGTATACTTGAAGGACTCTCATTTAAAATACCACAGATATACTTGTACACCCACTTATTATTATATGTTCACTACAACTAGGAAACAAACCAGTAGGATTTCCATCAATGCAGGAGTAAAGAAAATGTGACACATTGCTGAAGTCTTTATTTACCAAATGATTAAACTATATAAGTGATTAGAATTGTTCAAAGTATTCTTAAATCAGTCGGGAAAAATAACATTTTTAAATACTTGTAGGTTCTTTATAATAGACTCTTCATAGTTTCCAGAAGAAAATACATACAATTATACATTGTTTGCAATCAATGATGTGTATGGTGGCTCTATTAGAAGAAAAGCATGCAGTTTTCATCTTAATATTTAAGTAAATTACTGGCTGAGGAGAGTTAGGAAAATGGTTTCATTATAGAATCATATGTGATTATCCAGGTTTGGTAGTAGGAGGAAAATTTTGGAGAATGAAATAGGTCCTACCTAGCAGAGCTATTGTTCTGTCCAAACCCTCCAAGGTTACATTAACCTACAACTGTCAAAAGTGTTATTATTAAAGCTTAAATAGGCTTAAGTGAGTTACTTTCCTAGAAAAGACATTTTATTGAAAAACCAAAATATTCAATAAATGCATATTCTCCTTTTAGTTTGCAGAGGGTGAGGATGTAAAGAAAAATATATAAAATTTACAAAATAATTTTGTCAGCAAAATATTAATATTAATTAATGTAGCTGTAGGTTATGAAATAACAATTACCTACAAATTCTAAAAATGTATAATCAAATGTCAGAAATGAAAATCTATATTAAGATAGCAAGCCAAATATGAGTGTTAATATAATATGATCATTTATTAATAAATTTGAATTTCAGGATATAGATATGTAAAACATAATACATCCTGAAAAAGTAAACAGGTGCATACAAGATGTCTATAAAATGCTAAAATGAGTAACGTTTCAAAATTGAAAATGACAATTAATTTTGAGGTGATGACTGTTAATATAATTTACTTGCTATTACAAATAGGAAATACAAGATTTAAGAGTTAAATATTTTTTTAATCTATATGCACAGTGTTACATATTGTTTTTCTCTATTTACAAAAGTTGATAGACATGAATATCAGTTTACAAAGTTTTCAAGAACTATGGTCTAAATCATTTAAATGTGTTTATATTTTGAATTTTCTGAAAATGTGTCATGTTGAATCTCACATATTCATATTTTTTATCTGAAAGGTCATTATGTCCTTTACAATTTTAATGTCATTCTTCCATTTTTATTTTTTGAGATATGTTTTCAAAATGAGAACATATTAGCATATACATAACATCAGAATTGAGGATTCAAATGCATTCTACTGTCACTACTCAATATTTTACAGTACTCTATATTTATGTCCAATTTATAGACTTTGAAGTACTGCATTTTATGTGAACTTCTTGATTGAATTTTTTCATAATGTGTCATAATTTGGCCTACCAAAATTAGAGCAAGTACTTGTTTCATATTTTTTTAATTAATATATTTTTCATATTATAGTACAATTACTTAATTTCTCCCTTCCCTTCATTTCTACCAAGTCGTCCTATATACTCCTTCTTCCTCTTTCAAATTCTTGGCTTCTACTTTCTTTGATACACACACACACACACACACACACACACACACACACACACAAATTAAGAAAGTTTTTATTTTTCTTGTTAATTTTACATGCCACTCACTGCCCTGCTCAGGATTATTCTCTCACACAATCCTTTCCCCCATCTTCCACCCTTTTGTCTCTGAGTGAGTGGGGCTCCCCTTGGGTATACCTCCCTTGTATCCTGGCATACCATATCTCTGTGAGGCTATCCAGATCTTCTTCCACTGAGGCCAGACTAGGCAGCCCAGCTAGAAGAATATATCTCATTTACAGACAAAAGCTTTTGGGATATGCCTCCTCCAGTTGTTTGGGACTCACATGAAGACTAAGCAGAACATCTCCTACAGCTGTGCACAAAAGCCTAGTTACATTCTGTGTATGTTTGGTGTTTGGTGTTTTAGACTCTGTGAGGCTCAACGGTACATGTTAGTTGAATTTATTTGTCTTCCTGTGGGTTTCCATTCCCTCTGGGGCCCCCAGTCCTTCCCCAAATTCCTCCATAAGAGTACCTAAGCTCCATCTACTGTTTGTCTGTGGGTATCTGAATCTGTCTGAATCAGCTTCAAGGAAGAGCCTCTCAGAGGACAGCCATGTCTCTCAAAGGACAGACTCCTGTCTACAAGCATAACAGTATCATTAACAGTGTCAGGGACTGGTTGTTACCCATGGGATGGGTCTCAAGTTGTGCCTCTTATTAGTTGGTTATTTCCTCTGTCTCTGCAAAATCCCCTGTACCTGCATTTCTTGTAGAAAGGATACATTTTGGATCCAAACATTTGTGAGTGGGTTGGTGTTCTTATTATTACTCCACTGGGGTTCTTGTCTGGCTATAGGATGTGTTTCCTTCAGGCTCCATATCCTCAGTGTAAGTCATGGCGAAGGATACCTCCATTGAGTCATCTCCCTTATCCCAGGTTTCTGTCTCATCCTGGAGATGCTTTTACCACCCCATTCACATCAGTTGCATATTTCCATTAATTCTCATGGCCATCTGGACATTTCTCGTTTCCACAAACCAGAATTGTGTGCACCCCCACCCCCAGATTCATCATCCCATCTTCTCTCATCCAGATTCTTCCTCTCATCTGCCTCTTATGATTATTTTATTCCCTTCTCTAAGTGGGATTCAACCGTCCTCATTTGTGCCTTCCCTCTTGTCTGTGGGTATTCAATACTTCATAGCTAATACCCATTTATAAGTGAATAAATACCATGCATACCCTTGTGGGACTTGGTTACCTCACTCATGATGGTATTCTCAAGATCCATCCTGTAGCCTGCAAATTTTATGATGATGATTAATAGCTAAATAGTATTTCATTGAGTAGATCTACCACCTTTTCATTATCCATTCTTCAGCTGAAGTATATCTAGGTTCTTTCCAGTTTCTGGTTATTAAGAATAAAACTACCATGGTTAGAGATGAGCATTTGGGGATGGTGGGGCTTCTTTTTGGTATATGCCAAGAAGTGGTAGATCTGGGTCTTAGGTTAGAATTATTTCCAGTATTCTGAGAAAATGATATATTGATTTCCAAAATTGCTGTAAAAGTTTGTAATCCCACCAGCAGTGGAGGAGTGTTTGCCTTAATCCACATCCTTGCCAGTGTGTGCTGTCCTTTGAGGTTTTGATGGTAGCCATTCTGATGACTGTAAGATGGAATCTCAGTGTTCATTGATTTTCACTTCCCGATGACTATAGTCTTTGATATTTCTTTAAGTCTTTCTTTGCCATTTGAGATTCTCTATTGAGAATTCTCTTTTTTGTTCTGTGTTCCATTTTTAAATTGGCTAATTTGAGTTGCTGGTGTCTAATCTTGAGTTCTTTATAAGTTTAGGATATTAACCCTCTGTCAGATATAGGGTTGGTGAAGGCCCTTTCCCAATCTTTATACTGCTGTTTTGTCCTATTGACAATGTCCTTTGCTGTATTGAAGCTTTGCAGTTTCAGGAGGTCCCATTTATCAATTGTTGATCTTAGAGCCTGAGCCATTGTTGTTTTGTTCAGGAAATTATATCCTGTAACAATGTGATCTAGAATAGTTCCTATCTTCTCTTCTATGAGATTTAGTGTATCTGGCTTTGTGTTGATGTCCTTGATCCACTTGGACTTCTGAGCTTTCTCTAAGGTGACAAATATGGATCTATTTTCATTTTTCTTCATATCAACATCCAGTTAGACCAGTCCCATTTATTGTAGATGCTTTCGTCCATTGTATGGTTTTGGCTTCTTATCAAAAACCGAGTGTCCTGAAGTATGTGGGTTTATTTCTGGGTCTTTGATTTAATTCCATTGATTAATGTATCAGTTTCTTTACCAATAACAAGCAGTTTTTATGACTATGCTCTGTAGTACAGTTGAGGACAGGAGTGGTAATTACTCTAGAAGTTCATTCATTTATCAGGATTGTTTTGGCTATCCTGAGTTATTTATGTTTCTACCTGAAGTTTAGAATTGCTCTTTCAAGGTATTGAAAATATTGTGTTGAAATTTTGATAGGGATTACATTGAATCTGTAGATTAGTTTTAGTAAGATGGCCATTTTCACTGTTAATCTTACCTATCCATGTACACAGGAGATCTTTTCATCTTCTGATATCTTCTTCAATTTCTTTTTCTGGGGACTTAAAGTTCTTGTCATAGAGATCTTTCATTTACTTCATTACAGTTACATCAATATATTTTATATTATTTGTGGCTATTATAAAGGGTGTTGTTTCTCTGGTATCATTCTCAGCCAGTGTATCAAATGTTTAAAAGAGGACTGCCAATGTCTTTGACTTTACTTTTGTATCCAGCCACTTTGCTGAAGATGTTTATTAGCTGTAGGAATGCTCTCATAGAATTTTTGAGGATGCAATATAGCCACAACTGAAAATAATAATCATTTGAATTATTCTATTTTCATTTGTATCCCATTGATCTTCTTTAATTGTCTTATTTATCTGGCTAGAAATTCAAGTACTATATTGAATAGATAGTGAGAGAATAGGCAGCCTTTTCTTGGTCCTGATATTAATGGAAATGTTTTAAGTTTCTCTCCATTTAGTTTGTTGTTAGCTACTGGTTTGTTGTATATTGTATCGATTATGCCTATGTATGCTCCCTGGTCTCTCTAACACTTTTAACCTTAAGAGGTGCTAGATTTTCTCAAAGTTTTTCAGCATATAATGAGATGATTTTTTAAGTTTGTTTATATGGTGGAATATGTTCATGGATTTCTGTCTCTTGAACCATTCTTCTGTCTCTGGATAAAGCCTATTTGATCATAATAGATGATGTTTTTGATGTGTACTTGGACTCAGTTTGTGAGTATTTTACTGAGTATTTTTACATCAATGTTCATAGGAGAAATTGGTATGATGTTCTCTTTGTTGAATTATTGTGTGGTTTAGGTATCACGGTGATTGTGGTATCATAGAATGAGTTTGACAGTGTTGCCTGTGCTTAGCTGGATGTAGTTATCCTCCTTGAGTTGGTGTTTTCCTTTTTATATTTTCTGTATATCTGGATTTGTAGATAGATTTTTTTGTTTTTGTTTTTTTGTTGTTGTTTGTTTTGTTGTTTTGTTTTTGCTTTTGCTTTTGTTTTTGTTTTGAGACAGGGTTTCTCTGTATAGCCCTGGCTGTCCTGGAGCTCACTCTGTAGACCAGGCTGGCCTCAAACTCAGAAATCCACCTGCCTCTGCCTCCCAAGTGCTGGGATTAAAGGCGAGCGCCACCACCGCCCTGGCCGATAGATATTTTTTAATTTGAATGTTGTTACATCCCCTCTTCACTTCAGTCATCCATCGGACTCTTGACAGCCTCTGTTTGAGGGCTAACACCTGAGAGCTAAGACAGATGCTCTCTGTTGACTGTCTTTGAAGAAGCTGCCTGACCACGCCTACCACCTGAATACACCCATCCCCTGAGCACGCCCACTGCCTGAGTATGCCAGCCCACTGAAGATCTTCTGAACCTGGAGACTTTGGCACCTGAACTTTCTTTATAGTTAATCCAGAGACTTGTTTTCAGTTTCCCCTGTGATTATAAAAACCCTTCTTTGTTCTCAGTAAAGTGGAGACTTGATTGGGATGCAACTTTGCTTTGCTTTTTCTCTTGCATTTCAAGCCCTCTCTTTCAGGTCCTTTATTCCCTCCTAACTGAGGAGAACCCCTTTCATGAAACTGCGGGCAGTTTCAGAATATGTCTTGAAAGTTTTGCTGGGTATAGTAGTCTAGGTTTCCAGCTGTGATTGTTTTTACAGATTGCTATGATTGTTTTTACAGATTGCAAATATCTCTCTAAACTCTTCTAGCTTTTAGAGTCCTTGTTGAGAAGTCAGGTATCATTCTGATGTTTGTCTTTGTATGTTACATACCTGTTTTCCCTTGTCACTTTTATTATTCTTTCTTTTATCTGTAGATTTGGTGTTTTGATTATTTTGTGGCAAGAGGATATTCTTTTCTGATCCATTCTAATTTGTATTCTATGAACTTCTTGTACATTTATAAGATCACTTTAGGTTGGAAAAGTTTTCTTCTCTGATTTTATTGAGGATATTTTCTGGGCCTTGGAGCTGGGACAGTCTGTTTACATTTTTCTATTCTATTATTCTTATGTTAGGTCTTTTCATTGTATTCCAAATTTCCTCAATGTTTTGTGTCCAGAAGTTGTTAAATTTAACATTTTGTGAGTGATGTACCAATTTCTTCTGTATCTTATACACCTGAGATTATCTCTTCCATGTCCTGTATCCTGTTGATGATGCTTGCATCTTTTGTTCCTGTCTTATTTAAATATCTG
This sequence comes from Mastomys coucha, assembly GCF_008632895.1. Classification (NCBI taxonomy): domain Eukaryota; kingdom Metazoa; phylum Chordata; class Mammalia; order Rodentia; family Muridae; genus Mastomys; species Mastomys coucha. The sequence goes on along the minus strand of NW_022196896.1, from coordinate 77,795,080 downwards.
TACCTGTATGATTGTTTTTTCCTGTATTTGTTAAAGGGATTTATACTATTGCATTTAAGGTAATTTTCGTGTGCTTTACTTTTGTTAGGATATCCAAGACTTGCTATAGTAATGTAGCTGTGTTCTGAATGTGTCAAATTACTATGGTTTTGTTGATTATGGTCTTTCAAGGGCCTTTTGCCATCTGGATTGGTTTGGTCCCTAGATGTTCCTCTTGTAGTACATTTTGGGAGGGAGGTTAAACTGGATGGTTCTGGTATAACAAGCCTCCGATGCATATACATGAGCTGTACTGTTTTTTAGCAGCTTGGTTTACTCAAGAGAACACACAAAGCATGGAATATGGGTAGGAGAAGGGAAGTTTACCTATATGGTTCAATATCCACATGTCTGCTGAAGGTAGAAGGAGAGATAGGGGGAGAATGCACATTGTGTTTTTTTTTTGTTTTTTTTTTAATCTTCATGTTCCATTCAATGTATATACTGTTAGGTTGATAAAATGTTTAGGGATTACATAAATAGTACATTATATAGTTTCCATCTAGTTTATACTCCTTTGGTCTTGAGCACTATGAAATGAAGATAAGCTACTAAAGATATACATTAATCCTCATACATTATTTTTCTGAATATGTTGCATGATGTATGAAAAAATTATATAACTATATGGCTTATTTAGAAGAAAAAGGAAAGGGTGGAGTGACCAGACACTTTTTACCAAGACTTGTGTCTTACCTTGCTCACATGCAGAACTGTTGCTATGACACTGTTTGTCTGCCACGTTGTGTTTGACTCTCTTGACAGCAAATATTTGGTACATCAGGAACTTCAGAATGCATAATTGTATAATTGACATTCCAAAGCATTGGTTACTAAATTCTGAAATAAACACACACACAGTAGAATTTGACCACATAATTATTCTTCATCACTTTGTTTTTATTACTTTTGTGTGTGTTTGTTTTTATTAAAATAGAAATAAATTACTTATGAGTTTCTGTTTATTCTGTAGGCCAAATGGTAGATATATGCTTTGAATGGATTGTAACCTTGTGCCTCTGGTGCTGATTCCAAGAGGGGTCACATCACCTTACTCTGATTTTAACAACATGTGTGACAGAGCAATTCATGTTTTTGATAAATGCAATGTACACCTACAAAGACTATCTCTATGAACTTAACTTGTGTAGTGCTTTAATCTGACCAAGGTCAGATTAATTTGTTCCATTACATTCATGCCTGTGATAGCACAGAAGTAATGGCTTGGAAAGGTTTTTTGGTTGGTTGATATTTTTAGACCAAGTTTTATTTTGTGGTCAAGGGTGGCCTTTGGCTCATACTATGCCATCCGTAATTTTGTGAGTGTTGGAATGACAGTTTGTGTTGTGTTACTCTTTCTGGTAAATGGATTGTTCCTTGAAGAATCTGAGCAGTCATCAAAGAGAAAAAAAAATGTACCTGTTAGATCCATTTTTTGTAAATGTGTTTCTATTGACAATCCCTATCATCTTCCTACTTCAAAATCTCTACATCATCTGAGAACAATAAATAGAGCAATCAAGAATTTAGGACTACTTTATGAGTCATTAGGCAACATTCAGGGCTCCTTCTTCACAGCTGAGCCTCCTAGCAGTGTAATGTGTCTCCATCAATAACAATTGTTGCTCTACTTTGGATATGATTTGATTCTGTAAAAAAGATAAATGCTGGAAAAGTAGTGGTAGTGAGGTGATAAAGATTTTAAGTACAATGAAGATATTGCAGTTGGAGACAATCATTCTTACCTAATGAAGTGAGTAAATTCTCTTCAGTATGGATTGCTACAAAACAAATTCAATTATCCCCTATTTCCTTATTCTTCATTCTATGTCTTCTCCTATCTTGCTATGCAGACCCCAGAAAGAGTAATGAGGTACAAGTTTGATGGGTGAGGAAGCAGAAAGAATGCATTGTAAGAGATTTCTCTGCTTTGTAGCCTTAAATGTCAGTTAAATCAACCTATGTCCTCCATATTGTCTTAAGCTATTCCCTGTTGCATTTGTGACATTTAACGCCCAGGCATTTCTACACCAAAAATATAATTTTATGCTCAGATGATCACAATTGTACTTACCTGGTAGTTAGTTAGAGACAGACTAAGAAATGTGGTGGGTGGATGCTCATAAATTCAAATGATACAGTGCTGGCAAGACTGTTCCTCATTGATATGATCTGAATATGAAATGTCTCTAGAACTCAGATTAAATTGCTTTACTTTTAAATTGAAAAGTCTCGTATGGCATACGAAAACTAATAAAATGTTTTATAATCTCATCTATTTTTAGACTTTTTATATATTTGAATCTTACCATATTTTTTATAATCTGGCCATGTATTCCACAGTATTTACTGTCAAAGAATACATGTAATATTTGGTAGGATTCCAATATAATGTATTTTGCAATTTTTTTGTACAAATGAAATTAGTGTAAAATGTAATCAAAATTTAAAACCAACAATTGATTAAGACATAATAACTTTATTATATATAGACTAAGAGAACATGTAATATCTCATTAACATGAGGAACCTGAAGAAATTTATTGTCTCATGCTCAATTTAACATGACTTGTTTTATTAGTTACATTTCTGCCTGGGTGTTTATCTGATTTCATATATTCAATTTATATTTCATTTTAAAAGTACATATACTGTAATCTCAAAAATATAGCATAAAGCACCATAAAACAAAGTAACATTGACATAAAATAATAAACATGTATTTATTCCAAGCAATAACATTTAATACAACAGTCTTTATAGTCTTAGTTTGTGTCAGATACAAATTGATCATCTAAAAGTCACACAACAATGCTAATTAACAAGGTAGATAGGTCCACTATTTATTTTCAAACACAGTATTCACAACCTGACATTTAATGTCTGATCACCTTGTGAAAAGGCTTTAGTTTCTTTTGATCTTGTGTGTTCTTTATTGATTAGAAGGTTAGAGAAACAGAACTTCTTTGTCACTTCTCTGCAAAATGTCTGGATAGCAATGTAGTGCATCATAAATCAATTCTACCAGGAGGGATGCTCACAGTAAAGTCAATTTCAGGATTGAACTTGCCTAGAACAAAAACCCAAATGAAATAATCCTAGTATTTATTCGGTATTGGAGCTTCAGGCCTTTAAAACTGTGTTTAATAATATGAAATTGTGAATGAGTTTATAATTTTGAATACACACATATAATTTTATTTCATATTAAAAGGTATAGTATCAAAATGATACTTTCCAAGCAAAAATAAATAGACCTAAACTTTTTGTTATAGTTCAAGATTAATAGTATTACTGGACAGATCTTATAAAATAAAATCTAGTTGTTAAATATCCTGTTGGTTACTAATATAGATTCTATAGAAAGTTTAAGATATAAGCCATTCTGAATGCTCTCTAGTTGCTATTTAATATTCCTGTTATCCAGTAAATGATTCATGGATTAAAAGTATATCATAGGCAAAAAAGTAAGGTCAAATTTTTAGAGTCAATTTTGTTTGTAATCACTGTAATGATTTAAAAATGTATCAGTTTATATTGTGGACTTATATAAATCTAACCTAAAATATGGTGAATATTTAGTAGTAACCTAAAGAAATTTTGTTTTTCTTAATGTGTTTTTTTTTTTATAAAAAAGTGGTTTATTCTTTGACACAATTAAGTATATGATCAGCAATCCATGCTTGTTATCATTAATTCATAATGCAAGGACAGGATATTTTATGTGATTAGGAAGAATTCCACCACAGCACAGAATGATTGACTTGAGCTAAAAGGAGCTAACAATTATATTCATAACAGGAAAGTTTATTATATTCTTAGTGTGGTTCTGTCCTTCCCCCTATAAGTGGTTTTATTTCTGTACTCCAATTCTATACTTTATTCTCATCTTATTGTTCTAATAATTATTATACTCACATATCCTTGATTGTTTAGTAAAGAAAGGTAAATTTTCTAGTGTGCTTTGACATAAAGAATATATAACATATGATTACAATTAAATTGGAGAAAAATATAATGTAAGATACACAAAAATCATCAAGCATAATTACTTTTTAACAGTTTGTAGATTTTAAGAAATGAAGCTAGCTTAACATTGTCAGTCTATAAGGAATTTTGTAAATATATTTTATGTACAAATTTGAAAGTATATTAATATTTCCAAAACTTTTTTCTCACAATGTTTAATGCATTTGAGATAAGATAGCTTAGAATTATAATATGTGTATAGGATAGCTTACTTACAGTGACAGAAAGATGAATTAAATATTTTTGATCAATTAAATGTGATCTATAAAAATTATATATAAATATATCTGTTGATAATAAAACTATAAAACATATAAAATTAATTCATTTAAATTGCAAAAATTGATTAGTAAATAGTAGAGATAGTATATTATTAACACTAACCAGTAAATGGAAATAGCCTAGAGCCCCATCAATTAATAAATACTGAAATATGATTCATTTATACAATGGAATATTGCTCAGTTACAACAGAAATTAAAGTATGAAATTTTCAGGTATATGAATGCAGCTGGAAATAATCATTCCAAGTAAAGTGATTCATATTTAGAAAAACAATTAACACATGTATTTTATTACATGTGGGCTCTAGTTTTGAATGTTTAGATAAGGATATTTAAATTGGAGTACTACATTTACATAAAGAATACTACTCAACTGTTAATGAAGTTGCGATTATAACATTTTCAGGTAAAGAAATAGAGCTAGAAGCAAACACCCTTAGTAAAGAACACCAAACTCAAAAGACAAATATGTAAGTTATAAGGAAGCATTAAGAAAGGCATTTTCAATGGGAAGAAAGATAGAATATGGTATTATGGACATATATAGGTGAAACTAGAATGGGAGGATTAAGTAGAGATTGGAATGACTGAGAAGTTTAAAGGAAGAAATGTAACATCAAGATGCTAGTGATAAAGTTCCTTTGAAAAACCTAAAAAAGACACACTACTGTAAAACCTTCCTGAAATGTCTGCACATATAAAAGGAATTTGAATGAAATATAATGGGGGAAACATACAATGGGGGAAACCATATAATGGGGGAAACAGTTCTAAGTTAGAGATCTTTTGTCACCAATTAAAATTTCCAGTGTAGAAATTGGGTTTCGTATTGTTGAATTGTTGGCTAAAGTGGTCAAGTGGACCTTACTCCAGAATCTGTTGCTGAAGACAGTTTTTACTGATATTATTGAATATGGAGAAACTGATCTGGTGTGTTACTAGACTTTCACTCCTGCTGACAAGTGTACATGTGCTGGAAGTTACACTTCACTTCACACTGCCAAAAATAAAAGGTAGTAACCAATGTCACCTAGCTACAACTATATGACTTACAATAGCAATATTTCTATAATATATACTACTGCAATAATGACACGTATGATATGGGAGTGCAAATAAGAGACATGAAAGTGAATTGGGCTAGCAGGCGGAGGAGACAGTTGGTGACAGTTGAGCCAGAAGAAGGTAAGCTGAGTCAAAAAAAAATATTATTAGGGGACAGATAAGAGAAGACCTATAAAGAAAATAACCCAACAAACAAAGTAGATAGAAGAATATAAAGACAAATATTTCAAAAATAAAATCAACATTTTTACAAAAACCTACAGCATACTTTGCATATATTTGGTAACTTGGTGTGTATCTTTAAAGAACACACACACAAAAAACTGCAAACATAACCTTCAAATATACTTGTAGTAAGGCTAGACTTTATATTGATGTTTACACTCACAGTCAACCACCTACCAGACTGAAGAGATTACTACTAATGCCATGGCAATAAGTGGAGCAATACCCATGAATCAACACACATATTCTATTCAGCAAAACTTTGATGTGATAAGGAAAACATCAAAAGGTTGATGCACACTTCTAATCCCAAAACTTCGGAGTGAGAGGCAGGAAGATCTTTGACAAGCCAAAGCCACTCTAGTCTAGACAGTGAAGAGGAATTTTTATCTAGTCAAATATAACATCCAAATACCTTTTAAGTCTGTGTCATCTGAATGGAATGCCAACCCGTCCTGCCTTAGCACACACTTTTAATCCCAAGCAATGACGTCTAATTGAGGGGCAGACAAAGTGATGAATCACAGAACTATTTGACAGAATGAGTCACAGGATAAGTACAACTCTGGGATTATATATGGCTCCAGCTGCATATGTAACAGATGATGGCCTTGTCATGCATTAATGGGAGGAGAGGTCTTTGGTCCTATGAAGGCTCGATAGATGATGCCCCAGTGTAGGGGAATTGAGGGTGGGGAGGTGGGAGTGAGTGGGTGGGTGGAGGAACACCCTCCTACAAGCAGGGGGAGGGAGGATGTGATCGGGTGTTTCCAGGAGGGAGGGAAACCAGGAAAGGGGCTAACATTTGAAATGTAAATAAAGAAAATATCCAGTAAAATAATGTATATATATATTAAAAAAAAAAAAAAAGCTGTGAAGAGAAGAAGCCAGCCAGTTGGGAGTCAGTGCAGTGAGTCCAGTACAGTAGTTGAATTCATTTGTGAGTTCAAGCAGTTCATTGCAGGTCATCAAAGGCAGGTAAACACAGAGAATAAGGAGCATCCAGAATAATAGTATAGAGTGCCAGAGTTAGTTTAAGGCAAAGTAGAACAATTTAGAGAGAAGCTAAGAGAAACCAGATTGAATCAGTCAGGTTGTTTAAGCCAGAACAGCCAAGTTGAACTAGACAGTCAGTGTTCAGTAAGAACTAGAAAGGGTGAGTTTATTCAGCACTAATCCTCCAATTCAACAAGCATATCAGGAAAATAAAAGCACCATAATCATCCCCAGCAGTGATGCAGGAAGCAGGGGACATGTGACAAAATTGTAACAGAAGATAGGACACCTCTGACAAGCTGAAGAGGAGAAATTCACCTGGGATCCTCTCCAGATGAAGCACTAGTTCTTCAATCCCAGCAAGATGCCTAGAGAGACTGGAGAATCTGAAGCAGCAGATGATTTGAGCCCCAAACAAGGAATGATGCAAGAGCCTTGGGGACAATAAATCTCAGTAAGACAGTGCAAAAGATAATTTTAACTATATAGATACACTTTACTTGTACTAAAAATTGGGAAACCCTATTTCTGATCCCTTAATACCAAGGGTAGGAGTTGAGGGGATAGAAACATCAATTGAAAAATCCATTGCAGTGCTTATTGCAATTGTGACCACCTGAGTAAACTCCTCCCTAAATTCAGTGGTAATCTTTATATTTTTCTCTCAAAAATAGGTTGAAAAATAGCCATACAACAAGAAAAAATTGCTATGACAGAACAAAGGCATGAGAGACAAAAGGCAAAGAAGTACTAACTATGAACCTATGGTACCTAAAAAAAATTGAGGACTAATGTACAGCCCATCAAAAAGTAGCAAATAAGAACTAGTGAGTCTTCCTCCACTCTGACAGTTATTACATTAAAGTCTGTAAGATAAAACAAATATCAGTTTTATACAATTATGTAAGAAATAAACTGATAATTGTCAAATAGTTATAAACTTAGTTAATAATGAATTTTTTTCCATTTTTATTGGTTATTTTATTTATTTACATTTCAAATGTTATCACCCTTCCCAATTTCCCCTCCCCAAGCCCACTATCCCTTCCTCACTCCCCCTGCCTCTATGCAGGTGCTCCCCTACCCGCCCATCCTCTCCTGCCTCAGCGCCCTAGTGTTCCCCTATCTTGGGTCATCAAGCCTCCACAGGTAAAATTTATAAGATTCACTGAAGTCCAGTACTCTATAGCCAAATAATTTTAACTGATTCTGAGAAAAACCTTAAATAGCAAGTGAATCATTAAATTAACTAATGTTTAAGTCACATTTATGAAATGTATTTATGAAATGTAATTGCCAGTGTCACAGTAACCTGAGAAAACGCTGACTAGCCCTTAATTCAAAACTTATATGCAGTGAGTGCTTTGTAAAAATATGAGAAATAGTGCTAACTGGATCAGAACACTGTGCTTCTTAAATGTCCACATTGAAACACTTTCAAGGGGATCCAATCACCAGGGGTCAAAGCTGTTTGGAAAGAAACAAATAAAAATTTTAGGGAGTTATAAAATGTTTAAAGGCTAGATCTCTCTAACATAGAGTTCTCTAAGTAGAGTACGTGCCTCCTGCAGGTTACACTCGACTTCATCATACCAGTCCAGGTAGAATATCAGTTACTTTCACTGTTTGTGACTAGAGGTATTTACAAGCACTTATGAAAATCAAGCAATCTCTTCTAGAACTTTTTTATCTGAAATATGTTAAAAAATAAGAATGAGCAAACTGACCTTATAATATATATATTAGCTTGTCTGCGTGTTTCTAAAACACTAGCAATAAAGCAACCAGTCAGTGTTACCACAAAATAAGCTCAAAAATTAAACAGACATTCAATTTAGAGAAGTAATTTTGATTTCATATAAAAAAATATGATCAATCTTAATGTTTTACAAATAATTATTGTAGGAATATAGATTCTCTGAGCAATAAATTATATTATTTCTGGGTTGAAAACTTCAGAAAATTCTCATCTTATGCCTCAAATATAGAATATTAGGAAGGTTGTAGCAGGGGAATTATTTTAAAGGTATTTCTATTGACTCTATGTGAAGATTGGTCCATTTCTTTTGTCACACATTTCAACATTCTACCACTGTCCTACAATTTTCTGGCATTCATTTGTCACACTGACAGAAACTAGTTTAAAATTTAAATCCATATCCCTCCTGAATCCTGTGAAAGCATTTGCAGGCCAGAGCATGTGCAATGACTGATGATGGTCCTGTCTGGTGCCAGTAGAGGCAGCAGAATTGCTCAACAAGAACCTTAACAAGGTAAACAGTGGGACAGATTACAGAAAAACAAATGGCTTATCACACGATGGCTTCCATGGCATTCTTCATATTTGTCCCCAAATGTCATTTCCACAAATAGAACATTGCACAAGTAGAAACTGAGCCTACAAATAGATTCACATTTAATTCTCTAACCAATCTAGTTCAATATTTTAAAGAAAGAACACAAAAGAAACAGGAAAACTGAATGATTCCTAAAAGCATTGTTTAATCTAGACAAACTGATTTCCAATGTTAAATGTAATCACTCAATTTAGTTTTTGCCAACATAATTTTGTGTTTTATTTATCATTATGAGCTCATTCTTTTTATTTTTTTAAAATTTTCAATATTAGGAACATTTCTCATTCCTACCTGAGCAAATATATATATACATATATATGTATATGAGTGCTCTTGTCGCAACAAAAATGATAACTCAGCATGGAATTTTAAATGACACAATTCTCTGACTTCTCATTAATCTGTGTCAGTAGTAACAGAAGTATGAGACTGAAAGCCATCTACATTATGATAACCCAACCATATTCAAGGAGATCCTTTGTTCATCTCCTTGTGGCAGAACAATGGAAAGCCAGTTTTAGTTATGCCTATTATTCATTTTACATAGTGTCAGGAGACTATTGTTTAAGAAATCAAAGTTTATTGATTTTTCCAGAACCAGTATGCAATAATATCAATAAAATTTAAACTTACAATGTAACATTTACTATCTAACTTGATTTTGTTTATCTATTCTATAAAACGTAGACCATCATGCAAGATATAAAAGACCTGTTTTTTTCCTGAGATTTCTATAAACCTAAGATATTATATTCACAAACACATTATGACATATAAGCAGCCATGGAAAGATATATTAGTTAAATTAATATAATTGATATACCTTAACACAATATTATTAGAAGACTGCAAATTTGAGATTATGTATTTGTTCTTCAGTTTTGATTATTGTGTTATCATGGGTATTATAAGAGGTTTGAGCTCTAAGGTACATGATACTGAAGGAAATTTTTAAGAAGGTAAATCTGTAATAGTTTATATTCATACCCTGTTATTTAATGTTACAGAAAATACAGAAAATAATTACTTGAGGTATTTGGACAAAATAAATCTTAAGTATTAATTCATCATTAATATTTGAAGCCCACTTTCCATTCACCTTAAACATGTATTAAAATTCTACACTATAAAATTCATTAAAGTTACATAGGAAAAAGGGTGGTTCAATGGACAAGAATACACAAACGATTTGCTGAGTTAAGTGAGAAAGAGTGGAGTTTAACTAAAATTTGTTTGCTAACAAAGCTTTTTCTGGGATATGTTCTCAGAGATACTCAAAATGTCTTTCAAAACTGAAAAACATCTATGAATCTTTGCTGTCACCTTTGATACTAAATGTCCTTAAAACAAATTCTCTGCTAAAAATATGTGAAAACTTTACAAGGAATGTGTGCCATACTTGTCTATGACATTTAGTGACAACAGAAAAAAAAATAACCTTATTAAGTAAATAAGACCAGGGCATTGTGTAAATGTACCACATTTTCTGTATCCATTCCTCTGTTGAGGGACATGTGGGTTCTTTCCAGCTTGTAGCTGTTATAAACAAGGCTGCAATGAACAGAGTGAAGCATGTGTCCTTATTACAAGTTGGAGCATCATTTAGGAATATGCCTAGAAGTGGTATAGCTGTGTCCTCAGGTAGTAATATGTCCATTAGTGAAGATCCACCAGACTAATTTCCAAAGTGCTTGTAACAGCTGGCAACCCCGCCAACAATGGAGGAGTGTTCCTCTTTCTCCACCTTCTTGCCAGCATCTCCCTTGAACTGAGATTTTTATTTTAGCCATTCTGACTGTTATGATGTGGAATTTCAGAGTTGTTTTGATTTGCATTTCCCTGATGACTTAGGATGTTTAACATTTCTTTAGGTGCTTCTTGGTCTTTCAATATTCCTCAGTTGTGAATTCTTTGTTTAGCTCTTACCTCATTTTTTAGTAGGGTTATTTGGTTCTCTGTAGTCTAGCTTCTTGAGTTCTTTGTATATATTAGATATTAGCCTTCTACGGGACATAGTATTGCTAAAGATCTTTCCCCAATCTGTTGGTTGTCATTTTGTCCTATTGACAGTATCCTTTGCCTTACAGAAGGTTTGTAATTTTATGAGGTCCCATTTGTCTGTATAGTGTTCATTTTAGAGCATAAACCATTGGTGTTTTGTTCAGGAAAATTTGTACTGTGCCCAGGTGTTCAAGGCTTTCCCCCACTTTCTTTTCTATTAGATTAAATGTATCTGGTTTTCTGTGGAGATCCTTGATTCACTTGGACTGACCAATACAAGGAGATAAGAATGCACCAATTTGCATTCTTCTACATACTGACCACTAGTTGAAAGCACCACTTCTTGAAAATGCTGGATTTTTTTTTTCCCTACTGAATGGTGTTAGCTCTTTTGTCAAAAATTATGTGACCATAGGTGTCTAAGTTCATTTCTGGTTCTTCAATTATATTCCATTGATCTACTTACCTATCTCTGTACCAATACCATGTATTTTTTTATTATGATTTCTCTGTAATACAACTGGAAGTCAGGGATGATAATTCCACCAGATATTCTTTTATTGTTGAGTATAGTTTTTACTATCCTAGGTTTTTGGTTATTCCAAATGAATTTTCAAGTTGCTCTTTCTAACTCAATGAAGAATTGCTTCAGAATTTTGATGGGATTACATTAAATCTGTAGATTGCTTTCTGCAAGATGGCCATTTTTACTATATTAATCCTGCCAATCCATGAGCATGAGAGATCTTTCCATTTTCTGAGATCTTTGATTTTTTTTTTTCTTCTGAGACTTGTAGTTCTTGCCACAGGAGCCTGATATAGCTGTTTCCTGAGAGGCTCTGCCACAGCCTGACAAAAACATATGCGGTTGCTTGGAGGTAACCAGTGGACTGAGCACTGGGACCCCAATGGAGGAGTTAGGGAAAGGACTGAAGGAGCTGAAGGAGTGTACAGCATCATAGAAAAATAATAATATCAACCAATCAGACCCTAGATCTCCCAGAGACTAAACCACCAAGTAAACTGTATCCATGGAGGAACCCTTGACTCCAGCTGTATATGTAGCAGAGGATGACCTTATCTACCATCAGTGGAAGGAAAGGCTTTTGGTCTTGTGAAGCCTTGATGCTTCAGTGTAGGGGAATGCTAGGGTAGTGAGGTGGGAGTTGGTGGGTTGGTGAGGGAGCACCCTTATAGAAGCAGAGGGAAGGGGATGGTATAGGGGATTTGCAGAGGGAAAACTGTGAAAGGGGATAACATTTGAAATGTAAACAAATAAAGTATCCAATAAAAATAAAAAGGACCAGGACAAACTAATAGTTCCAACAAAAAAGAACATAAATATCACAGAATTTGCCACTGACATGATTAATTCATTCCAGTGTAGACACTGGGACACGTCAGAGAATTTTACAGACCTACATGACTATTCTAATGAATTCGACAAATAAAATATCTTAAGTGACCACACCACCCTTCCCAGTCTAAACTTCTCTCTTGACTTTTATTATAATTAACCATGTTGAAATATTCATAACACTTAAGTATGTATGATTCTAACCCTTCATTAGTTGCAAAATTTTAATTTCAGGAGCTACTCAGTCCTTCAAATTTTGCCCATTTGTGGACCTTTGTAGTTTTTGTCTTGCTCTCTTCAGTGGTTCATTAATATATGAACCTATATTTGTTATTAAAGTATTCCCGGGTTATGTTTCTTCATTAATCTTATGTCTATACTAATTACTTACACACACACATACATACATACATTATATATGAAATAACATAAATAAATGTAATATTTTTCTTAATTACTATTCTGTTGCTATGCATAGGCACTACCACCAAGGCAGCTTATGAGTTACTTAATTCCTTACAGTTTCAGAGATTTATTTCACAATAGTCATGGTTAAAATCATGGCATCAAATAGGCAGGCACTGCTATTGGAGCAGTCACTAAGAGCTTAGATATTCTTTAAAAGTTGGAGACAGAGAGAAAAACTGGTCTGCCCTGGGATTTTAAAAATTCATACCCTACCACCAGTGACAAACCTACTTGAACAATGCCACACATTATAATTCTTCCCAAAACACTTCCAACAGATATGGACTAAGCATTCAAATAACAAAACCTATAGAGTCTATTTCATTCACACTATTACAATGTACATATCCTTGTTCAACAACTTGATGATCTCTGTTGATAATGGAAAATCACTGGCACAAAGACCAATACACAAGGACTGGTGTATCAGGTCTGCTGGAGGGTGTAATCTCAGAAATAAAATCCATTCATAACTGACAGAATTCAACATCAATCAAGGCTGCAAGATGGGAAGCTATCTTAATTTATTTGGTTCTTTACTTGGTGTTATTTTCAATTTACTTTCTCCTATATTGTATTCTTGCTGTATTTAAAGTTTCCTTACATTTAGGAATTATTTTTTGTTTTTGGTTTTTTTTTTTTTTTTTTTCAAGACAGGGTTTCTCTGTGTAGCCGTGGCTGTCCTGGAACTCACTCTGTAGACCAGGCTGGCCTCAAAATCAAAAATCCGCATGCCTCTGCCTCCCAAGTGCTGGAATTAAAAGCATGTACCACCATCGCCTGGCACATTTGGGAATTTTTAATGAAAAAGTACAAGGTTTATTTGAAGATTTATCTATCAATAAATCATATAAAAAGACCAAAGATGTTTTTATAACTAAGCATTGCTTTATTGAAGGAATATATCACACTATTCTTAATAATTTCTTCATATTAAGTTTTTTTAAAAAAGTAGATTCCTCCCTCATATAATACATGCTGACTACAGATTTCCCCTCCTATCACTCTTTCTATTCCGAAAAAGGTAGAAATACTTATATTCATTAAAAGGTTTTGACCTTCCTGACTTTTTGAAAGTAGCACTTCATAGTCTATTTATGGAGACTAAATGAGCTAGACAAAATAAATTATTAAAACCTATGAGAGAAGAAGTCAGGAAAGAATTATAAGGATAAACTTTATAGTTTGTATGCAAAATGAAATGAATATTCATAGTTTCTATGTCAATAATAAACCTTCTTGTTATATTTTTTTAGCAGTAGTATTAAGACCAGACCTTGTATCCATTCTTTCTCAGTAGTACTTGCTACTTTTGATTTTAGCAAAGGAAAAGTGAAAGAAAGACATTACACAGCCACAAGCAGAAAGCACTCAATTAATGAATGCAGCAAAGGACTTACAGAAGGGAAGTCAGAGACAGATGTGCATATGCCCTAATGTTTTAAGCATGATGACACTTCATCAAAGGGCAGTGATACTCTGTTCTAGTTGCAGCAGAGATGGACATAGATACTTTTGTCAACTTTAAAGTTATCAAAGAGTTGTTTATGTATTGATAACTGATAATGTCCTTATTTTGGCCAAGTAGCATGTAGCACTGAGAACCAGAACTAGTTTGAGAAAACTATGACATCATATATGATCTTCTTATACCTAACTGGATAAATAATAAAATAGTTTGCCCTGAATAGTGTATGAATGGCATCTGTATGACTCTGTTAGGAACACATTATTTTCCTATATCATAAATTCTATTTCAGTAAACCCCACTCTGTATTTATTACATGCAACCTCATATATTTTTAAGAGATCTGCTTGCCTAAGAATTCCAAGTTTCTGGCATGTAAAACCGTTAAAATTTCAATAAAATGTATAAAAGAATAGAAGAAATTAGGACACTTTGATTATTGTCTAAAGGATCATTATCTAGTCAGATTATTAATCACTGTACAATAAGGCTGAAATAGTTTGAATAGAATTTTGATATTGTGAACTAGATAAAATAATAGCCTAATTAAAGATCATATAACTTCAATGTTCATAATTTTACCTGGTATTTCAGCTATTAAGAAACATGTGTAAGCCAGACAGAACTCTTACAGAAGGAGCTAGAAAGAACAATTTTTATTCATGTATTATGGTTGTTTATTGATTAAAATTAAATTGAACTTAACCCCCATCTTAATAGATTCACAGAAGAGGTTTATTGTATATTTTTATCTTTATTATTTCTTTGAATTTTGATATTACAATAAAGTTACATCATTTACTCTTTAGCTTTCATCTGTCCAATGTGTCTATTTACCCCTATTTTCTATCTTTCAAATTTATCTTTATTATTTGTGTGTATGTGTATGTTTGTGTGTGTGTATGTGTATATGTATTTGTGTTGCTAAATACATATGTACAATCATCTTAGCATGTATAATGTTGCTTTTATGAATATATTTTCAGGACTAATTGGAAGAAATAATCTTCCCGAGGAAAGAGCAGAGCAATACCTATTGGTTACTATCTACTTCTCTTAGACTCAAGAGAACATTTGTTAGTTTACAATTATGTCATATCTGACTAGGGCAGCAAGGAAATGGAAAAAGACAACATGCAGACACATAGGAAATCTGGTATCATGTGGATTGGGCACTCTAATGAAGAAACTGCTGAACCCTGGAAGCTTAACATGCTTACTATATGCACTTGAACAGGGAGGCATGATTATCATATAATGATAACCAAGGAGTCATAGATTAGGTTCTATAGATAGACTGAAGATACAGGTTTAGCTAATGACACTGGAGGCTGGCTTCAATTGATAAATATGATTGGCAGCACTATAGTTGACCTTTTCTGCATATATTGTCAATATCTGCATGTTGATCAGTAGAATACTTTGTCCATTTGTCCAGTGTCTGAGATTAGTGTCCATTACATGGTTGGACTCATGTCAACAACAGATATCAACTCAAGCATCCATACATTCAAGACTCCCCCTATTTCTCACACAGTTTTTACTATAAATATAAAGCATGTACTTCTATTTGATTTTTACAGGTAAGATTTATAATAACTTAATTTTGTTTTAGAATCAGGTTATAAAAGAATGAGGTATAGATTTCTATAAGCTAGAAACTAAGAAAACACAAGGGCCAAACATTTCTCCTTTTGAAAAGTTTTAGAAACTTCCTTGGAGAACAACATTCACTGGAGTAGTGCCATTACTAGTAAGTTATAGGCTTGGAAGATGATAAGTATAATAAACATCAAGTATGAAGAAAATAATGCTATTATAGAAATATTTAGTAGATTTTATACTACCAGACTATTTCTTTCATCAAAAGCTCACATTTATGAATAAAAGATTCTAAATATTTTTAGGGAGATTTAGATTTCATGATTAATGTGAAATGAACACAGTAGGTAGCCCTGCCAGGTCAATTTTTAGCAGCACCATTCAGATATTACAAAAGTCATTTCAGTTGGATTAGATAACAATGGTAACATAATTACTTTTGACATAATTGATTTAGACACAGGCATGGAAGTGTTGGTGCTTACAAAATTGGCTGAAATTTTCAGCAAGCACTCATACTTATTTATTTACCTGTTTATTCACTATTTTTTATTTAATTTTTAATTACACCATCCCTGCCTTCCCATACATCCTGTAACCTCTCACTCCCTCTCAAATTTATAGTCTCATTTTATTTAAGTATATATGTACTACTGATTCTATTTATTCTTGCACATTTCTGATTTTAGGGCTGAACAATTAGTATCATATCATATAACCAATTAAAGGGGTAAAAAAATCAATGAGGAAGTCTAATTCTTCCTTTCAACTGTTTTTCTCAATTGTTTGTCCATATTTGCTTGCAGTTCTCTATCTAGAGATAAGTTCCCATGAGATTCCTGCCTTCAGTTTTATCATGTGTATTCTTGTAGTTATTTTCCAGGTCGAGTCTATACAACACTATTGCTGGAACACTAAAGCTATATCATGGATATAGCTTTCCTGCCATTTCTAGAGAGTCAATCTCAAAGGACACGTCCTGGTTCTCTGATTTTTACTATCTGTCTCTGACCTACTCTTCCATAAATTCTTGAGTCTTAGGTAAAAGAACTTTGTTCATTCCTGGGAATGAACATCTCACAATCAATTAATCTCTTTATTTTGACCTAATGAATTTTTTGTTTTGTTTTCCATTGTGTGTGCATGTGTGTGTGTGTTTGTTATTTTCTTCATCTGATGCAAACGAGAGCTTCTATTATAGAGGATAAGATTTACATTAACTTGTGGGTATAATAACAAATTTAAAAGTACATTTAAGAGTCATGCTGTTCTATAAAGTAGTAGCAATGAGTTTTTCTCTAAGGTCAATGCCCTCACTAGTCTCAAACAGTTGGTTAGATTTGTAATGCAAGCGTAATATTGCTCTTGTTGTACAGGCCATAAGTCCAGTTAGACAACCCTTGGCTACGGACAAAATATAAATGTCACTCCCGGTCTTTGAGACCTATCATGCCATACTAATTATTGTTGTGTTTCATAGGGATCACAGCTGGGTTGGGATATTTCTTTCTTTCATTCCTTGGCAGCTTGCTTAGTAAATTCTGAAGATAGACCTAGAGAAGGTCTTAAGGTCACATTAATTTTAAGCTTCTGAATTCTGTGTCTGATGTATGTTCTATCTTCAGCAATAAGAACTTATTTTCAACCTCAAAGACAACCAGCTACAACAGAATGCTTTTCATTATTTTGGAGGTTATCTCTTTGATATTTTAGGGATTCAATTGCTGTAAAAAGACAAAAGACATCGTGACCCCTGCAAACACTATAAATAAAAGCTTTTATTTGTGGCTAGCTTACCATTTAAAACTTAGGTCTATTATCATCATGGCAGGAAGTATGGTAGCATGCAAGTATATATGGTGGTGGACATGAATCTGCAGAAAGAACTGTGTTGGGCAGTGGACCGTGAGAGGTAGCCTGACCTTCAGTTGAGTTAAATGCTTTGAATCCCAGGAGACCCAGAAGGGATCGTAGGAGCTTTGCCTGTTCCCAGGCACCAGGCTCTTGTTACTAGCCGCTGTCCCCCATAGATATGTGGCCATCAATCATGTAAGGGCAATGCCCCAAGCTCCTCCTAACATCTCAGACCAAGACAATAGTCACAAAGGCTGAAGACAGATCTCCATCCTAATGAGGTACATAAAGACCTGGAAGACATAGCCAATAAGCCTTCCTTCCCATACATTCCTCACTGGAAAATTTATTTAATCTCAGGCCTACCCTGAGAATGAGATATGGTTTTATCCATCTATTTTTACCATGGCAATAAAGGATTCAGAACCATGGACTGTCTCTTTTCATCAGAATCCACCACAGAGAGCCATGGAGAAGGACTTTGACTACAGAGCTGCTGTTTAACATCCCATAGAAGACCTCTCTGTATTCCCAGCCACAACCAACATCAAGCTAAGGATTCTTTCTGCATCTGACCCCCAGGCCTCAGGGTAGACCTAGCCAACATCCCCCAACTCTGTTCTTAGTTCTTCCAAGTCTTCCAGTGGCACCTGGATGTCCAAGAGACTGGAAACTTCATGGCTCCAGCTCTGTCACAGACTCTGGGAACCCCAGCCAGTTCCAAATTCCCACCTCAGACTTTGGTTTTTCATACTGAGTGGTGCTCTCTGTTTTCCCTACAGATCAACACCCACTCAGCATGTGGGATAAGAGCAATCAAACTCTCCACGTTCTGTCTCCCCAAGCAGCTATGCCCTGTGGCAGAGCAGGTGCAGAACCCAAAACCCTACAGAAGTGAACAGAGCCAGTGGATTTGTTTTGAGCTTCTGATACCTTTAAGTCAACTTCTAGTGACTTACCTCCTCCAACAAAGCTACACCTACTCCAACAAAGACACATCCCTAATATTGCCACTTCCCATGAGCCTATGGAAGACATTTATTTTTAAACCAATATATTCAATTCCCTACACCCCACAGTCTTATAGCTACATCATAAGGAAAATGGATTTAAGCTAACTTCAAAAGTCATATAGTTTATAAGAGTCTGAGATTAATTTCTTTTAAGACTGATGTAATCGCTTAAACATAATATCCTGTAAAATTAGAATGAAAAAGCATACAGAGACACATGATATAA
The DNA here is from genome assembly GCF_008632895.1 of Mastomys coucha. Classification (NCBI taxonomy): domain Eukaryota; kingdom Metazoa; phylum Chordata; class Mammalia; order Rodentia; family Muridae; genus Mastomys; species Mastomys coucha. Next base: position 77,776,096 of record NW_022196896.1, on the reverse strand, counting down.
AACACTATTCATAAATAGATTAAGAAAGAACACAATAAGGAAGTACAAGACTGAACTAAGACTGAAAACCAGTTGAGCAAACTCCAAGCACCGAATCTCCATGTCTCATGTCAAAGTGCTCATCAGCACTCTATCTCTATTCAGTTTTGTTGACTGCAATTCACTTCTTACAATTTTTGCTTTGATACTTCAACATGTGAGAAAGAGATGCATCTTCATTTTTAGAGTGAACACTAAAATAATTTTACTTGAATGGATGATATTATTTGCTGACCAGAAAACAAAGGTTGTTTTGTGAGGTGGTAGCTGATATTATACAGTTCAGGTTCAGTTGAGACTTTGCTTCAACTAAATAAATTACATACCAGAAAATAACTAATATGTTCTGGATGCTCCTTATATTCAATATGTTTGGTTTGATTATCTTCAGTGGTGTCAAAACAGAGTTCTATTTCTTAGGCATCAAAGGGTGCAGATTCTGATTTTGCATGAATGTAAAATGCATGATTTTTCTTGACTGCCATGTTTCAGAGTGATGAAAGGATACGATAATTAATCATTGCAGAATACACACTGATGTTGAAAGCATTGCTGCAAACAAGTTTTGTGTATTCTTCATTTGTTTTGTGGAAAACTAAGTCAATGAAGTAAATGACAGGCAGTACGGTATTTGTACCTGTAGTATTTTATCCTAGTTGCTATAATGTACAAATTAATCAGAAGATATTTACTTGAACCTATCATCTATATAAGGGAGATACAAAACATTGCTTTATCTGATATTAGATGAGTCTTCATAAAAAATGTCCAGGATTGTTCTGCTATAAATAACATTAAAAAGGCAATCTTGGGTGGCTAATGATCAAAAATAATATGTCTTAATATATAACCACTCATGTATTAGATTGCTCAAAGTGCATAACAAGCCTTATTCAGTTACTGTACTTCTTGAGAAAGTAAGGAGCCAAGTTGATGCTTTAGACTTTAAAATTAAAAAGTGTTTGGAAAGAGGAGAAAAGCATCCTTCCAAATAGTTCTTATGTTAGAAACACAACGTAGTCCAGTAAATATGTCTTATCTATCAGTTTATCTTATATAGGGTTCTTCATAAGCTTTGCTAAGCTTATGATTAGCATTATTAATTAACCTTGGATAGACATGATTAATACAAAATGTCTAATTGATTAAATGGAGAAAGCCTTAAGAATTCAGTAAAACACAGTGCTGTGAGTGTCTTCCATGGTCTTGCAAGACAAAGTTAGCTCATGAGAGCTCTAAATTAATTGTTAGAGTAAACTTTTGATGGAATCAAAATTAATAATGTGTGGCATGTCCAGCTGGATCACACAGACCTAGGTCTTTGGATGTGACTGTTGGAGAGAGTAGTCATGCTTCTAGATTAAAATTACTATACAGGTAACTACAATTAAATGTTGCTAACTTGTATAAACTTGTATATCATAAGTTAAAAGTTATAAGTATTTACACATGGCTATAATTTTTATGTAAATTTGATAGCAGAAATGAAGGAGAATTTATAATACATGAGGAAAATAAACTACAAATAAGATGCACATTTAAAATCTTTAATCACTTTTAAAAAGACAAATTTCTAATAAAAAGTAACTGTAGAAATCATCTCAATTTTATAGGCAAATAATGCCAGGAAAAATTCTATGGTTATTGCTGAAGTAGAATATACATAATTAGAGAGAAGAATCTTTGAGATCAAATATGACTTAAAAGTGACAGTTAAAGGGACATTAAGAATATCCTCTATTAAGGAATAAATAATACCTATATATAATACCATAAATTAAAGAATGAAGCATTATCAAATAAGATACATTTTTTATAACAATGCATATTTTTCTCTGATTAACTTGAACATTTTCTTTTATAAGCCATATGAAACAAAATTGTTATGTACATGATTTTATAAACAACTAGCACAGGTTACCATTAATCAAACCATAAGCATATCAAAATGTGAAACTATGTAATGATTTAACATTTTTCAGCAAGAATGGTATGAACGATAGGTATCCTTTGCACAGTAACAACAGAAATTAAAATGTAACAACAGGAATTAAACAGCAATGTTTTGGCATAATATTCATTGAGATAAAATTGTATATTCATTATTTTTTATTCATTGTTATACAGTGACAGAAAGGATTTCCAGTTGCACTTTGATGTTGGTATCATTTCTAAGTGTGACTTAATAATTTTTTTTTTTTGTGCCAGTGTTTCTCTGTGTATCCCTGGCTGTCCTGGAACTCACTCTGTAGACCAGGCTGGCCTTGAACTCAGAAACCCTCCTATCTCTGCCTACCAAGTGCTAGGATTAAAGGCATGTGCCACCACTGCCTGGCGACTAAATTATTCTTGACAATACCAATTTGCAAGTGAAATAAAGGGAAATGGATGTAATATGTTTTCAATTTTAAGATAAAGTTATTTAAAGAAACATTAATTTTCTTCTAGACACTCTTATTAAGAGTTTCTTTCACTTTCCCAAATGGAGTGCATTTTCTCATTGAAAGTAGTTCACTATGTGATTATTTTCAGTTATTTGCATTGTGTTGGCAGACAAGATTAAGGTAAGAGACCTTACAACAGTAGTTCAATCCTGAACCTTAATAATTTTAATGAAAGAATTAAAAGCCTCAGAAGTGGGAAACAATGTATCCTAGAGACAAGACATGTAACAACACAAGTAGTAAGAATTTAAATACTGTGCAGAGGACCTTAAGAAGGAGAGGGACTAGGACTCCATAGATATGTGGAGATGAGATCCAGGAAAAAGAAGTGGCAAGATAAAGTTGCTCCCCTTAGAAACCACAAGGAAAGCTGTTCACTTCAACTTCTACAGAGTTTCTGGGCTCACAATTGTGAGCTAACAATTTTTTTCCTTGTTGTTTAAAGCTTTTGAGAATTCTTACAGGAGCAAGAAAGAGGTTACTGATTAAGGACTTGTAAATTATTTTTTAACATACAGCAAATATTTCACTTAAATACATGCAGATTTTATAGTTGTATTTGAATTCAGTTTCTTGCAGAAGTAAGATTTAACTTCCAATTGTAACTATATATAATTTTATCTGATATATATAATAATATATCCATTACTTATTGCACTTATTGAACTTATTGGACTTATAATAATAATAATAACAATAATAATTACTTGTACTTGAATTCAGTTTCTTGAATTCAAATAATAATATTCAAATAATAATAATAATTAATTGTACTTGAATTCAGTTTCTTACAAAAGTAAGATTTAACTTCCAATTGTAACTATATATAATTTTATCTGATACATATAATAATGCATCCAACACTTACTGCATTTATTGAACTTATTGGACTTAAAATAATAATAATAATAATAATAATAATAATAATATTAATAATAACAATAATAATGGTCTACTGAGAAGTCCCATGATTCTTCCTTAGTGTAAGAGCATGATGATATCAATAAAACACGTGTTAGCTCATGCTAGCCAGGATGTAAAACAAGGGGAACACTCATCCATTGCCAACAAAACTCATTGAGTGCTGCTGGGAGTTCAAACTTGTCCATCACTAACAAAATCAGCATGGTAGTTCCTCACAAAGTTGGGAATTTATGTGCTCCAAGATCTAGCTATACCACTCTTTGGTATATACTCAAAGGATACTTCATTCTACCACAATAACACTTGCTCAACCACATTTACTGCTGCTCTCTTTGTAATAGCCAGGAAGTGGAAATTATCTAGATTTCACTCAACAAAAGAATCAATTAAGAAAATGTGGTGCACATTGCAGTATTACTCAGCTGTTAAAAATGATGTTTTGAAATTTGTAGGCTAGTTGATGGAATTATAAATGAGTGAGAAAATCCATACCAGAAAGATAATTTATGGTATATTTTCAGCTCTATGCAGATATTAGCAAATGAAAAAATGATAACCATGCTACAATTCATAGTCCCAAAGAAGTCAGATATAGAGGAGGAAACTATGTGGAACACATAGGATAAATAAATAGAATATATTTTATTGCTATACTAGGATAGGAAGTGTGGTTTGAGCAGGAAAAGCAAGGGGGGTGATGTTGAAGATGGAAATATGGCAGAAGACATCTTAAATGGAGAGATACTTGATGAGTGGTATGAAAACCTATTGCAGTGAAAAGTTCCTAAAATTGTGAAAGTAACCCTAAAAAAAGTCTTGAAACTGAGGCAGAGGAGTCCCTATGTGCCATGTCTTATCACCAAACGAAGCTTCAAGTGTAAGACTATGCTGCATCCAATTGATTTGTTGGCTAAAGGGCACCCATTGCAATCTCCAAATCCAGGGTGCTAACACAATAAAAGGTTGCTCTCCACAAACAAAAGCAAGGATCCATTGCTGAACATAATATCCACCCAATGCATAAATCATGGAATACATGAGCTGGTACCTACATAGAACTTTAACTCCTATTTTTCAGTTTCTTTGTTAATGGAAACTAGGTTCTCTACAGGATACTAAAAGAGAAGTGGAGGCATAAACAGAGACACAAAACTTTTAATCTACAAGGTGCCATGCATGCAAAACATGGTAGGGCAATAATGTCACAAAATTTGTGGTAGTAACCAATCAACTTCTGATTTTACTTAAAGCCACCTCCCTGAGAATGATGCCCTATCTAGGTGATGAAGAACCAGATATCAAAAAGCCCATAGATGTGGGGTTCAAATGAAGTATATCTGATTTATAAATAACAAAAGTACTCTTAATGATATTCTGCTATACTCAGAGATCAATGCTTTGTTCAGCCATCATTAGAAAACCTACCTTCTGCAGGATATAGCAGCAAATACCACAGCCAATAATTACATACAAACAGAGAGAGAGAGAGAGAGAGAGAGAGAGAGAGAGAGAGAGAGAGAGAGAGGAAAGAGCACACTGCTCTAAATGGGTTGTGTCCATGAAATTTCTCCCCATAGAGCTAAGGTAATCCAGTGGAAGCATAGGTAGAGTGTAAAAGCCAGAAAAGATAGAGGACCCCAAGAAAATAAGGCCCTCTAAATCAACTAAGCTAAGCTCATAGGATCCAACAGAAAAGCATAGGGCCAACATGGATCTTCCACCAGATCCTCTATGCATATATTATGGCTTTCAAGTATTTCTGTGGGACTCCTCGATGTATGAATGAGTAGGTCTATAATTCTAATGCCTTCTTCTGGGGCTCTTTTCCTTTTATTGATTTGCCAACTTCAGTTTTATAGATTTTGTTTTATATTTTATTTTGTTAAAAAAAGAAACTTTTTTTGAAACTAGAATATTTATTTTATGTCTGATTGAAATCATAAAAATGAACTGGATGCTGCAACAGCTGCCCTCTTGGGTTTAGGTGTTGTTTCTTCAGGTAATCCATGTCTGAATCTTCAATAGACAATTTTTAGGTGCTCATCAGACCAGTCCTGGTAGTGTTTCATCTCTTAGCTTTGGCACTACAATTATGCTTTCTCTGGGGCTTGTCAGGGTATCCACATTTGCCACAAGTCGACTTCTGAAGGTGGTCGCTTTTGGAGCCACAGCAACTTTCATCATCTTGCTTTTACCAGTGAGGCCAAAGAGATCACAGACTTATTAGGTGGGGATGTGGAAACTGAGGAGTCCACTTCCTGTAGCCAGGCAGGTACCCTATAAGAGCATTGGGGACACCATGCCATCTGCATAACTTTTGAACCAAAATTTATCCTGTGTACAATAAATGCAGGGACAAAGATGGAGGAGAGATTGAAGGAACAGCCAACCAATAACCTGTTTGAGACCCATCCCATGGGCAAGCACCAATCTCTGATACTATGAACACTGTTATGTTTACAGACAGGAGCCTAGCATAACTTTCCTCTGAGAGGCTCCACACAGCAGCTGACTGAAAAAGATGCAGAAACCGAAAGCCAAATATTGGATGGAGCTCAGGGACCTCAACGAAGACTTGAGGGAAGAATTGAGGATCCAGAAAGGAGATAGGAACTCGACATTAAGACTAAAAGAGTAAACTAACTTGGACCTTTGGGGACACTCAGAAACTGAACCACCAACCAAAGATTATATATAGACTGGACATAGATTCCCCTCACATATATAGTAGATGTGCAGCTCAGTCTTCATGTTGGTCCTCCCAACAACTGGAATGGTGGATATCCCTAAAGGTGTTGCCTGTCTGTGAATACTTTCTTACTACTGGGCTTCCTTGTCTGGCCTCAGTGGGAGAGAATGTTGCTATACCTGCAGAGACCTGATATGCCTAAGCCTGCAGAAACTTGATGTGGCAGTGTTAGGGGGTGTCTCTACCACTCAGGGGGGAAACAATAGGGGAGGGTCTGTTTGAGGGGGAACCGGGCAAGGGCAACAATCTGGATAGGAAGTGAATAAAACTGGTAAAAGAAAGAAGACATGGATATCTGGCACCAGACAATGATATGTATCACATTAAGAAGGTGTTTATAGATTAAGGGCCACAAAATGTCTGCAATTTTTTTCTGTGAGAAACTCAATTTGGGTCCTATATACCTACAGGAAACATCTTTTAATATTGATGCACACATGAGTACATATTCCTTCAGTGACCCTTGTCAAAGATTTTGCACTAAAGAAACTCTTTTCCACCTAAGTTCCTGTTAGACTCTATACACTGGGCACAGACTTAGATCCTGGTTACTAACTACTACCAAAACAAACAAAGAAACAAACAAACAAAGAACAATTAAATTTAAAAGTCAATAGAATTTACTACTAATATGGAAAGATAATAAGACAAGATTTATTCTTCATTATTTATGCCTCCAATGAAATATAACATTTGATTATAACACAACTAAATACATATATGAATTTCTCACATAGAAAACTCATGTATTAAATATTAGAATTACCTTTCAACTCATTAATGCAAATCATTTCTTAAAAGTAAACTATGGTACTAGAAATCCTATTGTTATTGTACAGTCAATAATTTTTGAGAAAAGAAATGAAACGGACTTACATCTGCGATGTCCTAATTGCTGAGAGTCTTCAAAGTCATCATTAAACTATATGATTCATAGCATTTACCTTTGCTTTTCTATACCTGAGTCATGTTTGAATCTTTAATATTCAGTTTACTTATGAATGTAGGAAAATTGGAGGGCATTAGTTATTGGTAGTTTTAGAATAAAGAAAAGTTCTAGCCAATTCTTATGAGTATATGACTCAGCACTCTTTTTTAAAAAATTCTATCTATAATTTATTTGTAAATAACATTACTAAAAAGACTAATAGATGCTTGGCACAACAGTAATTATATGAATAAATAGAAGTTATGTTGAGGTAGATAGAAAAATTAGTTTATAACCTGTCAAAATTATCAAATCTGAGCCAAGTAATTGAATATCTACATTCAGATTTTCAAATAATAATAATTCTTGTAATATGAGAGCCAGCATTTTATTAGATATTTTCTTTATTTACAATATCTACTTTCCCAGGTTCCCCTCTAAAATAAAATAAAATTAAACAAAAACTGAAACAAACCTCTGTTCCTTCCCCCTCCCCCTGCTCACCATCCCACCACCTCCTACTTACTGGCCCTGGCATTTCCCTACACTGGGGCATACAATCTTCACAGGGCCATGGGCCTCTTATCCCATTGATAACTTACTTGGCCATCCTTGGCTATACATATGCTGCTGAAGCCATTAGTCCCATCATGTGTACTCTTTGGTTGGTGGTTTAGACCCTGGAAGCTCTAAGGGTACTAGTTAGTTCATATTGTTGTTTGTCCTAAGTGGCCTCAAACCCTTCAGCTCCTTGGGTTCTTTCTCTAGCTCCTTCATTGTGGACCCTGTGCTCAGTCCAATGGATGGCTGTGAGCCTCTACTTCTGTATTAGTTGGGCAATGCCAGAGCCTTTCAGGAGACAGCTATATCAGACTCCTGTCATCCAGCACTTGCTGGCATCCACAATAGTGTCTAGATTTGATGATTGAATATAGGAAGGATTCCCAGGTAGTCTCTGAATTGTCCTTCCTTTAGTCTCTGCTCCATAGTTAGTCTCCTCAACTCCTTCCATGGGTATTTTGCTCCCCTTTTTTAAGAAGAACAAAGTATCCACACTTCGGTATTCCTTCTTCTTGAGTTTCTCATGGTTTGTGGTTTGTACTTTGTGTATTCCTATCTTCAGGGCTAATATCCACTTATCAGAGAATGCATACCATGTGCGTTCTTTTGTGACTGGGTTACCTCAGGATGATATTTCTCAAGGTCCATCCATTTCCCCAAGAATTTCATAAATTCATTTTTTTAAATAACTGAGTAGTACTCCATTGTGTAGATGTTTCACATTTTCTATATCCATTCCTCTGTTGAGGGACATCTGGGTTTTTTCCAGGTTCTGGCTATTATAAATAAGGCTGCAATGAACATGGTGGAGCATGTGTCCTTATTATATGTTGGAACATCTTCTGCGTGTATGCCCAGGAGTGGTATAGCTGAGTCCTCTGGTAGTACTATATTCAACTTCCAGATAAACTGATTTCCAAACTGATTCCCAGAGTGGTTGTACCAGCTTGCAGTCCCACAAACAATGAAGCAGTCTTCCTCTTTCTCTACAACCTTGCCAGCATCTGCTGTCACCTGAGTTTTTATCCTAGCCATTCTGACTGGTGTGAGATAGAATCTCAGGGTTGTTTTGATTTGCATTTCCCTGATGACTAAGGATGTTGAACATATCTTTAGGTGCTTCTCAGCCATTTGGTGTTCTTCAGTTGAGAATTTGTTTAGCTCTGTACCCCATTTTTTAATAGGGTTATTTGGATCTCTGGAGTCTAACTTCTTGAGTTCTTTGTATACATTGGATATTAGCCCTCTATCAGATATAGGCTTGGTAAAGATCTTTTCCCAATTTGTTGGTTGCTGTTTTGTCCTATTGACAGTGTCCTTTGCCTTACAGAAGCTTTGCAACTTTATGAGGTCCCATTTGTCAATTCTTGATCTTAGAGCAAAAGCTATTGGTGTTCTGTTCAGGAAATTTTCCCCTGTGTCCATGTGCTGGAGGCTCTTCTCCACTTTCTTTTCTATTAGTTTGAATGTATCTGGTTTTATGTGGAGGTCCTTGATCCACTTGGACTTG
>NW_022196896.1:77754402-77766834 GCF_008632895.1 Mastomys coucha | reverse complement strand
CAAGGAGATAGGAATGGATCAATTTGCCTTCTTCTACATGCTAACCGCCAGTTGAGCCAGCACCATTTTTTGAAATTGCAGTCTTTTTTCCACTGGATGGTTTTAGCTCCTTTGTCAAAGATCAAGTGATCATAGGTTTGTGGGTTCATTTCTGGATCTTCAGTTCTATTCTATTGATTTACCTGCCTGTCTCTGTACCAATACAATGCAGTTTTTATCACAATTGCTTGTAGTACCACTTAAAGTCTGGGATGGTGATTCCACCAGAGGTTCCTTTATTGTTGAGAATAGTTTTGGCTATCCTGGGTTTTTTGTTATTCCAGATGAATTTGCAAATTGCTCTTTCTAAATCTGTGAAGAATTGAGTTGAAGTTTTGATAGGGATTGCATTGAATCTGCAGAGTGCAGTCAGGAAGATGGCCATTATATTACTGTATTAATATTTTACTATATTAATCCTGCTAATCCATGAGCATGGGAGATCTTTACATCTCCTGAGATCTTCTTCAATTTCCTTCTTCAGAGACTTGAAGATTTTGTGAAACAGATTTTTTACTTGCTTAGTTAGAGTCACTCCAAGGTATTTTATATTATTTGGGATTATTGTGAAGTGTGTTGTTTCCCTAATTGTTTTCTCAACCTGTTTATCGTTTATGTAGAGGAAGGCCACTGATTTGCTTGAGTTAATTATATATCCAGTGACTTTGCTGAAGTTGTTTATCAGGTTTAGGAGCTCTCTGGTGGAATTTTTGGGGTCACTTAAATATATTATCATATCATCAGCAAATAGTGATAATTTGGCTACTTCCTTTCCAATTCATATCCCTTTGATCTCCTTTTGTTGTCTAATTGCTCTGGCTAGGTCTTCAAGTACAATATTGAATAGGTAGGGAGAGAGTGGGCAGCCTTGTCTAGTCCCTGATTTTAGTGGGATTGCTTCAAGTTTCTCTCCACTTAGTTTGATGTTAGCTACTGGTTTGCTGTATATTGCTTTTACTATGTTTAAGTATAGACCTTGAATTCCTGATCTTTCCAAGAGTTTTATCATGAAGGGATGTTGGATTTTGTCAAATGCTTTCTCAGCATCTAATGAGATGATTATATTTTTTTCTTTGAGTTTATTCATGTAGTGAATTATGTTGATTGATTTCCGAATATTGAACCATGCTTGCATCCCTGGGATGTAGCCTACTTGAACATGATGGATGATTGTTTTGATGTGTTCTTGGATTTGGTTTGCAAGAATTTTATTAAGTATTTTTGCATCGATATTCATAAGGGAAATTGGTCTGAATTTTTCTTTCTTCATTAGGTCTTTGTGTGATGTATGTATAAGAGTAATTGTGGCTTCATAGAATGAATTGGGTAGAGTACCTTCCATTTCTATTTAATGGAATAGTTTGAGGAGTATTGGTATGAGTTCTTCCTTGAAGGTCTGATTGAACTCTGCACTAAACCTATCTGGTCCTGGCCTCCTTGTTTGGTTGATTCTTTGTATAGTTCTTTTTTTTTTTTTATTTGGTTGTTTTCAGCCTGAGTTTGATTATTTCCTGCCTTTGACTCCTCTTGGGTGAATTTGCTTCTTTTTGTTCTAGAGCTTTCAGATGTGCTGTCAAATTGCTGGTGTATGCTCTCTCCAGTTTCTCTTTGTAGGCACTTAAAGCTATACGTTTTCCTCTTAGGACTGCTTTCATTGTGTCACATAAGTTTGGGTGTGCTGTGACTTCATTTTCATTAAACTCTAGAAAGTCTAATTTATTTATTTATTTCTTCCTTGATCAAGTTATCATTGAGTAGAGTGTTGTTAAGCTTTCATGTATATGTGGGCATTCTATTGTTTATGTTGTTATTGAAGAGCAACCTTAGTCCATGGTGACCTGATAGGATACAAGGAATTATTTCAATCTTCTTGTATCTGTTGAGGCCTGATTTGTGACCAATTATATGGTCAATTTTGGAGAAGGTACCATAAAGTGCTGAGAAGAAAGTATATCCCTTTGTTTTAGGATAAAAAAATTCTATAGATATCTGTTAAATCCATCTGTTTCATAACTTCTGTTAATTTCACTGTGTCCTTGTTTAGTTTCTGTTCCATGATCTGTCCATTACAGAGAGTGGGGTGTTGAAATCTCCCACTATTATTGTGTGCAGTGCAATGTGTGCTTTGAGCCTTTTTAAAGTTTCTTGACTGAATGTAGAAGCCCTTGCATTTGGAGCATAGAGGTTCAGAATCAAAAGTTCCTTTTGGTAGATCATACCTTTGATGAACATGAAGTGTCCCTCCTCATCTTTTTTGATTATTTTAGGGTGATAGTTAATTTTTTTTTTTTTTGATATTAGAATGGCTAGCTACTCCAGCTTTTTTCTTGGGACCATTGGCTTGGAAAATTATTTTCTTATTCTGAGGTAGTATCTGTCTGTGTCACTGAGGTTGGTTTCCTGTATGCAACAAAGTATTGGGTCTTGTTTATATACCCAGTCTGATAGATAGTCTATGTCTTTTTATTGGAGAATTGAGACCATTGATATTAATAGATATTAAGAAAATGTAATTGTTGCTTCCTGTTATTTTTGTTGTTAGAGTTAGAATTCTGTTCATGTGACTATCTTCTTTTAATTTTGTTGGAAAATTACTTTTTTGCTTTTTCTAGGACATAGTTTCCCTCCTTTTGTTGAAGTTTTCCATTTATTACCTTTTGAAGGGCTGGTTTGTGGAAATATATTGTATAAATTTGGTTTTGTCATGGAATACTTTGGTTTTTCCATCTATGGTAATTGAGAGTTTTGCTGGGTATAGTAGCTTGGGTTGGCATTTCTGTTCTCTTACGGTCTGTATGACATCAATCCAGGATCTTCTGGCTTTCATAGCCTCAGGCTAGAAGTCTGGTGCAATTCTGATAGGACTGCCTTTATATATTACTTAACCTTTTTCCCTTACTGCTTTCAATATTCTTTCTCTGTTTTGTGCATTTGGTGCTATGACTATTATGTGGCAGGAGGAATTTCTTTTCTGGTCCAGTCTATTTGGAGTTCTATAGGCTTCTTGTATGTTCATGAGCATCTCTTCTTTAGGTTAGGTAGGTTTTCTTCTATAATCTTATTGAAGATATTTACTGGACCTTTAAGTTGGAGGTGTCCACTCTCTTCTATGCTTATTATTCTTAGGTTTGGTCTTGTCATTGTGTCCTGGATTTCCTGAATTTTTTGGATTAGGAACTTTTTGCATTTTGTGTTTCCTTTGACTATTGTGTCAATGTTTTCTATGGCATCTTCTGCACCTGAGATTCTCTCTTCTAGCTCTTGTATTCTGTTGGTGATGATTGCATTTATGGTTCCTGACTTTTTTTCCTAGGATTTCTATTTCCAGAATTGTCTTTCTTTGTGATTTCTTAACTGTTTCCACTTCCCTTTTTAGGTTCTGGATGGTTTTGTTCAGTTCCTTCACCTGTTTTGGTATGCTTTCCTATGATTCTTTAAGGGATTTTTATCTTTTTTCTTTAAGGGCTTGAGCCTGTTTACCTGTGTTCTCTTGTATTTCTTTAAGGGAGTTATTCATGCTCTTCTTAAATTCCTCTATCACCATCGTGTGATGATTTTAGTTTCAAATCTTGCTTTTCTGGTATTTTGAGATATCCAGGACTTGCTGTGGTAGGAGAACTAGGTTCTGATGAATCTGTGTAGTCTTGGTTTCTGTTGGTAAGATTCTTGTACTTTCCTTTTCACCATCTGTAGATCTCTAGTGTTAGATGTTCTTAATGTCTCTAGTTGGAGCTTGTTCCTCCTGTAAGCCTGTGTTAGCACTTCTGGGAGATCAGCTCTCCTCTGGTAAGACCTGTGTACAGTGGGCTGTGGATCAGTCGTCCCTCCTGAGTCCTGGGGTCAGAACAAATCCTGGAGATAGGCTCTCTACTTTCAGGGAAGGGGCAGAGAGTGCTCTGGATCTGCAGTACCTCCTAGGTGAAAAGGGAGGTAGAAAGGATCCTGCGCAGGCTGCCCTGCGACTTCTGAGGCCTGTGCCTCCTGGCTGGTCACACCTTAGAAGGTTACCAGAGAGAAAATGGAGATCTCACCTGAGTCTCTGGGTTGGATCACTCCCCGAAAGCAAGCTCTCCCCTTGTGGGGAAGGGCCAAAGAGGGCTGTGGATCTACAGTACCTCCTATGTGAAGATGGAGGTAGAAGGTGAGAGCCAACATTTCTTAAAAATCCCACTTACAAATCATGATGTTAAATGTAATAAACAAGACTAGAGCAAAAAAGGTTTTTCATGTTGTCCCTCACACGCAAAATCTAGTTTTTAAAAGATTTGCAAAAGTACTATGATACACCATGAGGAACAGAAGCAGCAAGTTGTAGAAGAGAGGGGAAAAGGGGTGAATATGATCAAATATACTTTACTCCAATCAATATAACAATACCTAGTGTTTATGTCTAATGGTCAGGATATTTATCTAAAATATCTTATTTACTTAAGTGCATAGTAATCCATTTAATTTTGAATAATACTGTAATTGGTTTTAAAGGGCATTCATCATTAAAGTTTATAAAGTGTTGCTTCAGAGAAAGTTAGTCTTATAAGTACAGCAATGATGCTCATGTAATACAAATTGTCTACATACTAAATGTAAGTTTTTTTACAATAACAGAGTTAATATCAATATATAAATTGCTCCCAGGAGGAGAGGAAGAGGGAAAAGAAAGTAGTGCTGGTGGGAGGTAGGTTAATCAAAGCTAAAAATATATAGAAAACTTTTTTGAAAATCTACTATTTTAATCATTAAAATATATTTATTATGTACAGAGCTGGAACATAGTTTATTAAATGAATAATTCTTTGCCATAAAAAGGATAAGTTCCTAAAAGTTATTGGTCAGTAATATGACTCAGTGGCCTTCCAAACAAAAATACTCCTGCTATTGGTTTTTATTGTATAGTCATAAATTAAAACATTATAGGCTATTGCTATTGCTATTGGTTGCCTAAAGAAGGGGAATGTAAATTCCTATGGTAATATAGAATTGTCTTTCCTGAAAACATATACATATACATATGTATGTATATATATACATATATGTGTGTGCACACATATATATCATTATAGATAAGGAAAAAGTTATATTTATCAATGAATGTCTATGCATATAAATATACATATATTTATAGGATAACATGTAATGAATAAATGTTTTTATAGAGACAGAGAACAAGGAGGTTTATATGGTGAGATTTAAATGGAAAAATGGGGGAAATTATGTTATTCTGATACAATCTCAAAAATTATAAAAATAATTGTATACACTATTGCAAATAAAACAACTCACTTTGCTTGTAGAACACAATCAAGCCAAAATGAGATTGACCTGAAAACTTCTTCCTTGATAGACAGTTTTCATAGTTTCTGAAGCTACTATATAAACCATTAGGAAAGAAATATTTCAATGATTTGAAACAGGGATGTACACTGAATTTTTAAATATGGATCAAAAAAGGCAGGATGTAACCATTGTACTATATTGTCAGAAAGGTCAGACAGGTAACTAACACCTCTATAGTTAGATCTGAGACCGCCTCCATTAGACCAAAGTACTGCATACTTTTTGCTATAAACTGAGGCAAAGACACAAAGCTCAGGAAGTTATAGCCCCAATGGAGAATTTTTTTAGGTGTTTTGCTAAATGTGAATATTACACCAAATTTTGTTCATACTATAGCTTGGTTCTGTTTCCAATCTTTAACAGTGTGAAGCTCTACAGAGAAGGATAGGCAACTTGTCAAATGCCCAAGAAAAACTTACTGTTCATTGCACTGTCACCAAAGGATATCTATACAATGTGCCCCAAATCTCAAAGCACAGAGGATATCATGGAAAAGGGATTGGAAATATGCAAGAGCCAAAGGATTGTAAAGAATGCTTTGAAATTGAACATGACTTGGCCATCAGGCTCGTGAACTTCCAGATGTTACTGTTATCTGACAAGATCAAGAGTAGTATCAGTCATCACTGTAACTGACAGTTAAGTTGATTTAATGCACGACTAAAGCAAATAAAATATATCAAAAGGCAACCTTGAGGTAGGCGGGAAATATGTTGTTATGTTATGGGAGAAATAATTTTGGGGAGTTGGGTGTCTCCCAGTTTATATGAAATGTAAAATGATAAATAAAAGTTATCCTAAAATAAAACTAAATTCATATGAGCAGCTAAGAATAAACTCGGAAGGGAATATTTTGTAAGTCCTACTTTAGTACTTTAGAGCTTTTAAAATATGTCCTTCAATTCTGAATATACCAAAAAGTACTTTTTTAAATTTTTAATTCTTTTTTTTGATATGTGAATAAGGTTCATGGGTTATTTAGAAAGTAAGAGCAAATTAATTCACTTCTTAAGTAGCAAAATCAGGATTCCCACTTGAATCTATATTATAATTATTGTCTATGCCGTGATGGAGCTCAATGCATTTATTAAGAATGATTTATTGAAAATATTTTATTGAGCCGGGCAATGGTGGTACGTGCTTTTAG
The DNA here is from genome assembly GCF_008632895.1 of Mastomys coucha. Lineage (NCBI taxonomy): Eukaryota > Metazoa > Chordata > Mammalia > Rodentia > Muridae > Mastomys > Mastomys coucha. The sequence goes on along the minus strand of NW_022196896.1, from coordinate 77,760,314 downwards.
TTCCAGCACTTGGGAGGCAGAGGTGTGTAGATTTCTGAGTTCAAGGCCATCTTGGTCTACAGAGTGAGTTCCAGGACAACCAGGTCTATACAAAGAAACTTTGTCTCAAAAAACCAAAATAAATAAATAAATAAATAAAAGTATTTTATTTTATTTATGATAACATAGCATCAACTTTAAAGTTGGTTTTAAATACTACTGTGGATTTAATTTATACCTACTGATAAACCACATTTAGAGATGAAATATTATATTTTGGTTTTTATTTTGGATGATTTGCTCTACCTGCTGGTTGGTACTTACTGTGCCTCCTTGAACTCAGTTTTTGTTACTACATGTTATCATGTAGTCATTTAGAACTTGACATTAGTAATATTTCACTCACATCAGAGTCAAATTATTACTAAGAACATTCATTTTCTAGTTAGAAAAATATATTTGTATCATTTGGATGTTATAAAACAAACAATAAAATAAAAATATAAAAAGTCTTCCACCTGCCTAGAGACAATAACATTTATGTTAATAAAATGGATGGTAATTCACACTGTTTTGGTCTCCTCTTCTTCTCAATATTGAATACTTTTTTTTAATTTTTTAATCTTTTTTTTTACAGTCTAGATTTTATCCTCTCCCCGATTGTCCATTGATGACTGCTCCACATCAAACACCTCCTCCCCAGAATCTCCAAGAGGATGACCGCACTCCCCCACCCCAACAGACCTCCCTACTCCCTGGGGCCCCAGGTTTCTCGTGAGTTAGGTACATTTTCTCTGACTGAGTCGGAACCCAGAAGTCCTCTGCCATACATGTGTTATGGGCCTCATATTAGCTGGTGTATTCTGCCTGGTTGGTGGCTCCATGTATGAGACATCCCAGAGGTTCAGGTGAGTTGAGACTGTGGGTCTTCCTACAGGATTGCCTTCCTCCTCAGCTTCTTTGAGCTTTTCCCTAATTCATCCACAGGGGTCACCAGCTTCTGTCCATTGGATGGGTGTAAATGTCTGCATCTGACTCTTTCAGATGCTTGTTGGGCCTTTCAGGGGACTGTCATAGTTGGCCCCTGTTTGTAAGCATACTATACATAGCATCAGTAATAGTGTCAGACCTTGGGGCCTCCCCCTGAGCTGGATCTCAATTTGGGCCTGTAACTGGAGTCCTTTTTTTCAGGCCGTTCTCCATTTCTGTTCCTGCAGTCCTTCTAGAACTGAACAATACTGAGTCAGAGTTTTTGACTGTAGGATGGAAACGCCATCCCTCCACTTGATGCCATATCTTTTTCTGGAGGAATATTCCTGTAGGGAATTTTATCTAAGTTTCCTCCTTTGCGTCTTGAGAGCCCCTCACTTCCCCAATCTCTAGTATATTCTAGAAAGTCCCACTGCCTTCTACTTCCCAAGGTTGCCTGTTTCGATTTTTCTGCTGGCCCTCAGACCATCAATCCTATTTGCCCCTGGTATTTGATCATGTTCCCAGCTTCCCCTCCCTGTCCCGCCTTTTTCACTCAGGGGCCTCCTCTTCCCTCCTCCTGTGATTGTTTTCTAGGATTAAAGCATTCTCACTTGGGCCCTTCATCTAGTTAGCCTTCATGAATTCTGTGAATTGTATCCTAGGAATTCTGTCCTCTTTTTTGGCTAATATCCACTAATTTGTAAGTAAAAACCATGTCTTCACTCTTAATAGCTGGGCAGTATTCCATTGTGTAAATGAACCACATTTTTTTGTATTCATTCTTCTGTTGTGGCATATCTGGGTTGTTTCCAGATTCTGGCTATCAAAAATAAGGGTGCTCAGAAGATAGAACATGTGCCACTGTGGCATGAAGAGGCATCTTTTGGGTCTTCAGGTTGATCTATTTCCAATTTTCTGAGGAACCTCCAGATTGATTTCCAGAATGTTTTTTACCAGCTTGCAATTCCACCAGCAATGAAGGAGTGTTCCTCTTCACCATATCCTTACCAACATGTGCTGTCAACTGAGTTTTTGATCTTAGACATTCAGATTGGTGTAAGGTTGAATGTCAGGGTTGTTTTGATTTGCATTTTTCTGATGGTTGAGAACTTTGAACATTTCTTTAACTGCTTTTCAGTCATTCGAGATTCCTCTGTTGTGAATTCTGTTTAGTCCTATGCCCCATTTTTGATTAAGTTGTTTGGTTTCTTGGTGATAAACTTCTTGAATTCTTTATATATTTTGGATAATAGTTCTTTATCAGTTGTAGGTCTAGTGGAGATGTTTTTCCCAATATGGAAATTGCCAATTATCCTATTGGCTCTACCTTTTGCCTTACAGAAGCTTTCCACTTTCATGAGGTCCCATTTATCAACTCTTGATCTTGGAGGCTGAGTTATTGGAGTTCTGTTTAAGAAATTTCCCTGTGAGACAATGAGTTCAAGGCTCTTTCCTACTTTCTCTTCTATTAGATTCAGTGTACCTGGTTTTATGTTGAGGTCCTTGATCAACTTGGACTTTGAGCTTTGGGCAAGTTGACACATATGAATCTAGTTTTATTTTTCTATATACAGATTGCCAGTTAGTCCAGCACCATTTATTGAAGATCCTTTTCATTTTCCATTGTATATTTTGGCATTATTTATCAATCTTCAAGTGTCCATTAGTGGGTGATTTTATTACTGGGTCTTCAATTCTATTCCATTGATCAATGTGTTAGTCTCTTTACTAATACCGTACAGTTTTTATCACTAATTCTCTGTAGTACAGCTTGAGGTCAAGAATGGTGATTCCCCAAGACATTAATTTATTGTTAAGAATTGTTTTCACTACTCTTGCTTTTTTACTTTTCCAGATGAGTTTGAGTATTGCTCTTTTCATGTCTTTGAAGAATTGTTTAGGGATTTTGATGGGCATTGCACTAAATCCACTGATTATTTTTGGTAGGATGGCCATTTTTTCTCTTAGTTCTGCCAATCCGTGTTAATGGAAGATCTCTTCAGTTTCTAACGTCTTATTTGATTTCTTTCAGGGGAGTCTTCCATTTTTTGTCATATAGATCCTTCACTTCTTTGGTTAGAGTTAACTCAAGATAATTTATATTATTTGTTACTATTGTGAAGGGTGTTGTTTCCCTAATTTCTTTCTTTGCCCATTTATCATTTGTATAAAGGAATGCCACTAACTTTTTTTAAGTTAATTTGATTTGCAGCCACTTTTTTGATGTTGTTTATCAGCTGTAGAATTTCCCTGGTAAACGTTTTTGGGGTTGTTTATGTATATTATCTTATCATCTGCAAATAGTGATACCTTCACTTCTTTGCCAATTTGTATCCCCTTGCACTCCTTTTGTTGTCTTTACTGCTCTAGCTAGAAATTCCAGTACTAAATCGAATAGATATATGTAGAGCGATCATCCTTGTCTTGTCCCTGATTTTGGTAGGATTGCATCAAGTATTCATTTAGCTTGATACTGGCTGTTGGTTTGCTGTTAGTTGCTTTTATTATATTTAGGTATTGCCCTTGAATTCTAGATCTCTCCAGTACTTTTAACATTTAGGGGTGATGTATTTTGTCAAATAATTTTTCAGCATCTAATAAGATGAGCATGTGATTTTTTTCTTTGAGTTTTTTTATAGAGTAGATTACATTGTTGGATTTCCATGTATTGACCCAACTTTGTACCTTGGATGATGGTTTGATGTGATCATGGATTCAGTTTACAAGGATTTTATTGAGTAGTTTTACATCAATATTTATAAGGGAGATTGGTCTGATATTCTCTTTTTGTAGGGTCCTGTGTGGTTTAGGTATCAGAGGAATTATGGCTTCATAGAATGAATTATATAGTATTTCTTCTGTTTCTATTTTATGGAATAGTATGAGGAATATTAGTATTAAGTCATCTTTGAAAGTCTGGTAGAATTCTACAATAAAGCCATCTGGACCTGGGCTTTTTATTTTATTTTATTTTATTTTTGGAGGCGGGGTTGGGAAGTTTTGAAAGACTTCTATAATTTCCTTAGAGTGTATAGGCCCTTTTACATAGTTTAGCTGCTCTTGATTTAACTTTGATATGTGGTATCTGTATAGAAAATCACTCATTTCATCTACATTTTCCAGTTTTGTTGCATATAGGCTTCTGTAGCAGGATCTGATAGTTTTTTGAATTTCCTTAGTTTCTGTTGTTATATCTCCCTTTTCATTTCTGATTTTGTTAATGTGGATATTATCTTGGGACCCTTTAGTTAGTTTGGCTAGGGGTTTATCTATCTTGCTGCTTTTCTCAAAGAACAATCTTTTGGTTGTGTTGAGTGTTTGTATAGTTCTCTTTGTTTCTATTTCTTTTATTTTAGCCCTGAGTTCAACTATTCTCTGACATCTACTCCTCTTGGGCGTGTTCACTTCTTTTTGTTCTAGAGCTCTCAGGTGTACTGTTAAATTGGTAGTGTATGCTCTCTCCAATTTCTTTACAAGGGCACTAAGTGTTATGAATTCTCCTCTTAATACTGCTTTCATTGTGTCCCATAAGTTTGGGTGTGCTGTATCCTATTTTCATTTAATACCAGGAAGTCTTATCTTTCTTTCTTTATTTCATTCCTGACCAAGTTATCATTGAGTATAAAGTTCTATAGGTGTATTACTTTTCTGTTGTTTTTGTTGTCATTGAGGAATCATATTATGCCATAGTGATCTAATAGGGTGCATGGGATTATTTCTATCTTCTCGTATCAATTGATACTTATTTTGTGACCGATTATATGGTCAATTTTGCAGAAGGTACCATAAGGTGCTGAGAAGTAGGTGTATTCTTTGGTTTTATGGTGAAATGTTCTATAGATATCTGTTAAATTCATTTGGTTCAAAACTTCTATTAGTTTCACCATGTTCTTGTTGAGTTTCTGTTTCAATGACCTATGTAATAGTGAGAACAAGCAGTTAGAATGTCTATTGGTTTTGCCATTTTTTTCTGAGCTTGTTTATGCATTATTTCTAGGAGAACCTGTCGCCCTGTGGAATTTCTGGTATTCAGGCTTTTACAATGTTTCCATACCCCTCTCTCTTAACCTGTAAAGAAAAATGGAATTATGAAATTTTTAGCTGAATGAAAAGACCCTGAAAAAATGTACTAAATTAACCCAGTCCTAGAATAAGAACATTCTCCTGTCTTTTTTGTTTTCTGTTTCTTTCTTTTTTGTTTCTTTTTTCTTTTTCTTCCTTTTGGATGTTTTTGAACCCAGCTTTGAATATTCAGATTTTGTCTTTAACTTGAACCTCTTGTAGAACTCAAGAAATTTGTAGTGATAAAGGGGCTAAATGAAGAACATAAGTACAATAAAAGTTGAGGGGAAACTAGTTCCAGAAAGTTGTAAACAGAAGCCTGGGTGCTGGAATATGGATACCAAGGCAGGGAGGAGGGATTATTAAATGAGAGTCACTGAAAAAGATTCATCAGCATACAATGTCTTATATGCCGATTACAAGTGTAGAGCTTGAGGAGACAAAACTACAAGTTATTCCAGTAAAATTATTTACTAAACCAAAATTGTAGTTCTAGGTATGAAAACTCTTCATAGGAGTCATGGGTGTGGAAAACACAGAAACCCCCAGAACATACAGGTGCATGCTATTCCTCTTTGCTGTCGATTAGATGATCATAGGACCGATTGCTGAAGGCACCATACACCTGTCTGCAAGACATAGACCAAGGTAATTAGAAATGAGCTGAGAACTTCAGCTTCTTAAGTCTTAACATCATTCATTCTGTATGTACAGAGAACAGACCTCCAGATATATTTATGAAATATTTCAGGAAAAGTAATAAGAATTTGAATATGTAGTAGTCATTATCTGGCATTGTCCTACTAACATTATGATAGAAAACATAAGAACAATCCATTTGGTTTGGTCTTGAATAAGTTATCTCAGGTTATATATATATATATATATATATATATATA
>NW_022196896.1:77742944-77754392 GCF_008632895.1 Mastomys coucha | reverse complement strand
TATGTGCGTGTGTATATATATGTGTGTGTGTGTGAGTGTGTGTGTGTATGTGTGTGTCTTTAATAATTCAAAGGCCTCCCTCTCTGAATTATCTTATAAAGGAGCAAGCATCCCAAGCCCTACATAGTACTTTGTTCCTATGGATTTGACTTTAGAGTATCAAGAATATTTAAGAAAAAAATAAAACTTTATTGAGAAAACCATCACAGCAGCAAGATCATATACCTCTATCATTGCAACATTTAAAGCCTGTGATGAGGTAGTGTAGACTAAACCTTCTTGCTTAAAACTGGCCTTCATTTGCATATTTCACATCAACAATTCTTAGTATTTATCACCATGAATAACTTGTAATGATGTTTGCCATCTAGAAGAAGGTGAACAGAGAAGTTCTCAGTGCTAACCCAGGCATTAATTCTACTTTAGTGCCATTTGATGCTGATGATTAGAGTAGATTGACAAGTTTTCTTCCTTTTTCTTTGTTTTTTAATTTTGTAATTTTTCCCAGAATCATTTAGAAATGTATAAATGTACTTCTAGTGAAATTATAGGGGATAGTTTGTAAATGGAAAAGTAGAAAAAGAAAACAATCGTCAAAAAAAAAAAAAAGAGGACGGAGAATAGTCAAGGGAAGGAAAACGAGGGGGAAGTAAAGGAAGAATTCAAAATGAAAGGGAAGAAAAAGATAAAGAAACCATTGACAGATGCAGCTTGATCCCCACATATTCTGACACACCCAGGATCAGAGGTAAAACACAAAACCCTGTCCTAATACCTGGAATAAATGAGACCCTAGGACCAAGGGGACACATGGACCCCACACATCCAGAGACCTAACCACCTTCCAGTTTACACCTACACCAGAACAGAACCTGTGCCTGGAATCTCTATCCATTCAACCATACCCAGATGTAGCAGGAGCTTCAGGAGTTCTAACACATCCAGGATCACAGAATTACAGAATCATAGGATCACAGGCTCTCAGAAGGGGCAGGCTCCAGTCAGAGACAACAAAACCAGTAAACACTAAAGATAACCAGATGGCAAGAGGCAAGCACAAGAACATGAGAAACACAAACCAATACTACCTGGGAACTCCAGAACCAAGTTCTCCCAACACAGCAATCCCTGAATAGACCCCTATAAAATGAAAAGAAAGATTCAGATCTAAAATCCCATCTCATGAAGATAGAGGACTTTTAAAAGGACTTAACTTCCTTAAAAAACAATACAGAACACAAGTAATAGAGTAGAAGCCCTTAAAGAGAAACACATAAATCTCTTAAAGAAATACAGGAAAACACAATCAGGCAAGTGAAGGAATTGAACAAAATCATCCAGGATCTTAAAACAGAAATAGAAACATTAAATATACAGGGAGCCAACCCTGGAGATTGAGAACCTAGGAAAGAGAGCAGGAGTCACAGATGCATACATCACAAACAGAATACAAGAGATAGAAGAAAGAATCTCAGGCATAGGAGTTACTAAAGAAGACTGACACAACAGTCAAAAAAAATACAAATACAAAAAAGCTCTTAACTCAAAGACAAAACCTAAGAATAATAGGTATAGAAGAGAGTGAAGATTCACAAATTAAAGGGCCAGCAAACATCTTCAAGAAAATTATAGAAGAAAACTTTCCTAACATAAAGAAATGTTGATGAACATACAAGAAGACTACAGAATGCCAAACAAATGGGAGCAGAAAGTATTTCCTCCCATCACATAATAATCAAAACAGCATATTCACAAACAAAGAAAAAATATTAAAAGCAGTAAGGGAAAAATCAAGTAACATATAAAGACAGACCTATCAGAATTATACAAGACTTCTCAATAGACACTCTAAACACCAGAAGATATTGGACAGATGTCATGCAAACTCTATGAAAACAAACAAACAAAAAAAAAATGCCTGCCCAGGCTACTTTACTTGGCAAAACTATCAAATAACATAAATAGGGAAACAAAAATATTCTAGGACAAAATTAAATTCAAACGATATCTAGGTGACAACCCAGCCCTACAGAGGATTCTAAAAGGAAAACCATAACACATGGAAGGTACTATCACAACAAACCCAAAAGAAGAAAACCACACAAACATAATTTCACCTCTAACAACAAAAATAAAAGGAAGCAACAATCATTGGTCGTAAATATCTCTCAACATCAATGCATTGATATCCCCAATAAAAAGACATAAGCTAACAGACTGGATATATGACTGGATACATAAACATGACTCAGCATTTTGCTGCATACAGAAAACAAATCTCAGTAACAAAGCTGTACAGATACTACCTCAAAGTAACAGGCTGCAAAAAAATTTTCCAAGCAAATGGTCCCAAGAAATAAGCTGGAATAGACATTCTTATATCTAATAAAGTAGACTTTCAACCAATAGCTATCCAAAAAGATATTAAACAGAGACACATTGAAATTAAAAAATGTTTTGAACCAAATGGATTTAACAAATGTCTACAGAACATTTCACCCTAAAACAAAAGCATATACCTTCTTCTCAGCACCTCATGGTAAATTCTCAAAAGTAGACCATATAGTTGAACACAAAACAAATGTGAACAGATACAAAAACATTGAATTAATCCCTATCAGACCACCATGGACTAAGGCTAGTCGTTAAAAACAACAAAAACAACAGAAAGCCTACTACATGTGGAAGATGAACAACTGTCTACTCAATGATAACTGGTCTGGAGAGAAATAAAGAAAGAAATTAAAGATTTTTTTTTAGAATTTAATGCAAATGAGGGCACAGCATACCCAAACTTTATGAGACAGAATGTAAGCAGTGCTAAGTGCCCTGAATGCCTCCATAAATAAATTGGAGAGATCATAAACTAGTAGCTTAACAGCACTTCTGAAAGCTCTAAACTAAAAGAAGCAAATATACCCAAGAGAAGTAGACAGTGGGAATTAAACTCAGGGCTGAAATCAGCCAAGTAGAAATAAAGAGATCTATACAAAGAATCAACACAACTAAGATCTGGTTCTTTGAGAAAGTCAAAAAGATAGACGAGCCCTTAGCCAGACTAACAAGGAAGCACAAAAACAGTATCTACATTAGCAAATCAGGAATGAAAAGGGAGACATGACAACAGAAACTGAGGAAATTCAAAAAATCATCAGATCTTAGTACAAAAGCCTATACTCAACAAAACTGGAAAATCTGGATGAAATGGTCAATTTTCTCAATAGATACCAGGTAACAAAGTTAAATCAGGATCAGATAAACCATTTAAATAGACCCATATACCCTAAAGATATAGAATCAGACATTAAAAGTCTCCTAACCTAAAAAGCCCAGGACCAGATGGCTTTAGTATAGAATTCTATCAGACTTTCAAAGAAGACCTAATACTCATACTTCTCAAAGTATTCTACAAAATAGAAACAGAAGGAACACTACTCAGGACCTTCTATCAAGCCACAGTTATGTGGTCACCTTTTATCCAACCCCCTTCATCGAAAGCTGCCTTTCTGCTGGGATGGGGGGATTCTAGAAGGGTACCAGAGAAGGGGGATATCATTTGAGATGTAAACAACAGGAATGATTAATAATAATAATAATAATAACAATAACAATAACAATAATAAAGATGCCATTGACATTTTTTAATCCATTTCTTACTGAAATCAACTATATGATAAGAAAACTAGCATATGGTCCCAAGTCATTTTCAATGATTTTGTCACCAAAACCAGTGCCGTCTGATTTAAGACACATTATACTTTTAGAGTCTATGATAGGGATCAGATTACTTCTTTTTCCATCTCTTTTGTTATGCAAAATAATATAATAAAATATCTTCATCCATTACTTGTATATATTGTTTCTGCCTCATAAGAATATAAAAAACTAGAATGAAATTAATTTTATGAGATTAAATTTTTGATAAAATGAACAAAATCTCTACCTTTGTATTTTTTTATAACTAAACCTTTCCTTTCCATTTTATTAAGTTGCTACACCTTCCACATAACCTTGATTTCCCATAAGCAAGACTTTCTATATGATGTCAATCTGTAGCCCACAGAAGATGTACAAAGTGGAAAAGGATTTGTTCATCTTTGGTTTCCAGAACACAGTATCATCTAGAATTTTACTCCTCTCCTCTGCAAGCTACTGCTGTACAGTGATGGCTGCTGGGGATGATAATGATCGTGCAGAGACTTTCTTATATACCTATGTATTAGGAAACACTCTCTTCAGAATAAAATATATCTTATATCCTCTTTTTAGTCTCCTTAGTGAAGAAAATCCATCATCAAGTCATGATATGTATGTATATGGAATGCGCTATGAGGTAAAATAGACTGTCTTCAGAAACAATTAGAGAAACACACATTTCCTTTACATGTATATAGTATATGATGAACAAAGTGAAAAACCTTCCCAAGGGATGAAATTACATAATTGTGTAACAATGATAAGGTTCTATAATCAAGATCTTTTAGTTTAATTATCTGAACAGTTTTCTGAAGATTTTAATTAAAAAATTATATGAGAGATGTTTCAAGATTTGGCAAAAAAAAATATATATAAAATGATTTTCTAGATATACTTACTATTGCCACAATCAATCTCTTCAAGTAACACCAGCAATTGAATGAAATTCCATGAACCTGACTTTTCAAACAAAAGTTTCAAATCTCATGCAGAGCAAGGTCCTGACCTGGTCTTTGAAATGCAAGTAATTGAAATAAATGTAATTCTATGATACTTTAAAACAATTATTAAGTTTTTGACACAAAGAAAGATAGCTTGGAATACTCAGAGGCACCAATTTTGTAGTTTAGAATAAAAGCCTGTATTAAAGATCAAGTTTGCTAAACCAGAGCAATACCTAAAGGATAGGAGACTTTTCTTCAGCCTTCAGTCAATTGGAAAATGACATTACATGTCTACATGTTTCCATTTAGTCCCATAAGTTTAGTTGTATTATTGTATGGTAAATGACATGGAAAAAATGAGAAAGTTGATTGCCTAATATATTGTGTTTGTTTGTGGGCATGAAGCACCACTTAGTTGATGCTAATTTAATTAAACTTACCTACAGCATGCACATTATCATGGTACTTAATATACTGGAAATAAGTATCCAGGATTTTGACACTATTGTGTATTACTGATACACTGTACTCTTGGCATTATATTAATATATCACTGAGACAGCTTCCAACATAGGTACAAGATCATAGTTTCTAGCCTTAATTTAAAAATGAGAATTATTCCCAGGCCAGAAAATGCTCTTATGACTTAAAATTTCTACTCCATTTTTCTACTTTGGTAGCATATGATATAAATTATGGATGAAATTTTGTATTTTAAAAAATCAGTATAATAATGAAGGCAATAAAAAGTAGATCATTAGAAATAAAATATTGAATTTGCATCAAATAACATTGTTATCAATTTCACCTCTATGAAATTGTTATTTTTTTTCAGTTTCATTTTAAAAACTTGATAGAATTTTGATAGTTCTCCTTAGCTAAGAGAACAGAATAACTAATTGCTTTGCATTCACTATCTTGGCTGAAGGGTGAAAAACTGAATTTCAACAGTAATTGCTCCATTTGTGAAATGCAGCATCAAAGCCTTGATATGTTTTACTGTCGTCTCTGGGACGGTTCATGTCTAATTTTTATGCTGATATGGTTCATAAAACAGTCCTCTGACTCTTCTATTTTCTCTTGCAATTACAAGTTTTCTTTTTCCATTGTGAATATTCCTCTGAACTAATCTTAGCTTAACTGAACTTCCTTTAAAAATCTGCCTACCCATCAAATATGTCAGACCTAATGCATTCAGTAGCCATAGAAAATCAATGAGCTGCACACTTTCTCACTTCCTGCTACAATCAATAGTGTTCCCATAATGGGTAGAAAATTTTTAACCATGACAACTCAGAATCTTCTTAGCATAAATCCTTCCTGAAGTAAAAACTCTTCATTTCCCACTTCCTGAATCTGTAGCTATTGAATAGCATCTATAGAGAAGCTGTCATCAGTAGAAGTAATGCAATTAGACGACATGTCAATGCTAACAACCTCAGAGCACCAAGGACCCTGTTCTGGCCAATCTGTCACATTTATACTCCCTACTTTAAATCTACATGTTGAATATACGCCACAACAACGTGAGAATTTGTTTATATATATGTTCATTTAAATATCCACATAGAAGGAAGGACAGACTTTTATATTTTAATAAAAATTGTCAAGTCTTTGAAGATTTTAGGAATTGTTTAAAATGTTTTCTTTTGTGGTTTTTGTTTAGTTGCTTTTTGACACACACATACACAAACACACACACACAGTCTCAGACTATTAGAGTTTTAGATCTTAGCAGCTTAGAATTGATGTTTAGGAGAACAAAGACAAACTTTAGTAGATATTTGTTCAGAATTCTTTCTTTCGCTCTGTTTCTCTCTCTCTCTCTCTCTCTCTCTCTCTCTCTCTCTCTCTTTCTCTCTCTCTCTCTCTCACTGTTTATGTATAATGGGTGGGCTTCACACACTCTACAAACTGACTTTTTTCAATACTTTTGTTGCAGAATATTATTTTGTAGATATTAAATGAAATATATCATCATCTCTAAATAGTGGTCCATTTCTTTCTCTTTGGATTATACTCAGCTAGCTTCCTGAGGTTCTGAGTACATAAATAGTGGAGAAGCAATGTCTTTGACTTAGTTCATTTTAGAGGATAATAGTGAAGCATAAAACATACTAAAATGTGGTCTTAAACATATATTTTCTACAAGGTTTCAAGAGATCTACAATTGTAATATTTAATAGTGCAAAGGAAACATGCATTGCAATTCATTTTTCTAAAATAGGATGTAAAGAAATGTTCTAAACTGATATTTTATGAGTAAGTACTTATATTTCTTTGTTGTTTCATAACAACTATTTAGTTATAAGTTATTTTCTAGACTAGGTTCTTATTGTAGTTAAAATATCTAATGAAACTACATGTATAAAAATTAGACTGTATATGTAATTGGCTCTTACTGACATTTCAAATTCTCTATTTGCTATATTTATGAAAATATGATTACTTTCATCATATATTTGATCTTAATGATCATAGTACAGTACTAACATGAAAATGCTGTATCTATGACTTTGTACACAAGCACACACACACACACACACACATGCACACAATTTAAAATTAAATTAATTTTTGAATGAAGTTATGTAAGTCCATCCACACCAGCAAAACTTGAAAATAACTTCTTGTATCTTTTCACTTTGATGTAGTCAGTCAGAGATGATATTAGCATAGATATTCATGTTGTTGAATTTTCTGTTTTACAGATAAAAAGTATGAATAAAATCATTCATCCTTAAGATGACTCAAAGCAGGGTAAATAGATGGTAACTGAGCCCCTCTTGCCTGAAGGTTCCTTAGTATTTTTTGTCACTGCCTGTGAGAGAAAATCCCATTGACTCCTTCATCAGAGTTGTTGTCATGTCAGAAGACAGGAGAATAAAGCCAGGATCAACATCCCCTGGCATCAGGTATTTCAGATCCTGTTCCTTTAATTAAAATGTAAGACAGCTTTGATGTTGAATGTCTGTGCAATTGGTCTTATTAACAAGGATTAAAATTAACCCAAAAATACTTAATGTGGTCATTCAGACACTTAGTTATCTTATACTTTCTTGAGATTCATGAGTTATAGAATTTGCTTTGACCTTTTATTGTAATGCATCTAATTCACTGGGTATTTAATTCCCTTCTCATTTTATGACCTCTGTAACATGCATCAATAGAAAGAATTGCCAACACATTCAAATATAAAATATTAAAAGGCAAAAGTTGTTTTAAAAAAATCCTCTACTTAGCTTTTAAGAATAATTTAGGAATTAAATTCTATAACTGCTATGAATTACTATAAATAATAAAAGAAATTAATTTCTTTGCTAACATTTCCAGGTCTAAGTAAAGAATGCATGCCTTTTCATTTTACTGTTCTACATTTTTCCTTTAACCATTTCTTTCCTTATTTCTTTCCATCATCCCTCCATCTCTATTTTCTTTCTTCACTTCTTCCCTCTTCATTGTTCTTCATTTCATTATTTTTGATAGCCTCTTATTTCAAAACCGATGTCATCTCTTTATGAAGAAGATGGCCCTGAGCTTAGTTACTTATAGTTTTACCTTCACCTACAAATGTTAATGTTACAACCATATATGACTATCTTTTATTTCTAAATTCATAAATTTTAACTTTGGAATAAGATGTTTTGTAGACATACTATTTCACAGTTCTCTCTCACACTTCCAATACAATGAATGTATGATAATTCTGAAATTATTTTCTTATTTTTTTAATTCTTCTTTGAGAAGATTACACAAATTTTCAAAATTGACCTTTATCACATTGCTTACTTTCTGGATGTTTGTATGCTATTATCTGTAATTTTCAAAATTGTGTCTTTTTGAATGTTTTATTGCTGTGAAGGGACACCATGAAACAGGAAAGTACAGATCTTATTTTTTAAAAAGCATTTAATTGAGGTCTATTTACAGTTTCAGAGATTTAGTTCACCCTCATCTTGGTGAGAAACATGGTGGATCAGAGGCAGACTTTGTGCTGAAAAGGAGTCTAAGCATTCTATATCTTGAGTAGCTGTTCCAAAACCCATCCCAAGTGAAATACCTCCTGCAACAAGGAGACACCTTCTCATCCTTTCAAATAGCTTACTCTGGTGACCAAGTCCTCAAACTTATGAGCTCATGGGGCTCATTCTGGTTCAATCCACCATAATAAGTAAATTACATTATGGTGGACATAGTGTCATGGAAGCAGAAATGGTGCTGAAGAAGTAGATGAGAGTTCTACAGCCTCATCCCCTGGTCTCAGAGTGAACCCTGAGACAAATATCTCCTCCAACGATGACTCTAACGCCTCCTGACACTTTCAAAAAGTGACCAAGTTTTCAAATCTATATCCATCATAGTAAATAAGCTATATGCAACACTCTTTCCATGCCCAAATTCTGAATATTTATAATAAAGATGACCATGTTCTAGAAATAACCAAGTCTTAAAATAGTAGATAGTTGTTTTACTGATGTTTTCACTATTTCATGAATTGATAATGCTCTTGAGAATTCTATATATTAATACTGTATTTACATCATGTTTTCTCCCTTTCCACTTCAACTCCTTCTCTCTTTCTCTCTCTCTCTCTATATGTATATATTACATATATACATATATATGTACAAATGTGTGTATGTATTTATGCATGTATGTATGTGTGTATATGGAGAAGGAGAGATAGAACTTAAGTCAATTTACTGTTGGCCTCTCCTGTATGGTTTCAGGCCTTATGATTTAGGACCATCAAGATGCTTGTCTTTGATCAAGACAGATTGTCTCTGACTCTCAGCAGCCTGTAAGTCTGCAGCTAGGAGTAAGACCTTAAGATCTATCCCTATCCACATAGGGATGTCAAGTGGATATCCCTATGCCATTGTTTCATTTTTTATGAAATATCAGTGCTAATGTTTTAAGGGTAGACCTTCTTTATCATATATAGAGAAAAATCATCTCATAGCAAATGCTCCAGCCCTCTGGATCTTACAAAATTGTACCCTAATTTTTCCTATATTCACCAAGCCCTGGGTATAGAAGTTTCAGGGGCAATTGTTCTTTGATTTTTTTAGCTTGTACATTTCTGTAATAGTATCTGTCCGCTGTAGAAATAAGCTTCTTTGATATGGGTTGAGACCTGTACTTATTTGTGAATAGAAGGATATTAATAGAATGCAGATGTGGATTACAGTGGTCTAGGGAAATGGCACTAGCAGCTTCTGTTCTGGGGTCTCTGAGTTTAGTATCCATTGGAGTTGACTTGCACTATAGTAACAGACCCAGATTCTCTTAAGTCTTATTATAAGGCTATGGATTACACTGATTATCTATGTGTCACTATTTCTTCCTTGAGTATGTTATGTTATGCTGTTTATTCTTGTTCATAGGCTTTACAAATGCACAGTTACCTTTCTTCCTTTACAGTTTGTCAGTACATTCAGAGGTACTATAAAATCTAGTCCTCAGGCAAAGGTCTCCAAATTAAATGTCTCCATTTACATGAATTACCTGCACATTAAATTTGTAGATAATGTGTGTTCTCTTCAGACACAGGGTCTTTCATTTGTGTTATGGGAGCCAATCAAAGACAGTGGCAATTTGTAGGTTTAGATTTTTTTAAATCTACTTTTAATAAAGTTTCTTAAATATTTTGCCCCTCTTTCTAGCCTATCATCCAAAGGTAGGGAAGGATAAAACAGAAGTAGGACAAGAGGGTATGGAACTGTTTAGAAGTTGTTCTTTTGGGCAATTCCAATCTCCTTATGTCAGGATACCAGAAGTCCGGTTCATTAGTGTCAGGATATAAAACATGAATCAGTAGCAGTGACATAATCCAGAAGAAACTGCCAGGCCTCTGTGAAATCAGCTCAAGTCAGGACCAGACAATAAGACAAGTGTTCTCTTCCATGTCTTAGTCAAGGAAGCAAAGATTAGTAAAGGGAAAGATGAAAACAGTTGTCCATTGAGTCCTATTTATACTTTCATATGTTTTCCACAGGTCTTGCCTCAACAAAACACCATGTGAGTTGCACTTATCATGAGAAACTATGTCAGCAAAACTCCATGTGAGCCTGTATCACCTGACATATCTAGAAACTTCAACTGCAGCAAATGATGATCTTTATGTTAGTTCTTTCATCAGATGCACTAGATTAGAGGTTGTACTCAGGGATAATAATTATTACTGTGTTTTCAAGCCTCCATTATCTGGAAGCACATTATTATTTATAAGTATCTTAGAAGAACACTTACTGTGTTAGAAAAGGTATTATTTACCTAATCTCAAAAATTAACAATATAAATGCAATGATAAATATAGTTTAGATCACATATGTGATTAATTTTTATTTTTAGTCTCTTAAAAAATAAACTTGGTTTCTTTTTGCAACTATAACAAATAAACTATCATTGTATATCAAATGTTTTGTAGAAAATAAAGTGTGAAAACATGTTGGATTTTAGATGTAAGGAATTCCAGCAAAATTCCATAAATCCCTGTAAATGATACCATATTACTGTTACCTCAAGTACATTTGATTTTATGCCTGTCAGGCACTTGATAGTTAGTGTCTGCCATATTAATTGTGTTTTGTAAAATAAAATGAAAGACAGAGTTAACTGGCTTTCATTTACTAAATTAGAAAGCAAGTTACGTTTTTTGGACAAAATTATCTAGTAGGCAACATTTTTAATTTAAAAAGAATATGAACAATATATTTTGGCCAGTTTCTCCTTTCTCAACTCCTCTCAAATCCTTCTGACTTTCTTATTCACCAAACTCTATAATATTCTCTCTCTCTCTCTCTCT
>NW_022196896.1:77736250-77742934 GCF_008632895.1 Mastomys coucha | reverse complement strand
TCTCTCTCTCTCTCTCTCTCTGTCTCTCTCTCCCTTTCTCTCTTTAGAAAAAAAATCAGGCAAACAAACCAGAAAAATAAAAGAAAAACACAGAGAAGTTGCTGACATTCACTCACACACATACACACATACCAACCAACCAACAAACAAACAAACATAAAAATACAAAATTGCAAATTTACAATATACATAGCATACAGGCAAAATGACCAAACAAAACAGCATCAGATAAAATGTCTACAAAGATATCATTGTAGATATTATAGTTGTTTGGTCTTATCTATCTACTGCTGGGCATAAAAACTGCCCTTAAGTATGGTTAGTACACTCTATAAGACTCCATATTTTATTTAGAAACATCAGTTGGAAATATTTTCTTTGATAAGGTTGGAATCTCGTGTCCACTATTTGTTCTCATCACTGGGACCTTGCTTGGCTCTTAAACATTTACAGGTTCTGTGCACAGTGCCACAGTCTCAGTGATTCTATATATCCACCAAATCTGTTGTGTTTTCTAATACTTATGCCTATATGCTATATTACCGTGGCTCTGTTACCTGGAATCCACTGATTTTTATATATTTACATAAGACACTCATATGTGGGCCCGTGTCTCTCTGCTGCTGCCTCGACCTCTCTGCTGCTGAGGCTTGGAACTCTTTGCTGTGGCCTGGTGCTCTTTGCTGCAGAGGGCTGTGGCTGCATGACACGTCAGTTAGTTAAAAGGAGGCAATGCATGAGATATTTTTATTATAGGAAAGAGAAAATAAGCCAGTCATGTAGAGAGAAAGAAAGGAGAGAAGAGGAGAGAGAGAGAAAAGAAAGAAGAGAGAGAGAAAAAAAGAAAGAAAAGAAGCAAGAGAGCAAGAAGGAAAGAGAAAAGCACAAAGATCAGGAGAGAGAGGAAGAAGGTAGGAAATGAAAGAGGGCAAAAAGGGAAAGAGAGCAAGAGAGAGAGGAGGGGGCAAACTGCCCCTTATTGGGTGAAGTGTGGCTATCTGTCTGTGGGGCTAGACATGCCTGGCTGTGATCAGATGAATGGGAGTACGGTCCAACTAGAATGCTGGGAGCTTGGGGCATTGTCTACCTGACAGAGCACATATCTCCTGTGGGGGCAGCTGTGAGAGGTTGTGACTGAAACAAGGGCCAAAGACTCAGGAGTTCTGGTCGAACACCTTCCATCTCTTGCAGGCAAAGATATTGCCAACTAGGTCACTGGGGTTGAGACCTATTACTCGACTGAACCTAGGTTGCCTGAACAGACCACTGCCCTACACTCATAATTGCATACAACCCCAATTCTGTGTACATCTACATGTGTTATACACACGCACACACACACACACACACACACACACACACACACATTTTCAAGAAGCAATTACTTCATGAAAATGACTCCAGAAAGAACAGATATCATTTTCACTATTTGTAACTTTACAGTACTTTTCTTCCAATGATTGTGTCAATATGTAGGAATCTGGAAACCTGTTTTCCAATATACTGTCAACACTGAGAGTCAAACTTTTCTTGATTAAAAAAAATAGCATTCAAAGACTTTTTTGTGAACTAAAACTGTAAAGAAATATTTTAAAATATATATTTATTAATTATTTGATTTGATTTGTGTTTCACAGTATAAATTTATATGCATCATGAGCATGCATGAGGAAGTGGAGATCAGAAAAAGGTAGGTAAAATATCCCCTAGAACCAGAATTGTGAGTTGGCATATGGGTCCTTAGAACTGAACCTGGGTCCTCTGCAAGAGTGGCATGTGCTCTTAACTATTGAATCATTTCTCTCTGGCCTCAGGAACAAATTTTGAAAAAAATAATTTATGTCTCTTTCGTTCTTAATATTGTATAAAATATTTAATGTTATTTAACTTACTATGAGATCCCAATACAAAACTCATCTACAACATATCATTATGGACATGTACGTTTCAACCAACCTATTTAGGCCTTAGGCCTTTGTGTACATATTAGCTGTTCTGGAAACTTTTATAGCATGAACATTTTCCAAACAACTATTTTATGGAATTGTAGTCACTGTAGAATTTAAACTCCCCGGAGAAGAAATTCATCTTATATATTCAAACTGTACTTTTATTCCTATAATCTACAAAGGAACTTTAGATTTTTGTAGCCAGCATAAAAGTCATTTGATTTTATTCTTCAAAACAAATTTATATGTCTTCCCTACCCTTGTATATATTAATATTTATATACATGTATACATATGTATATATATTCATAGTCTTATATGATATAATATCTGTATTATACTTATGATATATATATGGTGCAATATATATGTAGACAGTGAATATGCATACATATCACATAAAATAGAATATGTGAAAAGAAATCCCCATCTTGGTTCCCCTCCTGATCTTCTTTCTCATCAAGTTCCTTCCTTGCAATCATTCACAAGGTCTATTTTACTTCCTGTTCTGGGTGAGATTCACAGATCCTCCCTTGGGCCTTCCTCAGTACTCAGTTTCTTTGGGTCTCTGCATTGTAGCATGGTTATCCTGTACTTTATGGCTAATATCCACTAATAGGTTTGTATATACTATTGGTTACTATACACTATCTGGATGTAGGTTACCTCACTCAGGATACTATTTTCTGTTTTATCTATTTGCTACACATTTCATAATGTCTTCAGTTTTAATAACTGACTTGTATTCCATTAAGTTGAGGGATATCTAGTTTTTTTGTTTTGTTTTGTTTTTGTTTTTTTTTTTCAAGTTTCTAGCTGCTACAAATAAAGCTGCTATGAACATAATTGAGCAAGTGTTTTTATGACCTAGCATACACACAGGAGTTATATAGCTTGACCTTGGGGTTTAACTAAACCCGATTTTCTGGGAAACTGCCAACTTTATTTTCAAAGTTGTTATACTAGTTTGCATTCCCACTATCAATGGGGAGTGCTCTCCTTGTACCACATCTTCACAGGCATGCACTGTCCCTTGAGTTTTTGAACTTAGTGATTTTGATTGGTGTAAGACTCATCTCGGAGTAATTTTGATTTGCATTTCACTGATGACTAAAGACCTTGAACATGTCATTAAGTGCTTCATGGCCATTAGAGATTCCTCTGTTGAAAATTCTGCTTTTAGCTTTTTACCCCATTTTTATTTAATTTTATTTAATCCTTTTTACAGTCCAGATTTTACCCCCTTCCCAGTCCACCTTTTGACTGTTCCATACCCCATACCTCTGTACCTTAATTTAATTGGATTATTTGATTTGCTGGTGTCAAGTTTCCTGAGTTCACTCTATATTTTTTTGATACTAGCCTTCAGTCAGATGTAGAGTTAGTGAAGCGCTTTGCCTATTCTATAAGCTGCTATTTTATCCTATCAATGATATACTTAGGTCTTCAAAGCTTTTCCACATCATGAAGTTCCATTTTTTATTAGATATTTTCTTTATTTACATGTAAATTTCTCCCTTCCTAGTTTCCCCTCTAAAAAACAAAGAAACAAACAAAAACAACAAAAACAAACCCCAGCTGCCTCCCCACTCCCCATGCCTGCCACCCCACCCTCTCCTGCTTATTGGCCCTGGCATTCCCCCACACTGGGGCACAGAACCTTCACAGGGCTGAGGTCCTCTCCTCCCATTGATGATCGAATTTGCAATCCTCCACTATACACACACGCTGCCAGAACAATCAGTAAAAATATGGAACGCTTCACAAATTTGCATGTCATTTTTTAACTGTTGATTTTAGTGCATGAGCTATTGGTGTTCTGTTTAGGATTTTGCTTTTATGCCAAAATGTTCAAGGCAGTTCCACACTTTCTTTTCTATTAGATCTTGAGTGTACAATTTTATATTAATGTCTTTGATCCGCTTGGATTTGATTTTTGTATTGTGTGATAAATAAGTATGTGACTATTTGCATTCTTCTACAGGCAGACATTCAGTAATACCAGTACCCTTTATTGAAGGTACTTTCTTCTCTCCATTGTATGTTTGTGGCTTCTTTGTCAAAATTCAATTTTCCATAGGCGTGTGAGTTTATTTCTGAGTCTTCTATTGTATTCCATTGATCAACCTGTCTTGTTCTAAGCCAATACCATGTGGCATTTTATTCATATTGCTCTGGAGCACAGCTTGAAATTAGGGTGATACATCCAGATATTCTTTTATTGGACAGAATAGTTTCACCATCCTACATATTTTTGATTGCTTTTCCATATGAATGTGAGAATTGTTCATTCAAGGTCTGTAAAGAATTGTGTTGAAATTCTGAGGGGAATTATGTGGAATCTATAGATTGCTTTTTGTAAGATGTCCATTTATACTGTGTTAATTCTACTGATCAATGAGCATCTGACATCTTTCCATCTTCTGATATCTTCCTTAATTTCTTTCTTCAGATACTTGAAGTTCTTGTCATATAGTTATTTTGTTTGCTTGGTTAGAGTTACACCAAGTGAGTTTATATTATTTGTAGATATTGTGAATGGTGTGGTTTCTCTGATTTCTTGTTCAGCCTATTTATCATTTAAAAAAGGAAGGCTACTATTTTTTTTTTAATTAATTTTGTATTCAGTCACATTTCTGAAGGTGTTTATCAGCTTTGGTAGAACTCTGGTAGAATTTTTGAGTATATAATATCATATTGTCTACAAATTAGCAATACTCTGACTTCTTCCTTTCTATCCTTTGTTGTTGATTTCCTTTACTTGTCTTATTGCTCTCTCTAGAACTATGTTGAAGAGATAAGAAGAGAATGGACAGCCTTGTGTTGTCTATGATTTTAGTGGAATTGTTTAACACTTCCTTTATTTAATTTGATGTTAGATATTTGTTGTTTGCTGTATATTAACTTTGTAATGTTTTATATTTCCCTCCATACTTTATATTTTTAATATGTTTAATATGGAAAAATGTTGGATTTTGTCAAAAGCTTTTTTAGGATCTAATGAGATAGTCATGATTTTTTTCCTCACTTTTTTGTATTGTAGATTACATTGATGTGTTTTCATATATTAAAAAATCCCTGAATTTCTGGGATGAAGCCTAATTGATCATGGTGGGTGATGTTTTTGATATGATCTTGTATTTAGTTTGTGAGTATTTTATTGAGTTTTTTTACATCAGTGTTTGTAAGGAAATTAGTCTGAATTCTAACGCTTTGTTGTGTCTTTGGTTTAGGTATCTGGATGATTGTAG
Source organism: Mastomys coucha (assembly GCF_008632895.1). Classification (NCBI taxonomy): domain Eukaryota; kingdom Metazoa; phylum Chordata; class Mammalia; order Rodentia; family Muridae; genus Mastomys; species Mastomys coucha. Next base: position 77,737,734 of record NW_022196896.1, on the reverse strand, counting down.
TCTCATAGAATGATTGAATGAGTTTGGCAATGCTCCTTTTAGTTCGCTTTGTGCATGTGTGTGCATGTGTGTGTGTGTTGTGTAGTATTTTGAGACATATCAGTATTAGCTCTTCTTTGAAAGTCTGATAAAATTCTGCACTAAAAACATCTGACCCTATCTTTTGTTGTTTGTTGTTTGCATGTTTGTGTTTTAGTTGGGAGACTTTTGATAATTGCTTCTGTTTCCTTAGGGGATATATGACTATTTAAAATGTTTAATAGACTTAAGTTTTGGTAAATATTTGTCTAGAAAATCATCCAGTTCATTTCAATTTTCTAGTTTTGTGGAGTACAGACGTTTGAAGTAAGACCTAATGATTTGTTCAATTTCCTCACTGTCAGTTATTATGTTTCCCTTTTTATTTCTGATTTTGTTGATTTGGATACTCTTTCTCTCTCTCTGCCTTTTAGTTAGCTTGTCTAGGGCTTTGTCTATCTTATTGATTTTCTCAAAGAACCAGATCTTGGTTTCATTGATTTTTCTTTTTTATTGTTCTCTTTGTTTCTAATTGATTGATTTCAGCTCTGAGTTTGATTATCTCCTGCTGTCACTTCTTGGTGTGTGTTTGCTTCTTTTTGGTCTAGAGCTTTCAGTTGTACTGTTAAGTTGCTGGTATGGGATTTCCCCATTTCTTTATGAAGGCACTTAGTCCTATGAACATTCCTTTACCACTGCTTTCATTGTATTAATAATTTTGTGTACTGGTTTCTTTTTCACTGAATTCTAGAAAGCTTTAATTTCTTTACTTTCTCTGCCACAGTGGTCACTGAGTACAAAGTTGTTCAGTTTCCATGAGTTTTTAGATTTTCTGTTGTTTTGTTTGCTGTTGAAGTGCAACTTTAATCCCTGTTTATCTAATAAGATTCAAGGAGTTATTTCAGTTTTCTTGTATTTGCTGAAACTTGCTTTGTGATCCCATATATGGTCAAATTTGGAGAAAGTTCCCTGTGGTTCTAAGAAACTATATTCTTTTGTCATTATTTGAAATGTTCATTACATATCTGTTAGGTCTATTTGATTCATAATATGTTAGTTCTATTATTTTCTGTATAGTTTCAGTCTCAATGACCCATCCATTGGTGAGACTGGTATGTTGAAATATCCCACTATTAATGTATGGGGTTTGTTGTGTGATTTAAGCTTTATTCATATTTCTTTTATGAATGTTGGTGCCCTTGCATTTGGGGCACTGATGCTCAGAATTGAAATATCTTGGTGGATTTTTTCTTTGATGAATATGGATGTGCTTCCCTATTTTTCTTAACTAACTTAAGATGAAAGTCTATTTTATTATATTTTAAAATGTCTACTCCAGCTTTCTTCTTGTGTCCACTTCCTTTGAAAATTCTATTTCAGCATTTTACTCCAGGGGCAATATCTTTCTTTGCTTCTAGCAAGTATTTCTTTCTTTTTTTTTTTTTATTAGATATTTTCTTTATTTA
>NW_022196896.1:77717328-77735280 GCF_008632895.1 Mastomys coucha | reverse complement strand
CCACAAGGAACTCAAGAAGAAGGAAGACCAAAGATGGACATTTCATTCCTTCTTAAAAGGGGGAACCACGTACCCATGGAAGGAGTGGCAAGTATTTCTTATAGGCAGCATAATGCAAGATCCTGTTTTTACTAACTGGATAGTCAGTCAGTCCCATTTTATTCGGTAATTGATTCCATTGTCATTGAGAGATATTAATGATCAATGATTGTCAATTTCTGTTATTTTTATGTTGGTGATAGTAGTATTGTGTGGAAGGTTGTTACTGATTTGTTTTGTGTGCGAGTGTGTGTGTATGTGTGTGTGTGTGCATGTTTGTGTGTGTGTGTGTGTTTGTTTTTCCTATATTGGTTTGCTAATGTGATGTTATTTATTTCCAGTCTTTGCATGGGTTTAATTTACTTCTGTGAGTTGGCATTTTTCTTTTAGTATTTTCTGTACATGTACATTGGTGGATACATTGTTTAAATGTTTTTTGTTGCTTTTATATTTTTCATGAAATGTCTTGTTTTTTACATCTATGGTAATTGAAAATTTTGTTGGGTATAACAATCTGGTCAGGCATCTGCAGTCTCTTAGATTGTGCAAGACATCTGCACAGTCCCTTCTATTTTTGAGTCTCTTTTGAGAAATCAGATATAATTCTGATAGGTCTACATTTCTATGTTACTTGGAATTTTCCTTTACATCTTTTAATAGCCTTTCTTTGGTCCCTACATTTAGTGTTTTGGCTATTCATGGGAGGAGAATTTTCTTTTGCTCTCCAATAGACTTGGAGCTCTGTAAGCCTCATCTGTTTTTATAGCCATCTCTTCATTTAGGTTGAAGAATTTCTCTTTTGTGATATTTTGTTGAAAATATATTTAGTCCTTGTAGAATGAAATCTCCTCCTTCAATTCCTTTTATTCTTAAGTCTGGTCTTTTCATAGTGTCACAGATTTCTTGGATGTTTTGTGTCATGAAGGTTTTAGATTTACCATTTGTCTTTGATCAATATATCAATTTCTTCAAGTGTATATTCCATGCCTGAGATTCTCTCTTCCATCTCTTGTATTGTGTTGGTGATTCTTGCATCTGTATTTCCTGTGCTATTACCTAGGATTATCTCAGTTTGCATTTTCTTTCTTACATTTAATTCCGTTTTTTAGTGCTTGGGTATTTTTATTTATTTTTCACCTATTTGATGGTATTTTTCTGTGTATATTTATTATTAGATATTTTCTTTATTTGCATTTAAAATTTTCTCCCCTTTTGTGGTTTCCCTTCTGAAATACGCACTATTCCCTCCCCCCTCCCATGTTCAATCAACTCACACTCTCCTGCTTCCTGGCCCTGGCATTCCCCTACACTGGTACTCCTATGCTACATATGCAGCTGGAGCCATTATTCCCAGCATGTGTACTCTTTGGTTGATGGTTTAGTGCCTGGGAGCTCTAGGGATACGAAATAGTTCATATTGTTGTTCCTCCTATGGGGCTGCAAAATTTCTTCAGCACCTTGGGTCCTTTCTCTAGCAACTTCATTGGGGATCCTGTGCTCAGTCTAATGGATGGCTGTGAGCATCCACTTCAGTATTTTTCAGGCACTGGCAGAACCTCTCAGGAGACAGCTATATCAAGCCCCTGTCAGCAAGCACTTGTTGGCATCCACAATAGTATCTGGCTTTGGTAACTGTATAAGAGATGATCCCCAGGTGGGAGGGTCTCTGTATTGTCATTCGTTCAGTCTCTGTTCCACACTTTGTCTGTAACACCTTCCCTCTTCTAAGAAGGATCAAAATATCTACACTTTGGTCTTCCTTCTTCAGTTTCATGCAGTTTGTGATTTGCATCCTAGGTATTCCGAACTTCTGGGCTAATAACCACTTATCAGAGAGTGCATTCCGTGTTTGTTCTTTTGTGATTGGGTTACCTCACTCAGGATGATATCCTCCAGATCCACCCATTTGCCTAAGAATTTTATAAATTAATTGTTTTTAATAGCTGAGTAATACTTCATTGTGTAAATGTTCCACATTTTCTATATCCATTCCTCTGTTGAGGGACATCTGGATTTTTTCTAGCTTCTGGCTATTATAAATAAGTATGCTATGAACATTGTGGATCATGTGTCCTTATTACATGTTGGAGTATCTTCTGGGTATATGTCCAGAAGTGGGATTGCTGGTCCTCAGGCAGTGCTATGTCCAGTTTTCTGAGAAACCACCAAAGTGATTTCTGGAGTTGTTGTACCAGCTTGGAATCCCATGAGCAATGAAGGAGTGTTTCTCTTTATTTACAATATTGCCAGCATCTACTGTTACCTACATTTTAGATCTTAGCCATTGTGACTTTTGTGAGGTGGAATCTCAGGGTTGTTTTGACTTGCATTTCCTCCAGGCCTGAAGATGTTGAACATTTCTTTAGGAGTTTCTCAGGCATTGCGTATTCCTCAGTTGAGAATTCTATGTTTAGCTCTGTACCCCATTTTTAATAGGGTTATTTGTTTCTCTGGAGTCTAACTTCTTGAGTTCTTTGTATATATTGGATATAAGCCTTCTATCAAATACAGGATTGGTAAAGATCTATTCCCAATCTGTTGGTTGCCATTTTGTCCTATTGACAGTATCCTTTGCCTTACAGAAGCTTTGCAATTATTTGAGGTCCTATTTGTCAATTCTTGATCTTAGAGCATAAGCTATTAGTTTTCTCTTCAGGAAATTTTCTCCTGTGCCCATGTGCTCAAGGATCTTCCCCACTTTCTTTTCTATTAGTTTCAGTGTATCTGCTTTTATGTGGAGGTCCTTGATCCACTTTGACTTTAGCTTTTTACAAGGAGATAGGCATGGATTTGCATTCTTCTACATGTTAAACACCAGTTGAGTCAGCACCATTTGCTAAAAATGCTCTTTTTTCTACTGGATGGTTTTAGCTCCTTTGTCAAAGATCAAGTAGCCATAAGTGTGAGGGTTCATTTCTGATTCTTTTAATCTATTTCATTCATCCACCTGCCTGTAACTGTACCAATACCATGCAATTGTTATCACAATTGCTCTGTAGCATAACCTGAGGTCAGGGATGGTGATTCCTGTTGATTATTGTTGAGAATAGTTCTCACTATCATAGATATTTTCTTTATTCCAGATGAATTTGCAAGTTTCTCTTTCTAACTCTGTGAAGAATTGAGTTGAAATTTTGATGGGAAATGCATTGAATCTGTAGATTGCTTTCAGCAAGGTGGCCATTTTTACTATATTAATCCTGCCAATCCGTAAGCATGAGAGACCTTTCCATCTTCTGAGATCTTCTTCAATTTCTTTCTTCATAGACTTGAAGTTATTGTCATACAGATTTTTCACTTGCTTAGTTAAAGTCCCACCAAGTATTTTATATTATTTTTGACTATTGTTAAGGGTGTTGTTTCCCTAGTTTCTTTCTCAGCCTGTTTGTCCTTAGAGTAGAGGAAAGCCACTGATTTGTTTGAGTTAATTTTATATTCAGATACTTTGCTGAAGTTGTTTATCAGGTTTAGGAGTTCTCTGGTCCAATTTTTTAAGTATACTATCATATCATCTGCAAATAGTGGTAATTTGACTTTTTCCTTTCCAATTTGTATCCCTTTGATCTCCTTTTGTTGTCTAATTGCTCTGGCTAGGACTTCAAGTAATATATTGAATAGGTAAAGAGAGAGTGGGCAGCCTTGTCTATTCTCTAACTTTAGTGGGATTGCTTCAAGTTTCTCTCCATTTAGTTTGATGTTGGGTAATGGTTTGCTTTTAGTATGTTTAGGTAGGAGATTTGAATTCCTGATCTTTCCAAGTTGTTTATCATGAAGTGGTATTGTATTTTGTCAAATGTTTTCTCAGCATCTAATGAGAGGATTATATATTTTTCTTTGAGTTTCTTTATGTAGTAGATTATGTTGGTGGATTTCCATATATTGAACCATCCCTGTACCCCTGGAATGAAGCCTGCTTGACCATAATGGATGATCACTTTGATGTGTTCTTGGATTCGGTTTACAAGAATTTTATTGAATATTTTTGAATCAATATTGATAAGGGAAATTGTTCTGAAGTTCTTTTTCTTTTTTGGGTCTTTGTGTGATTTAGGTACCAGAAAAATTATGACTTCATAGAACGAATTGGGTAGTTTAAATTCTGTTTCTATTTTGTGGAATACTTTGAGGAGTATTGGTATGAAGTATTCTTTAAAAGTCAGATAGAACTCTGAGTAAACCCATCTGGTCCTGGGTTTTGTTTTGTCTTTTCTTTGTTTTTGTTTTTTGGGTTTTTTTTGTTTTGTTTTGTTTTTTTGGAGACTATTAATGACTGTTTCTGTTTCTTTAGGAGATATAGAACTGTTTTGATCATTTACCTGATATTGATTTAACTTTGGTATCTGGTATCTGTCTATAAAATTGTTCATTTCATCAAGGATTTCCAGTTTTGTTGAGTATTAGCTTTTGTAGTAAGATCTGATGATTTTTTGGATTTCCTCAGTTTCTTTGGTTATGACTCCTTTTTCATTTCTGATTTTGTTAATTAGTTTACTGTCTCTGTGCCCTCTAGTTAGTCTGGCTAAGGGTTTATCTACTTTGTTGATTTTCTCAAAGAACCAGCTCCTGGTTTGGTTGATTCATTGTATAATTATTTTTGTTTCCACTGGGTTGATTTCAGCCCTGAGTTTGATTATTTTCTGCCATCTTCTCCTTTTTGTGAATTTGATTCATTTTTTCTTCTAGAGCTTTCAGATGTGCTGTAGAGCTGCTAGTATATGCTGTCTACAGTTTCTTTTTGGAAGTATTCAGAGCTATGAGTTTTCCTTTTAGGGCTGCTTTTATTGTGTCCCATAAGATTGGGTATGTTGTAGCTTCATTTTATTAAACTCTAAAATTCTTTAATTTCTTTATTTCTTCCTTGATCAAGTTATCATTGAGTAGAGTATTGTTCATCTTCCAACTGTATGAGGGATTTCTATTCTTTATGTTATTGAGGAGCAGCCTTAGCCCATGGTGATCTGATAAGATGCATGAGATCATTTCAGTTTTCTTGTATCTGTTGAGGCCTGTTTTGTGACTGATTATATGGTCAATTTTTGAGAAGGTACCATGGGGTACTGAGAAGGTATATACTTTTGTTTTAGGATAAAAATGTTCTAAAGATATCTGTTAAAACCATTTGTTTTACAACTTCTGTTAGTTTCACTGTGTCTTTGTATAGTTCCAATTTCCATGATCTGTCCATTGATATGAGTGGGGTGTTGAAGTCTCCCACTATTATTGGGTGCAGTACAATGTGTGCTTTGAGCTTTAGTAAAGTTTCTTTTATGAATATGGGTGCCCTTGTATTTGGAGCATAGATGTTCAGAATTGAGAATTCATCTTGATAGATTTTACCTTTGATGAAAATGAAGTGTCCATCCTTATCTTTTTTGACAACTTTAAGTTGAAAATCAATTTTATTTGATATTAGAATGGCTAGTCCAGCTTGTTTCTTGGAACCATTTGCTTCAAAAATTGTTTTCTAGCATTTTACTCTGAAATAGTGTATATCTTTGTCACTGAGGTGAGTTTCTTGTATGCAGCAAAATGTTGGGTCCTGTTTATGTAACCAGTCTGTTAGTTTATGTCTTTTATTGGGAAATTGAGTCCATTGATATTAAGAGATGATAATTAAAAGTAATTTTTGTTTCCTGGTTTGTTTTGTTGTTATTGTTATTGTTGTTAGAATTGGAATTCTGTTCCAACTTTCTTCTTTTGTTTTGTTGAAAGATTACTTTCTTGTTTTTTCTAGGGTGTAGTTTCCCTCCTTGTGTTGGAGTTTTCCACTGATTATCCTTAGAAGGGCTGGATTTGTGGAAAGATTTTTTTTTATAAATTTGGTTTTGTCATGGAATACCTTGGTATCTCCATCTATGGTAATTGAGAATTTTGCTGGGTACAGTAGCCTGGGCTGGCATTTGTATTTTATTAGGATATATATGACATCTGCCCAAGATCTTTGGTGTTTCATAGTCTCTGGAGAGAAGTCTGGTGTAATTATGATAGGTCTGCCTTCATTTGTTACTTGACATTTTTCCCTTATTGCTTTTAATATTCTTTCTTTGTGTTGTGCATTTGGTGTTTTGATTACTATATGACAGGAGGAGTTTCCTTTCTGATCCAGTCTATTTGGTGTTCTATAGACTTCTTGTATATTCACGGGCATCTCTTTCTTTAGGTTGGGGAAATTTTATTCTATAATTTTGTTGAAGAGATTTACTGGTCTTTAAGTTGGAAATCTTCACTCTGTTCTGTGCTTATTATCCTTAGGTTTAGTCTTCTCAGTGTGTCCTGGACTTCCTGGATGTTTTGGGTTAGGATCTTTTTGCATTTTGTATTTTCTTTGATTGTTGTGTCAATGTTTTCTACAGTATCTTCTGCTCCTGAGATTGCCTCTTTTTTCTCTTGTATTCTTTTGGTGATGCTTGCATCTAGGGCTCCTGACTTCTCTCCTAGGTTTTCTATCTCCAGGGTTGTCTCTATTTGTGATTTTGTTGTTTCTATTTCCATTTAGATTTTGGATGGTTTTGTTCAATTCCTTCACCTGTTTTGTTGTTGTGTTTTCCTGAAATTCTTTAAGAGATTTTTGTGTTTCCTCTTTAAGTGTTTCTACCTCTTTAACTGTGTTCTCCTATATTACTTTAAGGGAGTTATTTATGTCCTTCTTAAAATCCTCTATCAGCATCATAAGATATGATTTTGAATCTGAATGTTGCTTTTCTGGTATGTTGAGATATCCAGGACTTGCTGTGATGGGAATACTGAATTCTGATGATGCCAAGTAGTCTTGGTTTCTGTTGGTAATATTCTTGCTTTTTCCTTTTACCATCTGGTAACCTCTCATGTTAGATATTCTTGCTGACTCTGGCTGGAGCATGTTCCTCCTATGGCTCTATAAGCCTGTGTCAGCACTCCTGGGAGACTACTCTCTCCTGTCAAGACCCATTCACAGAGGTTCGCAGAACAGCTGCACCCACTGGGTGCAGATGGAGGCAGAAAGGACCCTGTCCACACTACTCTGCAGCTCCTGTGGCCTGTGTGCTCCTGGTTGATCCAGCCTTAGACAGTCACTGGAGATAAAATGGCCATCTCCCCTGAGTCCTGGGGTCAGAGCACTCCGTGGAGACAAGCACTCCTCTGCCAGGAAAGGTGCAGGGAAGGCTGTGGAAGAGCCTCAACTCGTAGGTGTAGATGGAGGCAGGAAGGACCCTGTCCTAGCTGTTTTTCCACTTCTGCAGTCTGTTTGCTGTTGGCTGCCCCTGTCTTAGACAGTCACTAGAAAGAAAAATCTTTTTCTGTGTTTCTTTAAGAGATTTATTATTTTCCTCCTTAAAACCCTCTATCATCTTTATAAGAATGGATTTAAGGTAATCTTCTTATGCTTCAGCTGTGTTTGTATATCCATTGCTTGCTGTAAAAGAATAACCAGGTTCTGGTGGTACCATATTACCCTGGCCTTTATTGATTTTACTCATAGGCTATCCTTTAGCCATCTGGTTGTCATTGATCTTGGTTTGATGTTCCAGATGGCAGAAGGACTCTTTGGGGAAGTAGGTAGAGCCAGACAATGGATCTCAGGTAAGAGGAAGCTGCTCACCTCTGTTGGGCATGCCCCAGGTACAACCCAGCAACAGAGGATTAACTGGGCAGAGGTCTAAGATGCATGCTCTTGGGGCCCTGCAAAGGCTTATCAGAAAGGCAGAGGGCCACAGAAATCCATGGGCCAGATGCTTGAGGTCAGAATACAGCATGCAACTCACCTCGGATGGCTGTGCCCAAGATGGAACCAACTCACAAAGGATTGGTGGGATTGGGATCTAAGCTGGATGTTCTGGAGGCTCATAGATCTCATTGAGGATGCAGGATTCCTCTGGATTCCCACAATTCTCCTTGGAATGTCAGGGAGAGTTCTGGGCCAGAAGACAAGGGTTGGGAAACAGTGCACAGCTCATCTCTCATGTAGCATTCTTTCAGTGCTTCTATTTTGGGATGCATTCATACACTTTTTTTGTCATTGTCCTCTTGCCAACTATCTCTCATGATTTCTAGAGCATCTTTCTGTCTGTTAATTTTTGGATGCGTATTTTACTTCCATCCCATGTGCCTATTACTTCTATTTCAGAAGCGGGAGTTAGGAAGGAGTGCTTATTTAAAAAGGAGTTTTCAATTTCTACATTATATCTATATATGGAAGCTTATCTTGTACCTATAATTTGTGTGAGTGCCATTCTATTTGGAATCTTCTGATATCAATTCATTTATTTCTTCCCACATAGTTGTATATTATGTAATAACTTCACCCACATTTAAAATCTAAAAAATGAAAAAAGAAAATGATATAGCAACATACCCATCAACATATAACATAAAAGTGAATATGTAGTTTGAATTGAAGAGATCTATTCCAAAAACCCTTGCATAACTTGCCTTTTTAAAATCCATATGCTATGAAAAGACAAAGAACTGGTTTCTGTTACAATTGAGATTACTGACACTTTCACTGTGCTAATTACACAAGAATGTCTTCTGATTATTTTTGATGAATTTTTGAGACACAAAGCTTGATCTGTTATGCCTGTTGGTATAGGTAACACAATAAGCAAAGCTCTAGGGAATGTTGACAGGTTGTGGAATATGCATTTGGAGCTGATCTTTCTGATAGGCAGGTGTACCCTGCATACTACTGCTACTGGATTATTTTGTTTGTTAAATGAATATCATTTCCATTTTCTAAAGCAACTTTAACTTATTTTATAGTGTTTTGTTATTTACAGAGAATGTCTAGTCTATAAAAGTTTGTCAATAAAGGAAAGGTGACATATGATCAGAATTAAAACATTTGATTGTTGTAAAAGTCTCTTTTTAGGAATAAGATGATTATAATGGGCCACATGTAACATCAATAATTTACAATAGATTGTTGTTGATAGATGATATATGTCTGTATCTGTATCTATATCTATCTATCTATATCTATATCCATATCTATCTATCTATATGTATGCATATATATACATGGAGAGAGAGAAAGAGAGAGAGAAAGAGAGAGAGAGAGATAGATAGAGAGAGAGAGAGAGAGAGAGAAAGAGAAAGAGAAAGATGTAAAAAGTAAATCAAATTTTCTCCCAGCCTTTCCTCCCAGAATGATGACTCTGAGACAGAAACATACATGGCATCACTTATCATATTATAATTGTTCAGAGTGGGGCAGTACCACCCAGAGTGTGGCAGAAAAGACCAGGCAAAGTCTTCTGAATAGAAGATTATGATTGCAGTTGAGGATACTTGAAACCTGACATCCTATGAAAGGAAAATTAAAAATTCTCCCTGTATCTTATAATTCATTTTAAGGCTCAAGATAGTAGTATGAAAAAGTAGTGCAAAAAATATGCTGAAGAAAGAATGACTGTGATAGTTTGAATGAGATTGACCTCTATAGGATCATATACTAGCATTAGCATGCTTAGTCCCCAGCTGATATGCTATCTGGAAATTAGAATGTGTGAATTTGTTAGAGGAAATATATCAGTAGGAGTTGCCTTTAAAGTTTAAAAGCTCATACCAATCCCTGTGCCCTCACCCCTCTACCTACTTAATCAGGATATCATGTTCTCAGTTCCTTTTCGTGCACCATGCCTGTGAGTATACCAACATGTTCCAAACCATGATGATAGTATATCAAGTCTCTGAAATTACAAGTAAGCCCCGAGTTGGATGATTCCTTATTATCTTTTAAATTTATTCTTCTCTTATAAAATACATCTCAACAACAGCCTTCCCTCACTTCCTTCTTCACAGCCACTCCCACATCCCCTACCCCTAATATCCATGCTCCTCTGTTTCTCTTTAGAAATAACAGGCTCACTGTAATATGATCAGAATATGACAAAGTAAGATGCAATAGGGATAAGCAGAATTCATCATTTCAAGGCTAGACAAGGCAACCTAGCAGGATAAAGGTGTTCCACAAACAGGCAAGATTGTCAGAAACATTCCCACTGCCATTGTTAGGAGTCCAACAAAAGTACAAAGCTAAACCACCATAGCATGCATGCTGAGGACTTGTCACATACTGAGGCAAATTGCCATTTCAGTATTGGTGTTCCTCTAGGAACCCTGCTTTGTTATTATATAGGCCATGCCCCCCTGGTGTTCCTCACTCCTCTGGCTCTTACAAGTCTTCTTCCCCCTCCTCTTAAGGAGTCCCCATAAAAGTTGCCTTGGTCATGGTATCTCTTCACTCCAATAAAACACTAAGACTTTATTATATATTATAGATTAAAAAGAACAAGAAACAATATATTATTTGAAGTAATTTAAAGATATTCATTAATTCTGTGTATAGCAAAATAGAATCTGTAAAGAAAGAATTGTAAATCACGGCACATTTTTCCTTTGGTACTTACATACATACCAGATACTATTCATGCACACACTTACTAAATAATTATTTTTTATTTATATTTATGTTCTTATAGCTTATTAAATGTTAGTTATTATTCTATGGCAGGAGATCAGTATTCTGGAATATGTCTTCCATTTTCTGTCTAGTTTCTTTAGTATTTTACCCTGTATGATATTATCCAGTTTGAGGGACTTTGTGACTCCTATATTTCATGTCTTCAGCCATCTGTTATGTGTTCTTTTTCTTTTCATCATAATTACATTCAGTATGTCTTATTGTCTTTTTTCTTTCACATTGTGAAACTTACTGTTTGTGGCAAAAGTCCTGTGAGATGGAACACTGCAGCCACTAAGTACATATTAATATAGGCAAATTATCATGTACTCTATTTAACATGTATATTGCAATAAAATTAGTTTCCATTAGATGATTAGTATCAGAATAAGTTCTCCAGAAATGAAACTCTAGTATGTCTTCATTTAATTTGATATTGGCTGTTGGTATGCAGTAAATTGCTTTTAGTATGTTTAGGTATGCACCTTGAATTCCTAATCGCTCCAATACTTTTAACATGAAAGGGTGTTGTATTTTGTCAAATTCTTTTTCTGCATCTAAAGAGATGATCATGTGATTTTTTTTTCTTTGAGTTTGTTTATATAGTAGATTACATTAATGGATTTTTATATATTGAACCAACCTTGCATCCCTAGGATGAAGCCTACTTGATTGTGGTGAATGATGGTTTTTATGTGTTCTTGGATTCAGTTTTCAAGGATTTTATTGAGTATTTTTACATCTATATTCATATATATAGATATGTAATATATAAGTAAATGTAAAAATTCTATCATTCATTTAATCAAACATAAATTGGAAACAATGTAAGAAGGAATTAGTCAACTAATAGATTAAGAATTCTTAAAGTTCAATGACATAGAATGCAACATATCTGAGAGAATGTTCACAAAATATATAAATAATCAAGGGGAGTTTGTCTAGTATTGCTATAGTAGACATAATTATATATACATATGACATATAAGTAATATGAAAATTGACATGGTAATATTGGAGATGGAAATAATGGGAGGAATGTGATGAGGAAAGGGGGTAGGAAACAGACTTAATCAAAAACAAAGAGGAAAAACCATATGTAAATCTACTGTTTAAATAATATTATATTTATTAGAGCAAAAATATCAAAAAGAATAGGAAATGCTATTTATAGAAAGAAAGGTCAGATACTTTGGTTTCCTTATATATAAATATCACACCAGAACTGTGCTGGAAGTTTCCTCCCTGACAATGAAGTTTCATAGTTCCATAAATTGTTATGTGAGACACCAGGAGAGGAAAGCATCATAGGTATTACCCAGTAGTGGATCCTGTGAAATATGCTACCAACCTTTAGGTAAGAAGTCCTCATTAATATTATATAACAGTGATACAAAACTTATAAGGGTGATATTATACTGGATAATTAGATTTGAGGCTTGCTTCACAGAATGAAATCTGTGCTTAGTACTACAAACTTAATGTTACACAGATGGCTAACGGGACCACAGGTAGTAGATGGGATTTGCTGCTGTTCCTAGCAAAATTGATATAGTGTCAAATTCCCATCTGAAGTTTAATTTTTTATCCTCATAAACAAATGTCACTTTCATATTTGCAGTTGTAAGGATAGATATGAAAAAGTGCTGAAAATGAGTGGTAGTTGAACCTGCAATCATAAACATGATACCGATATCACTCCATCTAAAGGATGGAATAATTTCATGAAACTGAGGGAGGGAGGGTTGGGGGAGGGTGGTGGGAAGATACTAATGGCAGAAGATAAGGAGTGAGGCTATGACTTGTTCCAGTCTGAGAAAGACATAACTATTACAATTACAAACTAAGCAAAATTATGGCAGTCTGAAAAAAAATGATCTTTTGAAAAGCTAGGAAGAGGTAGAGGAAGGGCTCAGGGGTATTTACTTCTAAATTATTAGCTACTGAGTGATAGAAAAAAAAAGCTGAAGTTATTGCATTCATATGTGAAACCATTAGTATTCTACCATGCCCCAAGTAATAGTTTGAGTCTGATAGTCACACAAATGGCCTTGGTTAATGTAAATATAATGAAACTCAAAACAAATTATAACATATGTCACTTAAAAATAGGAGAGGATATGATATGGATAGGTGTGAAACAAGGCAGAATATTAATGAACAACCACCAAATACTTTATATTCATGTTAAATTATCAAAGGTTTAGTCTTTTTTAATAAAAATAGAAACTAAATGTAACTCATGCGTAAAGCTCATTTCCAACATCACACACAAATTTAAGTAATAGGTGTAGTGTTCTTGTTATTGAACACCTAAGAAACATTAAATTTTTTTCAAGTATGTAGAATAAAAGATGGAGATTAGTTTTTAAAGTAATATGAAAGGAACAAACTTCTGAATAAATAATATAAACTCAATTTGAAAAATGTTAGGAATTTCAGTTATGGAGTGTCAAAATAAATGTATAATTAAGGATAGAGTAATATTTTTTTTCTTTCAGAAGAAAAAAGGTAATGGAGAATGGTGTTATAAATGGAGCCAGACTTAAAGCAAGTCCATTCAATCAGGAACAAGACAAAGTTATTCACTCTTTCCTTATCTATTCAATATAGGACTTTAAGTTTTAACTTAAGCAATATTAGAACTGAAAGAGACCAAGGTGATAAAAACTGGAAAGGAAAAAATCAAAGTATTCTTGTTTGCAGGTTGCAGATGACATGATAGTATATATATATATGTGGCCTCAAACATCACACCAGAGAACTCCTACAGTTAAAAAATAAAATTTCAGCAATCTGGCTGGATACAAAATTTATTGAAAAAATTGCATAACCTTCCAATGTAGAAATGATAAAGAATCTGAGAGAAAAAATCAGGGAAACAGCATTCTTCACAGTAGTTTCAAGTGATATAAAATATCTGTGATAATTCTAAGCAAGGGAGAGGCTTGTATTATTTAAAAAAAAAACTTCATGACTGTGAAGAGATAAATTTGAAAAGATATCAGAAGATGAAAAAATCTTTCATGCCCATTTATTGGTAGGATTAAATAAAAATCCTAGTAAAAGTCTCCATCCTTCCAAAAGCCATCTTACAGATTCAATGCTATCCTCATCAAAGTTCCAACACAATTTTTATAGAACTTAAAAGAACAATTTTTGACTTTATATATATATAAAAAAAAAACAGAATAGCTAAAACAATCGAAGACTTTCTGGAGGTATCATCAAGCCTGAAGTCAAACAGTATTATACAGCTATAGTGTTAAACAAACAGAAAGTCAGAAAGTTATTGACATAAAACACAACATGTTTATCAATGGAAATAAATTGAAGGCCCATCTATAAGTTTAAACACTTATGAACCCTTGATTTACAAAAAAGAAAAGCAAGGAAGCAACTGCAATAAATTGTGCTGCTCTAACTGGATGTCTGTAAGCAGAATAATGCATATTTACAACCTGCACAAAACTCAAGTACAAGTGGATCATATAAGTCAACATAAAACTAGATACACAGAACGTGATAAAAAAGAAAGTACAGCACGACTTAAACTCATTGGCACAGGGAACAGAACACATACAGGACAAACACTAAGGTCAAAGATTAGTAAAAGAAATCTCATGAAACGTAAAACTCCAATATGGAAATGAATACCACCAATAAGACATAGTACCTATTAAATAGAGAAAGATTTTTAACAATTCTACATCTGCTAGAGGTCTAATATTCAAAATATATAATATATTTATGAAAATTGATATAAATAAACTAAATAGTTCAATAAAAAACGGGGAAGAGGTTCCTGGCACTAGAGTAGTATCAGGCACTGTCTTTCATGGCCTGGGTTTTAAGTAGGATGAGTCATTGGTTGGCCACTCCCAGTAGTTCTCAAGTTCAGCACTGCTTTTACCACACCTTACAGGCAGGACAGATTGTAGACTGAAGAGTTTGGCCTGGGTTAGTGTCCTAGTCCCTCCAATAGAAGCTTTGCCTAGTTACAAAAGATGGCTGGTGTAGTATCTATATTCTGCTTTACTAGGAATCTTCACAAGGGTCACTTTTATAGATTCCTGGGCATTTCCATTACATTGTGTTTCTACCTTGCTCCTGAAATGTACCCCAAATTCTCAGTTTCAGATACCTTGCTCTGCTTTTGGAACCATTTTATTCCTACTGTGTTGCCGTATCCAATATTAATATGAGTCTAGTCTTATGCAACATAACATGCCATCTTTATTTGATTCTCCTAGGAGGCCTGTCCTTCTCTGAAGAAATAGAGGAGGAGTAGATTTAGTCTACATGGGAGGTTAGGGACAGACAAATTGGGATAAGTAGAATAAGGGGAAACTCTGGTTGGGCCATAATATATGAGAGGAAAAAAAAACATAAGGAAAATAGGGGAAACTGCTCTAAGCAGATAATTCTCAACAGAGGAATCTCAAATGTCTAAGAAACTGAGAAACACTTAAAGAAATGTTTAACATCCTTAGGCATCACAGATATGCAAATCAAAACTACTTTGAGATTCCATCTTACACTTGTCAGAATGGCTATGAGTAATAACACAAATGACAGCTAATTCTGGAATTGATGTGTAATAGGACTGACATTCCTCCAAATTTGTGTAACCATTTTTAAAATAAATATTGTGGCTTCTCAGAAAATGAAAATCAGTCTGCCTCAAGACAGAGCTATACCACTTTTGGGTGTATACCCAAAGAATGACATATCCTACTACAAAGACATTTGCTCAACTATGTTTATGGCAGCTTCATTCATGATCATAATTAGAAATAGCATAGATGTCTCTAGACATTGATGAGTAGATAAAGAAAATGTGATACATTGTTGCAGCATTTTCTCTATCCAATCACATTAGGGCAGTGACCAACCTGGGATTGGATAGGAATAGAGAGCCAGAGCTAGAAGTTTGGGAGTGAGAAAGATGCAGAGCAGAAGGAGAGAAGCCAACATAGAGACAGATGAACAGGAGATGATCCTGATCCCACATGGTTTTAAACAGCCACAAGGAGCTAAGTTTTTCACAAGGTTAGAATAACTGGGTTAAAGCGTTATATTTATCAATTGGCTCTGAAATTCTTGTATTAGCATTTTGTAAATTGTGATCTTATATATAAACCTGATTGGATAATTAGGCCTTAAGAGTCATGTTTCTACTGGGTAACTAGGCACTAGATAACTGATTGTGGGGTGTGTGGGGTGTTGCATGTAAGTGAGATGAACTCACGAGCCGGTAGAGAATAGCACAGAGGTGAGAACAGGCCAAGCAGAGTGGGACCCAGCCAGGACAGTGTTGAGGATGGCTTATACCGGTATTAGAGCAGGAATATGGACCCGCAGTGCAGGAGAGATGGCAGGTTAAATTTCATAATATTTCCCACAACAGTACATTTATACAATAGAGTATTACTTGGCTATTAAAAGAAAAAAATGACACCTTGAAATTTTCAGGGCTAATCGGTGAAAAATTATCTTTAGTGAAGTAAAATTTTTGAGGTTTGAGCTATTCCTCTGTATTGTACTCCCCAGTTACCCCAAGGAGGATAGAGTCCAGATATAGACCCAAGTGACGTTATGTGACCTTATCCACAACTTATTTCTGATTTGTAAATAAAGATAGCCTACAGCTGGGAACAATTGAGATAGGTAGTGCTTGGTAACCCTTGCCTGGGGGGCAGGGGAGACCACTAGGAGAGAGAGAGAATAAGGGAAGAAGGAGGAGGAAGACACTATGGGTTAGAAGTCAAGAAAGCATGGCCCTGAGGGTTGGCCAATTGGATTTAAGAGCAGCCTAGATAAGATATAGTAATAACTCTGTGTTCTAGATAAGAAATAGATTTTAATAGCAGAGAGGATAGATATCTGCTCAACTCTAGTGCTGATTAAGGCTTATAATAAATACAAAGGTTGTGTTTGTGTGTTTTATCTGGGAATTAAATACTTAAACCTAGGGTAGAAACTGAAGATTAGGAATAAATTTTCACAAAACACATACCCAAAAAGATGAATATGTTATGTTTTTACTTGTAAGTAAATATTAACTCAAGTAAATTATAATCAAGCTGCAATCCACAGATCCACAGACTTTAGGAAAAGAAGAATACTTTAGTTGGGATGTAAGGATGTAAGGGAGACAGAAGATTTTCTTTAGGTGAACTATGTGAGGGTGGGGGAAAGGGAAGTAAGGATAAGGTGTTGGAAGAAAGAAGATAACTTGAAATGGGGGCATGGTATAAAAACCTGGTGCAGTGGAATTTCCACTTGAATGTATGACTCTAGTCTTAAAAATAAATGAAGTGACTTCTTTTTTATTATTTTATTTACATTTCAATTTTTATCCTGTTTCTTCCTTTCCCCTCCTAAGACCCCCTATATTATGCACCTCCCCTCCTTACTAACCCACCCACTCCTGCTTCCTTGTCCTGACATTCCCCTACCCTGAGAGTAGAGTCTTTACAAGACCAAGAGCCTCACTCGAATTGATGTCCCACAAGGCCATCCTCTGCTACATATGTGGCTGAAGCCTTGAGTTCCTCCTTGTGTACTCTCTAGTTGGTGGTTTAGTCCCTGGGAGCTCTGAGGGTACTGATTGGTTCATATTGTTGTTCCTCCTATGAGTCTGTAAACCCCTTCAGCTCTTGGGTCCTTTCTCTAGCTCCTCCATTGAGGACCCTGTGCTTAGTCCAATGGATGGCTGTGAGCATCCACTTCTGTATTTGTCAGGCACTGGCAGAGCCTCTTAGGAAACAGCTATATCAGGCTCCTGTCAGTAAGAACTTTTTGACATCCACAATAGTTTCTGGGTTTGGTAACTGTATATGGAGATCCAGGTGGGACAGTCACTGGATGGCCTTTCATTCAGTGTCTACTCCAAACTTTGTCTCTACAATTCCTCCCATGGGTATTTTGATACTCTGTCTAAGAAGGACCAAAGTATCCATACTTTGGTCTTCCTTCTTCTTGAGCTTCAATTGTACCTTGGGTATTCCAAACTTCTGGGCTAATATACACTTATCAGTCAATGCATACCATGTGTGTTCTTTTGTGATTGGGTTACCTCTCTCAGGATTATATTTTCTAGTTCTATCCATTTGCCTAAGAAGTTCATGAATTCACCATTTTTAATAGCTGAGTAGTACTCTATTGTGAAAAGTACCACATTTTCTGTATCCATTCCCCTGTTGAAGGATATCTGGGTTCTTTCCAGCTTCTGGCTATTGCAAATAAAGCTCTGCAACTCCTTCCATGGGTATTTTGTTCCCCCTTTTAAGAAGGAATGAAGTATCCACATTTTGGTCTTCCTTCTTCTCTAACTATGGAACAGAGACAGAAGGAAGGACAATCCAGCCTGATATAGCTATCTCCTGAGAGGCTCTGACAGTACCCGACAAATACAGAAGTAGAGGCTCACAGCCATCCATTGAACTGAGTACAGGGTCCCCAATGAA
>NW_022196896.1:77709570-77717115 GCF_008632895.1 Mastomys coucha | reverse complement strand
GGGGAAGGTTGAAGGGGAAACTGGGAAAGGAGAAATCATATGACATGGAAATAAAGAAAATATCTAATAAAAAACAAAAAAAGACTATACCTTGCCAATAAATAAATAAATAAATAAATAAATAATACTGCTTTGAACATAGTGGAGCTTGCATCCTTATTACATGTTGGAACATCATCTGGGTATATGACCAGGAGTGGTATAGCTGGGTCTTCAAGTAGTACTATGTCCAATTTTCTGAGGAACTGCTAAACTGATTTCCAGAGTGGTTGTACCAGCTTGCAATCTAATGGTAGCCTTCTATACCTATAGCTTGGTGCCTTTTAGATTATTATCAGAGAAGCTTCCTCTGGTAGTAAATGCGAGCAAACTAGACCAATAGCCAAGCATTATTCATAGAGAGAGTCTAAATTGGAGTTCTCTATTGATCTCTTCCCCTTGGAAATCAAGGAACCACAGAGAAGATGGGAAGCAAAAATTGTAGGACTCAGATGGTGAAACTGTCCCGCAGTTTCCTGAACTTTAAGTTCTCTCAGTTCGAAGAAAGAAAAGGACCTGAAACACAGAGTTTGAGAACAAAAGGATGTGAAGTCAAGTTGAACACCAATCAAGACTTTGTACTTTACTTTTGGGGTTCACCATTTATGTGTATATGAGAAAGCAAAACTGGATCTCTAGGTTACTATAATATTTGATATTTGGATAACATAAACATTGTGGGAGGAGTCAGGAAAGAGTTAAGGGAGAGTCAGGGGCAAAGGTCACGGCAAATGTCCTCAGGCAGTAGTTGTATCTCAGCATGGACTTCTCAGGCAGCTTCTTTCAGAGATAAACTGATAATCTGCAGAATGTCTTTTGTCTTATTTCCCCAGGTGACCAGCCTTGGGCGGAAACTGCCAAAGCCTGGAGGCTGAACTGGGTTTGGGAGGCAAGAAGATGGGATGGAGTATACCAGGACACAGCTCACTGAATCAATGAAGCAGGGTTGACTTGTATTCACAGAGACAGAACTATCAAGTCTAGTACTTGAAGAGGGCTGTAGTATGTCCTCTGGATATATGTTATGGGTGTTAGCTTTTTATTTTTGTGCAAGTCCTAATAGTAAGAACAGGCATGTCTTTTAATATTTTACTTGCTCTTTGTACTCTTCCTCTATTGCATTGCCTTAACTATATTATGCATGCTTTTGTTTTGTATCTTCTTTCTACTGTTACATATTCTCTCTTAAAGCACTGCTTTTTTCTGAAGAAAATTTAGGGGTAGTGGATCTGTAGAGAGAAGTAGGGCAGTTGGAAAGAATGGAAGGAGCAGAAACTGTGGTTGGGACATATTGTATGAGAGAAAAATCTATTTTCAATTAAAAGAAAAAGAAATTAAATATGTAATATAAGATTATCAGATAACGAAAAAACATTAATATTTATTATCAATAGAAAAAGATAACCAAGATGTTAATTAAATAATGTTTAACTTCGTAAACATTTAGTTTTCTAGTAAATGGATAATAATTGTAAATACATTTCAATGTCTAGAGTAAAGTATTCTTTAAATAGAGAAATAGTTTTAAGGTATATGGATCTACAAGGAAAAGTAAAGGCATAATTAGATGAAATAGTTGAAAGACCCCATAGGGAGTTCCCGCTCAAGACCTGGGAGACATGCACCCAAAGAACACGAGAGGCCGTCTTGATGCAAACACAGAGGCAGTTTATTTGGAGCTCCGGTTCGAACCCCAATCAAACTCATGCAGGAGTCCAGGGAAATCGACCACGAGGCCCAGGGGTTAGGGGTCTGGGGAAACAAAGGAATTGGTGTGGCTATACATGATTGGCTATTTTAAATGTTAGTGTAGATTAGAGTTGAAAATTCCTAAAAGGGGAGTGCTACTCAGGGTTTCTAGTTGACCTTCAACTATATCTAAGAGGACCAGGTGGCCCATTAGTCAGTGTCCACTCAGGCACGTCCTTGCAGGCCTGGGCAGTGGATATGTCCTTGCATTTTTACCCTATCTCTATGGTTTATGTCTTCCTGGCCTGTCAGTCCCTGGCCACTTGCCTCTGCTTTGATTTAACTCTTTCAATCCCAGGCTTACGTGGGCAAACTCGTGCTGAACTTTTATTTTCCTTTTCATAGTGACGTGTAAAATTCAACATCTCTATAAGAAAATAAATCAACAATTAGGTAAAGAAGGAATATAGTTCAACTTAATAGGTATTACATATAAAAAATCCTATGTCCAATATCATAAAGAGGGTGCTAAAACTTAAGGCTTTTCTTAAAACTGACAAATAATATAAGAATATTGGTTCTTCGGGAAGCAAAACTAGATGGTCCTATTGAGAACATCAGCGAGGATGAGGCTCAATCAAGCAGCCAGCGGAAGAGAGCTAATAAGCACAAATGGGTACCATTCCACTTAGATGATGTGAGACCAGACAGCCAGGAAAGACCTGGGTCCCAGAGGAGCCCTAGATGTCAACCTGAAGCAAATAAACTACTGCACAGTAATAGAAAAAGTGATACACGAAGTTGGAGACGGGTTAGAGAAAAGAGAGATGATCAAGATGAAGTGTCCAGTGTGAGAAGTGAGGGTAGTACCATCCGAGGTTCCACCAGGGGCCAGGGAAGAGGCCGGAGCCTAGGATGAGGCTGAGGTCGCGGAAACCCTAGATTGAACTTTGATTATTCATATGGTTATCGAGAGCCAGGGGAAAGGACTGAGCAGCCATTCTCTACAGAGCTTAACACTAGCATGATGTATTTATTACTACGACGATGGCATGGGCGTGAGTGTGTATCCTGTGGAAGAAACATTGCTTAAAGAGTACATTAAGCGCCAAGTTGAGTATTACTTCAGCATAGAGAACTTGGAACGGGATTTCTTTCTTCGAAGAAAGATGGATGAACAGGGATTCCTGCCCATTTTCCTGATTGCTGGTTTTCACCGTGTGCACGCTCTCACCACAAACCTTAATCTCATCTTGGAGGCACTTAAGGATAGCACAGAAGTAGAAATTGTGGATGAGAAAATGAGGAAAAAGATAGAAGCAGAAAAATGGCCAATTCCAGGACCTCCTCCACGAAATGTGCCGCAAACAGACTTCTCTCAGTTGATTGATTGTCCGGAGTTCATACCTGGCCAAGCCTTTGGCTCCCATACAGTCAGGGTGATGATCTACTGATGCTCTTGGATATCATATGACCGGAATATACAGTGGAGTAGATGACTCCCTGAAATACCATGTAAATATGAGAGCAAGTCATGCTGCAGAAGTGAGAGTGACCATACTGTCTTCTATGCAAGAATGTCCACGCCCACCCCCTGTGGAGAAGGTTGGGCCAGCCTGCAGTGGAGAAAACCATCTTTACAATAACGATGTGAGACAGACCAGAGGAGTGCTGTTACTGTAGGAGCTTCTCCTTTCTATTTCATTAGCTTAGGCTGCACGGGCTACTTCATTCATGGTGGGAAAGTTAATTGTTATCATTGGGGAAATACTGCAAATTCTATCTTTTGTTTCCAGGCATTTATACTTTGCCGAGACCAATAAAGCAGAAAAAGAGAGGATTGAGTAGTGTTTCCAAAATTGTTAGATCCTTTGCTATTTGACTTGCTCTTTAATATAGTATACTTTGTGTAAAAAAAAAAAAGAATATTGGTTCTTAATACTCTTATTTAATATAGTAATATAAGTCTTCACAAAAGTTCTTCTATAAGAGATCATGAGTTTATTAACTTCAAGGCCAGCAAATCTTGGGACATATAATGAATTCCAGACCAATATAAAAAACATAAAAATAACATGTCAAAAAAGTTATAAATAAATAAATAAATAAATACAAGGCCAATAATACTGCTTTCTAAAAACTGGTTCACAAGTAATTCTCAAATCAAACAAAAATACCAAAAATACATTTTAAATTTCTTTATCTATTTTTTTAAAGAACTTATATATGCAAATGTTCCTAGTTGCACATTCAAAATAACATATTTTAACATTACTCCGTGGCTTCCTTTTATTCTGGAGCTTAGAGGTGTGCTACTAAGTTGCTAGTGGAGGATTTTTTTATGAAGGCACTTAGTGCTATGAATTTTCCTGTCACATTGCTTTTCTGGGGTCCCATAAGTTTGGATATGATGTACCTTCATTTTCATTGAATTCTAGAATGTCTTTAATTTTTCCTTTATTTCTTCCTTGACCAAGTTACAACTGAGTAGAGAGGTACTCAGTTTCCATTAGTATGTGGGTTTTCTGTCATTTTTGTTGCTATTGAACTCCAGCCTTACACCTGGCACTGTGATAGAATACATGAGATTATTTCAATCTTGTAGCTGCTGAAGCTTGCTTTGTGTTTGATTATATGATAAGTTTTGGAGAAGGTTCCATGAGATAAAAAGAAGGTACCTTCTCTATGTATCTGTTAAAACCATTTGGATCATAACGTCTGTTAATTTTATTGTATCTCCATTTAGTTTCTGTTTCAGTGACCTATCCATTGTTGAGAGTGGGATGTTGAAGTCTCCCACTATTATTGTGTGAAGTTCAGTGTGTAAGTGTATGTATGTGTGTGTGTATGTGTTTGTATGAGTGTATGTATGGGTGTGTGTGTGTGTGTGTGTGTGTGTGTGTGTGTGTGTAGCTTTTCTTTTATTTGGGTACCCTTGCAATTGAGGCATAGATGTTCAGAATTGGGACTCATCTTGGTGGATTTTTCCTTTGATGAATATGAACTACTCTTACCCATCTCTGTTGATAAATTTTGGTTGAAAGTCTATTTTATTAAATATTAGAATGACTAATCCAGTTTGTTTCTTGGGTATATATATTTGGATGACTTTTTCCAGCCTTTTACTCTGAGGTAGTGTCTGTCTTTGTCACTGAAGTGTATTTCTCATATGCAGGAAAATACTAGATCCTGTTTCCCTATTCAGTGTGTTATACAGTGTCTTTTCATTGGAGAAATGAGTCTTTTGAAGTTCAGAGATATTAAAGACTAACAACTCTTAGTTTCTGTAATTTTTGTTGTTGAAGGTAGTATTATGTGTGTGTGTAATTGTCTTCTTTTAGGTTTATTGTGAGATGATTAATTTATTGAATTTCCTTGGGTGTAGTTACCTACCTTGTGTTGGAGTTTTTCTTCTAGTATCCTGTATAAGGCTGGATTGCTAGAAAGATATTGTTTAAATTTTGTTTTTTCATGGAATTTCTTGGTTTTCCTCATCTATGGTGATTGAGAGATTGCTTGTTACAGTAGCCTGGCCTGTCAATTGTGTTCTCTAAGGGTCTGCATGACTTCTGTCCAGGGTCTTCTGGGTTTTAGAGTCTTTGTTGAGAAATCTGTTGTAATTCTAATAGGAATACCTTTATAATACTTATAGCTTTACTCTGGAAAGCAAACACAATCAAGAGGGATAGATGGCAGGAAATAATAAACTCAGGGGCTAAAATCAAACAATTAGAAACAAAGAGAACACAAACCAAGATCTTGTCTTTAAGAAAATAAATAAGCTAAATAAACCCTTTGCTAAACTAATTAAAAGGTGCAGAGTATATCCAAATTAACAAAATCAGAAATGAAAAAAAAGATAAATTAACAGAAACTGAGGAAATTCAAAGAACGATTAGATTTTACTACAAAAGTGTATACTTAACAAAACTGGAAAATCTACATGAAATGGATGATTTTCTAGATAGATACTACATAGAAAAGCTAACTCAAAATTAGGTAATCTATTTAAATTGTCCCATATGGAAATAGAGTGCAGTCATTAAAAACCTCAAAACAAACAAACAAAAAAAAATGCCAAGGGCCACATTGTTTTACTGTAGAATTCAAGGAGGTATTCGAAGAACAATTAATTCTAATACTCCTTAAACTATTTCACAAAATAGAAACAGAAAGAGCACAACCTAAGTCACTCTATGAAGCCGCAGTTACTCAGATACCTAAACCACACAAAGACCATGCAAAGAAAGAGAACTTCAGAACAATATTGCATATGAAATTTGATGCAAAAATACTCATTAAAATTCTTGAAAACCAAATCTAACAACACATAAAAACCATCACTCAGCATGATGAAGTAGGCTTCACCCCAAGGATTCAAGGTTTGTTCAATGTAGAAAAATCCACCAATGTGATCCAGTATATAAAAAACTCAAAAAAAAGAAAAAATCGCATGGTCATCTCATTAGAAGCATAAAAAAAAACTGTTGAAAATTTAACACTCAGAATTCATAGAACATATGTAAACATAATAAAATCAATATATATCAATTTAACAGTCAAATCAAAGTGAGAAATAACATCAAACACATAGACACAGGGAAAAATTTCTTGAGTAGAATACCAATGGTTCTAAAATGAACAATTGACAAATGGAACCTCATGAAACTGAAAAGCTTCTGTAAGGCAAAGGACACTGTCAATAGATCAAAACAAGCTACAGATTGGGAAAAGACCTTCACTAATCCTATATCTGATAAAAGGCTAACATCCAAAATGCACAAAGAATTCAATAAGATAGACTCCATAAAACTAAATAATTTAAAATGGGGTAGAGTACTAAAAATAATTCACAATAGAGAAATCTTGAGTGGCCAAGAAGCACTTACAAAAATGTTCAAAGTCCATGGTCATCAGAGAAATGCAAGTCAAAATGACCTGGAGATTCCACCTTAAACCAACTAAGATCAAAAACTCAAGCAATGACACATGCTGGTGAGGATGTGGAGAAAAAGGAACATTCTTCCATTGCTGTTGGGATTACAGACTGGTATAACCACTCTGGAAATTATTCTTGTAGTTCCTTAGAAAATTATAAATATTTCTACCTGAAGACCCTAAAGATACTCTAATATACCACAAGGACATATGCTCCACTATATTTATAGCAACTGTATTCCTAATAACTAGAACTTGGAAACAACCCAGACGTTCCTCAACTGAAGAATAGGTAGAGAAAATGGGGTTCATGTATACAATGGAATATTATTCTGCTATTAAAACTGAGGACATCATGAATTTTGCAGGCAAGCGGATGGAACTAGAAAATATCATCTTGAGGAGAGGTAACCCAGACCAAAATGACATATATGGTATGTATTCATTGATAAGTGAATATTATCCAAAAGATACAGAATACCCATGATGCAACTCACAGACTTAACAAGAATGAAGGCCCAAATGTGGATACTTCAATCCCACTTAGAAAAATTGAACAAAATAATAACTGAAGACAGAGAAAGAGAGGCATCTGGGTGAGAAAGGTGAGGGGGAGGGAAAGGGGGACAGGATTAGGTATAGCAGAACATGGGAAAGAAGACAAGAGGGCTAGGAGAATGAACATAAATTTGTAGCAGTGGGGATTTGCTAGTGGAGGGAACCTGTAGAAAGTCCCACAGACCTTATATATGAGAGACTCCAAATACACAAAGAGGATGATCTTAGCTGAAACGCTCAACAGTAGGGAAATGGAACCTGAAGAGACTACCTCAAGTTGAGGCATTGGCCCACACACTTATCTTCTAAATTTTTGACCTA
>NW_022196896.1:77707809-77709560 GCF_008632895.1 Mastomys coucha | reverse complement strand
TTTATTTACAGGTTAAATATTTTCCCCTTCCTTGGTTTCTCCTCCGTAAGCTCCCTATCACATACCCCCTCCACCTGCTTCTATGAGGGTGCTCCCCTACCCACTCCCACCTCCCAACCCTGGTATTCTCATCCAGCCTCTACAGGACCAAGGGCCTCTCCTCTCAGTGATGCCCAACAAGGTCAACATCTGCTAAATATGTGGCTGGAACCAGGGGTCACTGCATGTGTACTCTCTGGTTAGTAGTTTAGTCCCTGGGAGTTCTGGGGTTGATATTGGTTGATATTGTTGTTCTTCATATGTGGTTACAAACCCCTTCAGCTCCTTCAGTCCTTTTTCTAACTCCTCCATTAGGGACTCCATTTTCAGTCCTCATTTGTATTCGTTTACAGAGATAAACAACTCTCCAGGTGTATTTGTCTCCATTCTCTACAAGCCTGTCTTCTGTCCAACTGACTGGTCATTTCCCATTTTTACATGTATATTCTCCTCATTCTTCTCTAAGTGGGAACTCTGGTATAAGGTCAGTTCATTGTCTGATTCTGCTCTTCTCATGGCTCTGATGTCTTTTAATCTACTCACACTAGTATTCATTACATATTCTTGAGAGTTGTAAAAAGTCTATTTGGAAAAGTGAAATTTATAATTGGAAAGTTTATTCATAAATGGTCTTTAATCACCAAAATTCATAATATTGTGGGCTTTAATTCTATAGTAAATACTTATTTAACATTTTAACTGATACAAATATAATTAGTTGGAAATATTTCTTCCTTTTCTTTCCTCCCTATAAACCATCTCACAATTCCTGTCCAACTCTCCTTCAATTTGTGCCATACATGTAATTCATATTGGAGAAATATTTACTTTTTTAAATCACTATTTAAAATTTTCTCTATGTGAATTGTAAAATTTATTAGTTAAATATTTAGATTTTCAATATTTATTATGTTTTATTTTATGTTGTTCTTTTTTTGTACTCTTGGAATGGAGTTCATGTTTTTAGTTTAAAATTTGATTAAGTTATTAAATTCTCTGTATAACTCATTGTTTTTGATAGATCTTATCTGTACTTTCCAAATTATTTAATGAATAATCTATATTATGTTATTCATCCAAGTAAAATAATTTAAATATGCAAGTAATCATTTAGTCATCTATTTAAATTAGATTCCAATTTGAATTTTCTCTTTTTGTTCATTGAAGAAATTCCATCAGTCTCTCCAGCCTTTGCACATTTTCACTTACTAAGATGTTCCTTGAAGTTGTGTATTGTTTTTAATTTTAGGAGCTACTGAGTTCATGTAAGACAATTTTTATTTTTAAAAATTAGAATATGTGTCCAACTGTTATAGTTCAACATTTTGAGAAAAATCTTTTTTTTTCCTTTCAGATATATGGAAATTCTCTCGCTGTAACAGAACTATGCAGGTAATAAAATATGACCTAAGGATTTATTCAAGTGTAAACAGAATAAAAAAATGGTTGAGGGATTCCTCAAAAATTGTTCATCATCCTTAGTACTTTGAGAAATGGAGACTAAAAAACTTTGAGGTTTCATTTTATCCCAGTCAAGAGGGATAACATCGTGAATACCAACAGCAGCAGCAGCAGCAACAACAATAAAATTCACCATAAATACTGGTTGAAATCATGACAAAAGAGGAATACTCATCCATTGTTGATAGGAATGCAAACTGGTGCAGCTATGCTGGAGTTCAACATAGAGAATCTGCAAAAGTTAAAACTAA
>NW_022196896.1:77700852-77707799 GCF_008632895.1 Mastomys coucha | reverse complement strand
GAGAAATCATATGACGTGTAAATAAAGAAGATATCTAATAAAAAATAAAAACATATTTTAAGTGAAAAAAATAAATCTCACATATGACCTAGCTATATGACATTTTGGCATATTCCTAAAGAATACAACTTTTCACAACTCAGATACCTGCTCAACAATATTCAATGCTGCTGTATTCATGATAGCTAGGGAATGGGAACACTTAAATTAGTGCCCTTCAAGTGAGGAAGAGATAATGAATATAAGGTACATATACACTGTGGAATATTCTTCATATGTAAGGAAAGTGGAAATCATGAAACATACAGCTAAATGCATGAGCCAAGAAAAGATATATGATGTGATGTGTCCAAGACGCAGAAGGTGAAATAATGCATGTTCTTTCTTATCTGTGGTTCCTAGATATAAATACTCAGACGAGTATACAACATGAATTATCCAAAGCAATTATGAAAGAAGTACAATAAGCTAGAGAAGAGTGTACTTGAGAAAAATATGAAAATAAGGCAATATTAATGGCAAACTGTAAACAGGAAGGAAGCTCCAAATGGGGAAGAAGGGAAAAAATAAATATAGAAGAATAAGAGAAAAAAAAGTGTCTGATAGAACCCCATAGAGTCATATTATTTTGTATTTACTTAAAATTATAAAATATACATCAACATATGTACATATATACACACATACATTCATACATACATACGAACAAACTTATTTCAGAGAGAATAAAGTCACTTGGTCTGATAGTGTTCTCAAAAAAAGCCCATAATTTAACAAAAAATGCAGCTACAAACATGAGATTTCTCAACTCAGTTGGTTGGTCAGAGTAGATTATACCATTCCCAAAGCAATATAGTTTATAGATATAGCCCTTGGTTGTCTCTCAAGAAGTTGAATATGGGTTTTATTGTGAAAGATATACACTTAGGACACGGGTGTCAGATTATTTGAGCTATATCCAAACAGAGCCTTTTTTATTTGGTCTAGTTTCTATGGTTCCATAAAACACTATTCAAGATGCCAGGAGAGGGAAGCAATTAAATAAAAGGTTTGATGCAACTCCAATGAACATCCACAATGCCAGCATGGCAAGACATAAAGACGCAATAAAGGGCATTCCTGTCCGTGTAAACAGCTACCTAATTGGATGTAAAGGAAATTAGGCCTGGTCCAAGAAACCTAGCCAGTTACTTAGGATAGATGAAGTCATGCTCCTAACAGTGATGACATTAGCTGAACTAGCTAAAAAGGGGAGAGAGAACCTATAGAGACCATCTACAGAGATTAGGCATGACCCTCAACTAAGTGATGGGGCCACCCACACATCTCTAAAATTTTAAACCAGAATTGCCCCTGTCTAAAGGAAATTCAGGGACAAAGAGTGGAGCAGAGACTGAAGGAAAGGCAATCCAGAGACTACCCCCACCTGGGGATGCATCCCTTTTGCAGACTCTATTGCTGATGCTAAGAAGCCTGACAGAAGCCTGTTACAGCTTTCTTCTGAGAGACTCCACCAGAGCCTGACCCATACATATGCAGATGCTTGCAGCCCACCATCCCACTGAGCACTGAACCCCTAATGGAGGAATTAGGGAAAGGACTGTAGGAAGTGAAAGGGATTGCAACCCCATAAGAAGAACAACGATATCAACAAACCAGATCTGCCAGAGCTCCCAGGGACTAAATAACCAACCAAAGAGTATACATGCAGGATCCCATGGCCCCAGCTTCAGAGGATGTCCTTATCTACCATCAATGGGAGGAGAGGCCCTTGGTCCTGTGAAGGTTTGATGCCCCAGGGTAGAGGAATGCTAGGGTAGTGAGGTAGGAGTGAGTGGATGGGTGGGGGAAAACCTACATAGGAGCAGGTGCAGGGGGATAGAACAGGAGGTTTGCTGAGGGGAAACAGGGAATGGGGATAACATTTGAAATATACATAAGTAAAATATCCAATAAAAATACATTAAAAAAGAATCTCCTACTATCTCTTTGCAAATCTTTGAAATGTTCTGTATATTCATTTTATACTCACATATAAATACATGTAGCTACCACCCTTCATCAAAGATTCATCTCTTAACAGAAAATGGAGACCATCAGAGAAATCCACAACTTGATATAATAGATCATTGGGAAACAGGCCTAAATAGCTATATCTGCAACACAGCACGTGCATCTACAGTCCAGAGAATTTCTCAGAGGACGATAAAAGGCAATTATAAGAGCCAGAATAAAAGGAAATCTGCTATGACATAATCTTTCCTAGAAATATATGCATAAATAAGACCAGAATTATATAATAACATGGAAGAATATTTTACAGTGTCTCACCCTCAGAAGGAGACTATAGGCAACTATTGACTGCTGGGAGAGGAAGAATTAGCCTCTTTCAAAGATGAAAACCCTCCCTGAAACGATAGATGCGAAAACAGCAAAAATGTACTCAACCAGTTTTATTTATACACGTTGGCCTGTGTGTGCATGCACTCACACACACACACACACATACATACACACACAAACACAGCACTATGTGTTTTTTTATTGTAATAATTAGACTGATTTCATTAAACATTCATTTTTCAACTGCATAGGGTTTTTTTAAATCTATTGTAGATGAAGAAAAATAAAGCATGAATCAATAAAATAGAACCAATAATCAGACTCTCATCTAGATATAATCAAGAGGTGAAATTTAGCACCTTCAGGTCCATTTTGAATTTCTAAACTCTAAGTAGAAAAACAATGAACTTCAGTATTGCAAAGCATTGATTTTATATTTATTTGTTACATCTAAAATTTGAAACTAATGTATAGTACATTGACAAATGTTACTTTAATTGGAATACTCAATGTTCTTATATTTTATTGTTATCTCAATAGCAATGATTTAATGGGAGATACTAGAGAGTTAAAAACTTGAAAGTATCAAATACATTTAAATATAGCCCTTTTCATGCTAATTTTCTGTAATCAAGATGAGTAAATTACTTTATCTATAAGGTTCTCTATTTTCATTCCTATGGAGGGTTACTATTTTCTGTCTTCTAGTGCTGTGCTAATTAGCATAATAACTTATAAAAAAACTTTTGCTTAAGAGGGGCTAGACTAATAATAGTAACTGTCTGATTTCAATTTGGTTTAAATTTAACAATAAGAAGAATGTTTCTAAGACACAATTTCTTCTATCTTTCATACACTGAGATGCATTCTGTTCTGTTATCCATGATTCCAGACAGTGGCTGCATGGCTAAGGGACCAAAGTCCTCCTTTACCTTTCAAGACACCTATATTTCTGAAAGTGAGTTTTCTATTTTTATTTTTTCCTTAGTCTTTTG
This sequence comes from Mastomys coucha, assembly GCF_008632895.1. Classification (NCBI taxonomy): domain Eukaryota; kingdom Metazoa; phylum Chordata; class Mammalia; order Rodentia; family Muridae; genus Mastomys; species Mastomys coucha. The sequence goes on along the minus strand of NW_022196896.1, from coordinate 77,704,461 downwards.
AATAAATTGATGTGAAAATTATCTCAATGTAGACTTTATCACTAATTTACTGTATGGTTTTGATAAAAATACTTTATCTTACATTATTTCTATTGTTTTTTTTAATATCAGAAATACTTTATTTCAAATCCAGTCAGTGGTATCAGTATCTGCAGATCCCACACCAAAGCATAATGTGAAAATCTTAGCACTCGACAAAGGCAATGAGTCACAGAACATTTGAAGAGATGACATTTTGCATTAATTCCTTTCACCTTTGATCTCCCACCATATCATTTGATCCTTACCATAACTTCTACAATATTGTAACTTTGTTGTGGTTGTGGATGAATTCATAACTCCCCTTATGCTAAAATACGAACTCTGTGTTTATCTACCCTAGTTTCTCCTATAACATAACACGAGACTTGTGTCATAGTAAGTCCTTGTGGTTTCAACCAATGCTTTTTATTACCTGGTATGTGCTAGGCATCTTGCTAGTCACTGGATGCAAAGCAGTTACTGTAAAGTCAAACATCAACATTCTCATGCCCCATACATTTTTTTGTAGGGCACAGACAATAAATGAGGAAATAGATACATGAAATATAATGCAGTAAATCTATTACTAAATATGTGAAGCAAGGCAAGAATAAGAGAAAGGTAAGATCAGTGTCTATATTAGATAATGAAGGACATTCTCTCATTTCTACTGCAGGCATTTCTATTCTATGGGACAAACAATAGGAACATTTGTTGAAAATGGTTTATATTCTACCTGTTCTCCAAGATAATGCTTTTTTTTATTAGATGTTTTCTTTATTTATGCTTCAAATGTTATCCACTTTTCTGGTTCTCCCTCCCCAAAGCCCATATCCCATTCCCTTGCCCCCTGTTCACCTACCCACCCATTCCCATTTCCCTGACCTGGCATGCCCCTATGCTGAAGCATCAAACCTTCACAGGACCAATGCCCTCTCCTCCCATTGATACCCGACAAGGCCATCCTCTGCTACATTTGCAGGGGGAGCCATGGGCCCCTCCCTCCCTATGTACTGTTTGGTTGTTGGTTTAGTCCTTGGGAGCTGGGAGCTCTGGAGGTACAGGCTGGTTCATATTGTTGTTCCTCCTATGGGACTGCAAACCCCTTCAGCTTCTTGGATCCTTTCTCTAGGTGACTCCACTGGGGACCTTGTGTTCAGTCCAATGGTTGGCTGACAGCCTTCACCTCTGTATTTGTCAGGTACTGGCAGAGTTTTTCAGAAGAGAGTTATATCAGGCTCCTTCCAGCAAGCACTTATTGGCATCCATAATAGTGTCTGTGTTTGATGACGGAATGTGGGATGGATGCCCAGGTGGAGCAGTCTCTGGATGGCCTTTCCCTCAGTCTCTGCTCCACACTTTGTCTCTGTATCTCTTCCCATAGGTATTTTGTTCCCAATTCTAAGAAGGACCAAAGTATCCACACTTTGGTCTTCCTTCTTCTTGAGCTTCATGTGGTCTGTGAATTGTATCTTGGGTATTCCCAGGTTCTGGGCGATTATCATACTGTGCATACTGTGTTTGTTCTTTTGTGACTGGATTACCTTACTTGGGGTGAAATTTTCTAGTTCCATCTATTTGCCTAAGAATTTCATGAATTCATTGATTTTAATAGCTGAGTAGTACATCATTGTGTAGATGTATCACATTTTCTGTATCCAGTCCTCTGTTGAGGGACATCTGGATTTTTTGCAGTTTCAGGCTATTATAAATAAGGCTGCTATGAACATAGTGGAGTATATGTTCTTATTATTTGGAGCTTCTTCTGGGTATATGCCCAGGATGGGTATAATTGTGTCCTCAGGTAGTACTATGTGCAATTTTTAGAGTAACTGCCAGACTGACTTCCAGACAGGCCCTATGAACTTGCAATCCTACCAGGAATGGAGGAGTATTCTCCTTTCTCCACATCCTCACCAGCATCTGCTGTCACTCAGTTTTTAATCTTGGCCATTAAAATCTTGGTTTGAGGTGGAATCTCAGGGATGTTTTCATTTGCATTTTCTTGATGACTGAGGATGTTGAACATTTCTTTAGGTGCTTCTTAGTTGCTCACACTATTTGACATACATCAAACTGCTGTGTTAATTTTCTTGCTTTAGCAGTTCTTGGAATCTCACTTTGGCGTTATCCAAGCTAATCTCAGACTGTTTTTGCAATAATGGTTATAATCAACAATAAGGAATAAATGAATGCCAGTTGTTCAGGAATAATATGAAATTACTATGAATATTTCAAAGATAGATTGGCTCAGTTAATAATCCATTGTTAGCTGTGAATTCAAATAATTTTTCTTTCCACATCTTCATCCTTGTAATTGAAGGACAACTCTGAGTATATATATTTTTAAAAAATATATATTTTTTTTAAAAATGGTTTTTAAACTTGTTAGTAAACCTTCCATTTCTCTATCCTGTAACAGCACAACCCTCCATAGACTCCTCATTATAGTCTAAACCTCATAAGCACAGTTTTTTTTCTTGTCACATTCCTTTGACACTGTCAGTTTTTGAGCCGATATCAATATCACTCACTGTGCTTTCCTTATAACAGTCTAAACTTTAATGATGGAATCTTGATTTTTTCAAGTCATTCCATTGAAGCAATGTGAATCATTGATCAGGTTGTAATAGCAAAATTTTATTGTGTTGAATATTTTTACACTTTGAGCAAAACTCTGAGGCAATAGATTTATGAAAAGAAAATTGTGCTTGTACTCACATTTTGGAAGTATCAGTGAGCCATGTCTGGGAAGCTGGGGTGGAGAAGAGTGATTCCTAACCCTGTAGCTAAGAAGGACAGAAAGGAAACATTAACACTACTGGGTTTCTCCTTAGCTCCTTTTCATTCCCACAGACTACTACAAAGCACCAGCCATATCCAGTAAGTTCTCATTTGGTTTAATCTTCTCTGGAAATCTCCTGACTTATATCTTTAGTGGTATATGCTATTAGCATCCCAGACTCTTTGAATGCCATCATACTAACAAAATTAACCATCCCTAACATCAGAGGTAATACCAAATGCCTGATTATTTTTTATGTGTTGCAAGTTCTTGATATTGTTTCATCTTCTTAGAATTACTAAAGCTTAATTTCTCAGCAGTTTGCTGTTTTGTAAATTATATACAAATTTCTAATTGGCAAGAGAAATCTTATATTAAATGTCAGTAATATCATTTGTGAAATATACACAAGAAAAAAATATGTACTATGCATAATGTAAGTATGCAGAAGGCCCATGTAAGAATGCCAAGATAAACATGCTAGATACACCACAGTGCTGTGGAATTCTGTTCCCAACTGTTCTCCAAACTGGCTGATCTCTAAAATAGGCTCTATTTAAACAAGTACAATACTTCTTTCCTTCTTAAAATTATTAACCATAATTAGCAATATGCTAAATTTAAAAAATTTAGCAAAAAGAAATACATTGTCTATGTAGGTCTCAAAATTTTTCCAAGTAAAAATTACAAGGTATTGTGCTTTTCTAAATATTCACAAAGGATGCCTTTCAAGGACAGTGAGGTGTCAATTATGCTAATCTGCCTTTAGTTTGCCAAGGCTCTTAAGCACATTTCTTTTTTTT